>NC_091521.1:18918940-19231803 GCF_041682495.2 Bombus fervidus
CTCGGTGCATCGGCTCTACGTTTAAAAGACGTATTTGAGACTGCGCGAAGAAGGAACAACGAAATGTCGAAGAGTACAGCGGGGCTTACCCCTGAATAACCTTGAACGGATAAAACTAGCAGTCTTTACTCCACTTTGGTCGATTCAGGATGCAAGGACGTTGTTGGAAACTTGAGTGCCCTGACTGAGCACCTCTACCGGTGTTTCACCTTCTTTCGTCTCCATCTGTCCTCAACCAGCGCCCTTCCTCTCTCTCTCTCTCTCTCTCTCTCTCTCTCTCTCTCCCTCCCTTCTTCGTTCTTCGTTCGTTGTCCGGCTTTCTCTTTCTCCTTCCCTTTAGCCGCTCTCTTTCTCTCTTTCACTGGCCCTTCTCTGTCGTCACGGGCATCAAAGCACTGTCTCGTTTACACGGCTGTCGCGCGATACTTTATGCTTTAATGTCGACACACGTTGTCGCCTATATGCCTGCCTGGCCAAGCGGGACACGTGAATTTTATCCAACATGTCTGGTGGCCGATCGTACGAGCAAACCCGTTCGAAACATATCCGGTTGGAAGCGTGGCTTTCGCCCGCCTAAGGAAATTTGATGGTACGAATTTATCGATTTACGATATATCGCGCCCGTTTACTATTCACGATTGCGAATCGAAGCTTTTCTTTATACCGCCACTCTGAATTTTTATTTCTTCTATGGTATCTTTTTTTTCTCTTTTTTTTTTTTTTTTTTTTTTTAAATAGCCGTACCTCGTTTGATCGCTTTCGTCAAGTTTGACTAGAAAATTTATACGACCACGCCTGTATCAGTGGCAATTAATCAACAATCGATCAACAGTAACGTATATTTATTTAGATCTGTTTGCTCGCTAGCGAGTAACGCATCGTTGGGTCACTCTATGCGAAGAAAGAGACGCGGTAAAATAATTTGCTTCTTAAATCGTAAACGATCGAATCACGACGCTGGAAATAAAGGATACGTTTCGTAACGTCGACGACACGAGTAACAGAGTTTCAAGCATCGAAAATATCAAGACTAGCGAAAAATATGTAAACGTAGTTAGACTATAAAAACGTATGCCAAAGGAATCTGCAAAAATTCGTGCAAAACGCAGTGTACGGTCCTCCCTCGGCAATACCGCGGTCACGGAACGCGATAAATCTCTTCCATCGACACTGGCCTGGCAATCGGCATGAACAGTGGGCATTTGTATATCGAGAAGATAGGAAGAATTAATTAGAGGTATCGCTGGTATCTCCGGGCGTCATTAGCGGGCGTCGCTGTCGTTGCTGGCGGGGTACACGTGTGTAACCTCGCATGACCGGGACCCCTTAGCGAATCTCACCACCCCGTCCTCCCTGCTGGCCCCACCGTCCAAGGGCATGATTCATTTTTTCACGTGGCTGCTCGTTGCGTGCTGGTGACGCCCAATTTACGCGGGCCAGTTGCTTGTCGCGTTCGACCAGCCGGTTTAAATCAACAAGATGTAATTTAAAGAAACAAAGTCGAATTCAAATTTCCATGTTCCACTGGACTTACGCGGAGAAAAATTACCTCACCAGCGAAAAGATGGCGCGGCGTTGTTACGAGTCGACCCGTTTAACGTCGCTTAAATGCGTCGACGAATATTTCTGCAGGTTTTCCGACCGACCAACTTTACCTTTATTTTTCTTTCTTTTTCTTATCTCGATCTATCGTAGAACGACAGTGTTTTCTTCTGGATCGATGAACTTTTTTCAGCGATCGTTATAGGCTTCGTACGTACCATAGATTTCGTTTTCCTTAAACCGAACTGTAAGTGTAAGTCGGCCAGATAAAGCTGGTCGTTCTTAGGTTTCGCTTTCATACGATTAGATTCGAATTATTTCTAGTCTTTCGATTGCAACCTGTACCGAGCTATTTAGAAGGTGCAACGACCTTTAGGAGTAAGGATCAATATTTACAATATTTAGAAATCATCTATACTTTGATAACGTTCGTTTCAAGAACGCTATAGATTCGAGGAGAACAGCAGGGTAAAAAAAAAAAAAAAAAAAAGTCTCAGCTTGTGAAAAAAAGTCAATTATAGGAACGGGAACAGGGAACAGAGCGTCATGAGTTTTTCGTGTGGACGGCAAGGGGCAAGGGGCGAGCCGTAAATCTCGAATAGGCGGGTACCGATTACCATAGACACGCCGCGCGTTGATTATAAACATAATTAAAAAGAACAACGGCCGGACGAGATTCTTTTTAAACGTATGCAACCAGCTCGATGCCGGTGGTCCTGCCGCGGGACGCGCCGACCCAGGAAGCTTCGATCGTGTCTCGACCGCGTCGCTATCGATCCTCATCGATCCCGAGCGTCGATACGGCTACCGTTCGCCCTCCTCCTCCTCCTCCTCATCCTCCTCTCTTCCATGCCCCTTGTCGCGCCGGCTCGACCCGCCGAGGCGGACACGCGCGGCAAGAAAATGGAAAAATTCAAGCGAGGACACTGGTCCGCGGCGGACGACTTTTTCGCGGAAGCGGCCAGCAGAAACGCACAAGGAGAGACGACGCCTTCCATGTAAAACTGCACGATCATTTTTATCGAATTCTGCAAATCGTCGATCGAGCTCCCAATCCCTCTTCGGATAACGAGCTTGCCGATGAATTCGTGCATTCTTTCCGAGACGCTTTCCAATTTTGATTTTGATTTTGCGCGAGACGTTGATTCGGTTTCGTCGCTTGGCTCGTTTACGCGATGATTATTCGAAAATTAACCGACAAGTTGACGCAAAGCGGACGCTGTGACGAAGTGACGCAAGTAACGACGCGGTTTGGTTCCTTTAGTTATCGCGCACGATGGTTTACCATCAACGTATATTTACAACGTATTTTTCTAGTGACTAGCCAGTTGTGCCGTTTCAGAGTTCGAAGAATTATCGATTTTGAAATTTCAAGATTGGAACGAAGCGGACCGGCGGACGGTTCCGTCATTTACAACTATTAAAATAAGTTGCTACAAATAATGTAAATTTAATAGAATATATAACGTAATAGAAATTGAAATATTACACGGTGATACGTATTATACAATGATACATATTCCGCGTAAAGTGTCGATAACGGCTTGCCATCTGGTTCATGATGAAAAAATTAAAAGTTGTCAATTCTGATGTAATTTAAAACGCATGTTTCAATTTTCTTAGTTTCTTTAAAACAAACACTTTCGTGTTTGACTGTATTAAAGGCTGACTCGATTAACCAGTGAATTTGTCTTGTTTTTCAAATAATACACTCGTAACATTCTCGTTTAGCATATGTACATAGCATTACGTTTCTCACGTTTCCATCGCGCGATCAAGTCGCTCTTCCGCAACGAACGAAAACGATCTTCGATAGATAGAAAAATTCTACGAGCGACAGTTCGCGATTTTAAATCGAAATCGTCGTGGCATTTTGAAACCGGAACGGCATCTGGCTGCTACAAATGCCGAAAAAACAAGCAAACAGCGCGGCCACTGTTATAATAAGCTCGCATGATCGAGCGAGGGCAAAGTTATCTTGCCTTAGAATCAAACGAGAATTCGGTAAAATCTCTCGTTCGGCCGCGAATAAAGTCGCGTATTTATGGCGTCGCGGTGGCGCGCCGATGGCCAAATGTAAATTCATTTCATCAAACGCCGACCGAAATTATAAATGTTCGTCGTCGCTACTCGATTCAGCCTCTCTAACGACCCGCTGCTACTTCAGCCCTCCGTTCTGCATAAAGATCTTTATCCGCGCGGCTGTTCGTTTTTCAACGTGCTCCAACTTCCACGCGAAACGAACTTTCTTTCTCTTCCGATCGATCAACGTTCGATTTTTCGATTTTCCTCTTTGTTTAACGATTTTTACGAAAAGTTATCGAGTGACCTATCGAAAGGAATTCTCTGTTGTCTAACGAAACGTTCGATGAGAAGGTCAGTAAAATATATATGTATATAGAATTTGTTATCTACTAGGTGAGAAAAAATGTTTCTCGTGATCCATGTGAGAGGAGGAAATCTGTACAAAGCAGAGAGAGAGAGAGAGAGAGAGAGAACAAACTCTAGAATATAACGATCCTTCCCTTTATTTTTCTTTTATTATTTAATACTATTTTTGTATAAGTTTTTGTCATTACCCATCATCGTATATGAGCTCAATGTAACACGATAAGTGATATATTTATATAGAACTTTATATCGAATCTGAATTATATGGAAAAAATAATGTGAACCCGACGAGTAGCGAAAGATTGACTCTCTATAGATACTGTTTACGGAAGAATAATTCAACTCGTCGTAATTAATATGCCAGTTTTTACCGTGTTATTTCAACACATCACGATGATCTCTTTGGTATCTCTTAGAAAATCAGCATCGCGTAATACATACATATCGCGCGTGAAACGTCGTACGATCGTCCTTTTCACAAGTCTCGCAGCAAAAGTTTAGGAAGAGCCGGTACCAATTAACCCTCTGTGGCAATTTCAGCGGTTCTGGGTAACAATTGCGAGGTAGAAATACCGGCGAACGTGTTCGAAAGAAGTAGCATCCTGCGGGGAACTCACGACACAGGGGGACGAAGGCTGAGAGCGCAGCGACGATTCCAACAAATTTGCACCTCTAATCGCACCTCGCGATACGAGTATAATGAGAGCATGACGCCAGTCGAGGCTAAGGATGAAGGAGCTTAGCAAGGAACCTGATTGGATCTGCGAAGTCCGGCCAGTGTGAGAGGCCGGGCCTCACCTTTGACCCCTGTTCCACGTTTTCCTTTTATTCTTCCTTCCCTCTGCCAACTCGTTTCTTTCGTTCGATCTCTCGGTAGCCTCGGGTCCTGTTCTTCGCTCTCATATTCATCTCATTCTTATTCTATCGATTTCACGCTGTTTCTGGGGCCGTTGCCTTCTTCGCCGGCCCACCGACGCGTCCCGTCGCCTCAGGGCTTAGGCAATACCTAGGGAATTTCTGCCGAGCAAATTAATTTCTACCTTATTCTCTCATTTTCTTCTATTTTCGGTGGTAGGCAAGTTGGTAAGCTGGTCAAGCGATAGAACCTCCTATACACTCGGGTGTTTTATTTATTCGTAGAATCGACGAAAACTGATTAAGCGGAATTTCTTAAAAATTGCTTATAATTATATCCCATTGCTGAATTCTAATCGCGAGAACGAAAAAGGTTCGATCGTTCAGAGAAGAGATATTTCAATGATGTATAAATCACGAGCGTGAGATACGTCGTGTAACGCGTGATGCAGCTAGATACAGTCGCGTTCAAACGTTAAATAGTATTATAAATGTAACTATACAGTGGCTATGTAGTAGATAGCAGATACGTATATAGTTAATTTAATCTTTTAATTGCGCGTTTAAATTCATAGTCTACCGATTTCACGTAAACGTAACGATCGTTATTTATTAATTCGCGATTAATTGCACGCTTTGTCCGAATACAAATGTCGTGATTCTCACAAATTGTAGAAAGTAACCGGATACTTAACGTACCTACCGTGCGATATATTAGGATTCGTACCGATTGGTCGGTACGAGCACCGACAAAATCTGTTACCCCGTTAACAAACCTTCCTCGCGTCGTTAACCCATAGAACACCTCGGGCGCTACCGTCAGACTGGTCGAGTCTTTAAAAAGTCCGGGGTTCATTGGCGTGCTATAATATAATTGATAGAGTGGTAAAGGTTCGCGTCCTACGAGTCCCGAACGATCAGCAGAAATGAATCACCGCGTGCTCAGCCTGCTCACGCACCACGCGGGCAGAAGGTCTGCGCGCGTTCCGGCCTTAATACGGCCATAAAGGCAAGCCGCAGTAATAATAAAGTGATAATAAAACGAAAAGCAATGCCCAATCGTCTCGCGGATACGCTACAGCAAGTTTATTACATGCTGCCATATTATATGCAAGCAACGGGCCAGCAACGAGATGCCGCTGATTTTATGGGGCCCAGGCAATGAGACCTTTATTCCTGCAACCTCTACTACGTCCGACATTTTCCCTGGGTTTATAGTTTATAGTCGATAAACGAACAACCGATTCGAAGCATAGATAGATAGATAGAGTCCAGTTTATCGGCGTCCCTTCGTCGTGATTCACGATTTTTCAAAATTCCGCTACGATCCAGACGAAGACGATGCTCGGTGGTTCGCGATTCTGAAATTTCTTTCCACCTATCGCCTATTAACGATCGATTAAATCGTTACTTTAAGCGATAATAGAAATAAGCGATCTTTCCGAGTTGTTGCGTGTGCCAGATGAGAAATCTTTCGTTTACTAGAGACTTGTAACGTGCTCGAAGTGCTGGAATTCCGCAGCTTTCCCGTTTTCCAGCTTGCCTGTCGACCAATCGAAAAATCTATCGAGAATCGAAAATTGCGCGCTTCGAAAGAAAATAAATTCGATGATTTACCTATTAGAACGTACGTATGCCTATGTTTTGTAACGAATGTCTGTAAAAGACGCTTCTCCAGTCAGATGCACGTGTTCGCAGATAGATAGCGTACCATTAAGCGTTCGTAAATGCGCGGAGAAATGCAAGTCGAGCGCAGTGAAAAAGCTGTATCGTCAGAGGTGACGAAGCAAGTAATGCAGGGGTGGTCCTCGTAAGGTATACCCATCGTCGTAATTCATCGGTGGACAACGTCTTACGGCAGATTTTAATTTTAACGGGCAACTTTCGGGCCCGTTTATGGGCCTCGATGTATAATTTTATCGTGTCTGCCGATCTGACCGCGGCCCTCCAGGCTAAATATTGTCCTCTGCCGGTGGAGCGGATGTGACAACAGGACAAGGGGGCCCAATTCTATGGCGATCGGTTAAAGATACTTTTACTTTCGACAGCGACGGAAGCTGTGCCGTTTCCAAAAAACCGAACGACAATTTCGACATTTTTCTTACCATCGTCGCTGAATAGACGCGGTTTCGATCGTCGAATCGCGTTATTTCACTTAATACGTCTTGACACGGTAATCGAGATCATAGGCAATCGTCCATCTCCGAATCATCTCGTCATTTCGCGTTTCACGCTGCCTCTCTTCTTCTACCATCTAACTTATCGCTACCGTTTGTGCTATCGCCTTTCGATAAACGTATTTACGAAAGCATAGAAATCGTTTGTTTCCTTCTTCTTCTCAACTTTGAAAAGTTGGCCGAGCTAATCCGCACCGAGTTCGAATAAAACCGCAAAGTACTACGAAAGGAAAATTTCAATTCTCGAAAGTTATCGGGGAGCAGCTTCACAGGGCAGTGCATTAAGCTTCGTCGTTTTCTCGTTGGATTCGGGCACACGCATACAGACGATACGTATAGAGACGGGCCCGGCAAGACAGCCAGAAATCCTGCGAGCGAGTACGATGAAACGAAAGAAATCTATACCCTGGAAGAGGTAAGGGCTCCTTTATAGATTTGTAGAAAGTTGTAAATCAAACGTTAATGGGAGCCCGCTGTCGGACATAAAGAGCTTGAAACAACGACGCATAACGATAAAGATAAAGGTCCGGGAGAGCGTAAAGGGTGTTCCGGCTCTCTCGGTCCCCCTCCCCACTCCATATTGGCTTTTATGGTCCTTACACCGGTGAACCAGTTTGTAAGCATGAACATTTAAAAAGCTTCGAATAGCCGTCATCAAAGTTTGAGGGATTTCCGCGTATCTGATGGAAGACGGCCGTAAATTTGCGCGCCGATCCTATCTGCCGCAAGCTGCCCAGACAATATACCCTCGCGCTCCAACCACCGTCTTAGGTAGGCTGCACTGTAAAATTCTCGATTTACCGCTCGAAATTTTCATATATCTCCCTACCGACTCTGTTCTTTTATTCTCCGTTCTTTTATCTCATTATCTTTTCCTTTTAGCAAAAATACAGCGCTTTTCTAAATTATCCATTCTATGCTCGTAACAAAAGCGGAGTACGAATATTAGCACGCGATTTCATGCAAACCGTGTACATTTGGTACTCGTGAAATCAAACGGTTACGGTATACTTGCGATAGAAAAGCCGACGGCTAAATATCGCTGCTGATAGGAGTATAAAAATCGATTAAAGCAGCGGCATCGTGGAGACGATGTAACAGACACAAACGAAGATGTAACAAAGCGTTGTTTTCGCTCGAAACGACGCGAACATATAATTGTTATTTTAAAAACAAAGTAGTTATATCCGTGGAGAACGTTAGATCGCAACGCAACAAGTGACTGATGTTACGTGTCATAATTGGTATATACCATTTATAACATTTCGCGAAGGCTAGTCAAAACAATGGCGAATTTATGAGCGAAATTGTTTCCGGAGATACGTCGGGTGGCAGCCTTCGGCCGATCGTTAATGTTACCAGCGATATTAAAAGATTAATGGTTCCGTTTCGAGAATCCTAAACCGCAGATTATTCATTAACTTCCACGGTAAACGATCTTTCATCATCGTTCGTTGATTTGTTCTCGCGTAAGATAATAAACGGTGTATGCCAGATCACGGTTCGTTGATATTCTTTCGAGGAAATCCGTGGAATGAAATCGACTCGTGACTCGGTTTTCGTGTGAATCGATTCGATTTCCAATTATAATTACATCCATCTTTTCCCTTCGCCGCTCCCTTATGCTCCTTTCTATCAGAGCCTCGATGAATTATGCGAAACATTGGTAGGAGGAAAAGCGAAATTTTTACGAGACTTTTATCGAAACTTTTATGTTTTTTTAACGGTGATGATCGTGCGTTGGTCAAAAATTTGGTCAAGAAACTAGTCGCTGATATCGTATCGTTGTATAATAAAAGGGGGAAAAATACGATAAAATATGCTAAACGTAGGAAATAAACAATACCTAATAACGGTAATTAATATCGCTTGACTCGCAAGACAAAACAAATATGTATACGGGTCACGCTCTATAACTAATTTTTACGAAGGTATGCATTTGCATAAATACCTACGGTCTATTAATAAGCAGCACCGCGATGTCCGACGGATGCGAAGCGTCGCGAATCGACGTCGAGACGCATTTGCATCCACAACGGGCGATTGTGAAGCGTGAAACCGACCCCGTTCACCAGACCACGGACAATTCCAAATATTATGACGCGAGAAACACACCAGCAAGACGACGCGACGCATTTTGCAGTCACACGACGCCTTCCGCGCCCGTTTGTCTATTTGAACAGGCCGTGAAACGCGAACTTTCTCGATTGTTAGCCTCGGCTGAACTTGGATAATTGCTACGCTACCGTTTTTCTATATTCTTTTTACAAACATTATTAACGATTAACGTTAAATCAACGTGGAATTTTTGTTGCAAACACGACTAATTATCACGTTACATACGACGCGATTCCACATTACCATCAAAGTGGCCGATTGTTCGACAAATTGTTGTCGTGAAAAATCGAAAGAGATCGTTTCGAGGCATAAATATTCACGTATCGTAATGTCACTTGCTTCTATAGACGCTGGTACCATCATTATAAGTTATGTAAATGATAGCAGGGTGTTCTAATATACGAGAAGAAAATTTCTCCCTACCGTTAATAGTTTCGAGGAACGCACCTTGTTACTTTTTACAGGATACATCCTATATAGGCTCGTTTCGAAGATATAAAGCGCGTTTACCAGCACTTGCTATCTCCAAATGAACGAATCAAGTTCTTCAAATTTTTGCCTTGCTTAAAGCTTCGCTTATACGCTTTGCGTGTATACACGTGTATCGATACAACGAGCATTTCTATGTAGCGATAGAAAGAAAAGAAAGTACAACGTATGTACAAGGTACGAGTATTTCCTCGAAGCGTCGTCGAATAATTCGCCCCTTCGTACGTTCGATGATTGCGTGATCTTGTCGAATCGCGGATTAACAAGAATCGATCGTGATCGTGGAAAACTGGATCGTGGTTCGTGGAAGCACGCAGAGAAGCACATGGAAAAGCGAAATTGATCAAATTTCCTTCTTCTTCGATCGTTATTCGTAGGTAGCTATATCTCGTACAAAGAAACCAACTAAACCAGTTACCAAGAGACCAGCGCGATATCGAAACGCGTTGAACGCGTAATTCACCGATGCCAAACGAATAATGCGTCCGGTGCTCGAAAAAGGAATGTACGGAATACCAGCCGGTGATTTCCACACGCTGCAACATTCGAAAATCGTTCGTTAACTGGGACTCGCGGAGTCATCGGCGGTCCAGTGGCGAGGAACTGCGCAACGTCGCGAAACAGAAATCGTCGGTTGGGCGATTAGCGAAAACGTTTGGAAAACGCAGGCTCGTTAGTCGAGGAATAAAACAGGATGGTCGGGCGAGGGTTAATGAAGACCAACCATGACGATGTTCGAGGAACTCATGCCGCGATTTATTCTTCCAGGAATGGTCTCGCGCACGTGTCTCCGACCGGCGAGTTAGTATCCTTGCCTAGGCAGAAAAATCCTTTCGATGGAAACGCGACGGAAGAAACCGATGTTTCTGCCCTATGGGGTCCGTATACCCTTTTGCACCGAGGCTTCTGCTGCTGCTCTCTCCCCCCCCCCCTCCTCCCGCCCCCTTGCTTCGGTTCTTTTTCCATCGAACAAGGTGAGACCAGGCAAAAAAGCCCGACGTCGCGTCGTTGTCGCTTATGCGAAACGGTGTGTTCTCCGTCCTTGTCCTGGCAACGTTGTTTTTCCTTCCGTGGTAGGTTCTCTCTCTTTGTTCGTCCCATTCAGCGGCGATTTTTCAGAGGCCGCACGAACGAACGCCGTTTAGGGAATCTTGGAGGAACGAGTCGAGATGCCGGCGCGGCGCGGCGGGACGAGGCTTCCACTGTGCGTGCAGGGTTGTATAATTAGAGTGCAACGCAATTTGTCCGCCTGCGAGGTCCGCCAGACAGGAAACTTGTCCCCCGATTGGCTGCCTTTTGACGCTCAATTGCTCGATTTTTCATTCGTCTTTCCGTCTCCAGCGAAATTATCCGCTCGCATCATCCTTGTTTCTATCGATTATGATGTATCATCTGTACGAAATCTATACAGCTACGAAATCGTATATTTCGGATTCTGCGTCTGTAATTTCGTCGATCGACAGGAAAATCGCGTAACCAAAATTATACTTGTCGATTATCTTCACAGTCGATATACTTCATTCAAGTATATATATATATATATGTATGTATGTATGTATGTATATTTTTCTTTTTTTTTTTTTTTTTTTTTTTTTCATTCAGAATTATTCAGTGATAGCCGTGAAACCGCGACGGAACACAACAGGGTCGTTTTTAAATATTCTATATTCCTTATTTGAATTGTTAATGGGGATTCTAACGAGGAGCGGGCCGTGGTTCACAGTTTCCGAGAAGTCGTTGAAAATGTGACCGACATAAATAATTCATTCACAATTTCGTTGTTTAGTAATCGCGTGGCCCTACGATGACGGTTGATGCGCTCGCGATAAACCATTCCTACGCAACGGAAAGACCAGAGGCTCGAGGCAAAATATTGCTCGCGTAAACGCCTTAAGTATTTCCACCTTCCGTCTTCGATAATGCGGATAACAAGCGCACCGACGACAAGCGAGCGAACCACGTTAGAAGCAACGCGTTTCGAGAAGGATCCACCTTCGATATTACGATTAATACGATAATCTTCCAGAAAAATTATTACAACGCGTAATAATTCAACTTTCGCTCCTCGCTTCCATCCATATTTGAACTTTGAAATTTTCCAAGCTCGATATTTATATCAAGCAGGGTATCGTATATTTCCATTTATTTTTTTCTCCTTTATAGCTCATTGGTTTCCACCAAGCCAATCATTTAAGCAATTTAAACCAATTATCACAATGGCTGTAATTAACACTATCGTTATTGTTACAAATTGCATCGTAATCGCGATGTATTGCACCGATAAATTCGAGTATTAGGTGCCAAGTATCGGAAAATACTATTACCTATAGGATAACGCGATATACAAAATGAAAATTATAACGATCGTTGTACCATATTTTTTCTTTTCGTTATTATATATTTATAACAAGGCCACGACGTTTGCCACTGATTTTACTTAGTTGAAATTTTGACAGGTGGAAATTTAATCTTAACATACGTGATCAATGTGGTTTCAAAATTCGATGAAAAGTTTGTCGGAAAAGGTGTTTGTATTCGTACAGGATACTAGTAACAGGTAGGTGTTGGCACAACAAAGAAACTATCCATTTTTACGGATAATTCGATTCCAGTTAGCAGGTACTTTTTGCCGACCATATAGGTAAGGTGCACGTAATTCTTAATTGCCAGCTGTACCAAACAGTCAGAATTCTTTATTTAATTTATGTACATACATTTTATAGCTATACCGGCAACTAAGTTAAACTGGTTTTTTTTTTTTTTTTTTTTTTTTTTTTTTTTAGAAATTCACATGTAAGGCTCGTTACGCTTTCCACGAAATTGTCGAGGCTAACTCAGGGTTAAATTGCCGCGTTCCATTAAGATAAAATTCCCTGAAATTATTTCGAGTGTCAGCTGATTTTGTCAGACGATATATGATCGAGGGAAACTTTTCATCAAGAGATTTAGCGATTGGTAGCGTGCACAGCGTTGTTCCTGCACCGTTCAATTTTACCCTCTCCGCGTGGATTCTCCCGCATTCGTAAGATCGCGATCGCCACGAAACCATTATAAATCGAAATCAACATTCCCGCATGCTCCAGCTAAATCGCCCCGTTACTCATTAAACGCGTTGCTATTCTAATAACATAGACAAACGTCGGCTAAACCTGTTCGCTCCGCATAAGGGGGTTGAACCATAACGGGGGGGGGTGCCGAGGGGAGTGACGGTGGGAGGGGGGAATTGACCTACGCGAGAACGCCACCGTGTTCGGTGCACCAGGTGCAACAACGACTCGTTTCCCGTAAATAGACGTCGTGCCCGGAGGGCTGCACGCGTTCCCCGCAATGAGAAATGATTTTCAAGCAAGCGGCACGTGTCGATACCCTTTCGTTTTTAGATAGGATTATTTTAATATTCTTAGAGTCTACAGGACAGGGAATCGATACAACGATATCTATCTCTCTCCTCTATGCCCGAATGAAGATTTAACTGGATAAAATTCTAAACTATAGCCGTGCAAGTACCATAGCGTAAAGTAGCCGATAAACATTTACGATTAATCATTTTCATGCTAACATGGTTGAGAATCGACAGCTTTGCTGAAAAATTTGCCCAGTCGGGTCGGCGTGGTAGCGGCGAGCCAGGCATATTAGAAAATTAAAAAGAGATCTGTCCTCTCGATGAACACGAGCTTGTTACTCGTCGTACGACCGTCGTGTCTCTCTTTCACGTACAGATCAAACTGAGAAACGCCTGTAACACGTCGCCTGCTACCTCGACAGAGACCGACGAATCGGAGAGAAAGGTAGAGAAGGAGAGGAAGCGATACAGAGACTAATCCAAAAACTGTCCCCCAACGAGCTCGTCCCCGGAAGATGATCCGGTGTACGCGGCAACCGGATTTGCCGTGCGCTTTCGTCGTCGGACAAAGGTCTGACAAGCGCGACAAATATTTTGAGCGATCCGCCGATCCGTGAGTAAACGGTTTACCCGGCTGAAATTCTTGTGGGAGTGGGACGCGCGGCCCCGTAAGACGTCACGCGGCGTGGCCTGTCATTGTGTGCCAACTTGTTGCACGACAAAAATTCATGCTTCGCGGCGCTCCACGTACCCGCGTAATTGTCGTTGCGGCAGCTGCACGCCAACAGGAAGCGTTCCAACAACGTTTCGCTAAATAATCTGTCGCGCGGGGATGATCAGGGTGGCCCTTGTGCTTCTCGACGATGCTCGTTCTCGCGCCGTTGGGCAAATCCGACGGGGGTTGCGTTTTAACCGAAATTGCTTCCTTTGACGAGATTTGGCTTGTCAAACGTTTCTTCGAGATTCTTCTTTTCCCTCGCTGTTGATATATTTCGCCAGCTATATCCGAGGCGGACGATCGGTTCTCCAGATCGATGAAAACGATGGATTCAAGGGTTGATCGGTCGATTAAAGCGCAACGGACGGGATCCGAGTACGGTGTAAACGAGTTTCTTTTCCTTATTAGCACAATAGCATCTATAGTATTTAGATGCTATAGTCTTGAGATATTTTTCGAATGTTCGTCTTTCCATTGAATTTATTCGCCTAAATGGCATACGGTTTATTCGAATTGGAGGAAACTCGATTATAAATGATTTTCTCTTACTTTCTTCCAACGTATGGAATTTTACTCTTATTTCGGAAGGATCGACAGCGCAATGTTAAATTTAACATTTAGCGTTTCGGTAGTTGCTTGCGATCTCTGTAAGAGGGATAAAGATGTCGTATATCGTTGTTGAGAAAAGAAAACTGACAAATTTACTGGTAAATTTACCGTTGATAGACGTCGGTACTCGAGGCTTTGTTGACTTTGTATAGGTGCGTAAAATTCTCGCTGGTTCGGCCGATTGCTCGAAGGCGAGCAAAGAAAGAGAACAGAAGGGAATAAAAATAGAAAATGGAGTAAAAAGGTAAAGGGAAGGTGGACGATCGTTTCTTTCGGTAATCCGTAACGAAAACGTACAGAGACGCAAAAAGAAAAGGAGATCGGTTCTGGTGGATCGCGTATGAAGCGTCATCGTGTTGGCCAGCGAGCGTCGTCGCGTCGTAGCGAGCGGCGGCCATTGTATTTCCTCGAGGCAGGTCCGATCGGGGATTTTGAAGTCGATAAATCACAATTAATTAGCGGGGCGTAATGATGCGGCATGTCGTTGCAATTGGTATGAGCTGACGGCGTGTCCGTGTGTACGGTGGTGTGAGTGTCTGCGGGTGCAGTGGCCGGGCTTAAATGCACCGAGGCCGTCGCTGTTCGCAGATTCGACGAGGAAAGAATTATGGGTACAAATTTGCGCGGCGCATCGTCCGCCGATTTTACGCATAATCGCGGCCGCCGATCGGCCCGCCTATGTAAATTACTACACAAACGTTTCGCGATTTTAAACGCAATAACGAGCCCGGTCTCGGTGTTTATAATTGTTTACAGCGATACCGGTTACGGCTACTGATGTACTCGGCAGTTTTGCTTTTATTAACGTCTCTCCGCTTCCGGCCCTTTTCTGCCATTCTTCCCGCCTTCCTTCCCGCCTGCCTTCCTTCCCGCCTTTCTTTCTTCCTTCCTTTCTGCCATCCTTTCTGCCATCCTTTCTGCCATCCTTTCTGCCATCCTTTCTGCCATCCTTTCTGCCATCCTTTCTGCTCTCGTTTCTCCTCACTTTTCCGTCATGTACGCATGCAACGATTCGCACAAGCGCTGCTGATTCTGCGTCACAGATTCTGCCTAGTACCAAGTAAATTACAGACGTTCGTGCACGTTAAATAGGCAAAACAGGTGAGCGATATATTATCAGTAGACAGATGATAGACGATACGCGACAGATGGCAGTACGACAAATTATAAGCTGTTGGTCCAAGTTCGCGGTTGTCAACCGACGATGTATCGATCGAAAATATAGCTTTCGGCCAGCTATTCCAATACGTTTATCTGGCTGCGAAGCGAGGCAATTTTCCCCTGGGAGCGTAACGCGTCTATCCCCGAAGGAACACTTTTCCTGTGAACGGAAATCGTCCCGCGGAACCGGTCACGAGTCGCAGAAAACACGAGCAGCCGGCCTTTCTCCTTTTGTCCGGCTGTCCGGCCGAAAATAATGGTTTAACTATTCGACGGCCGGAGAACAGGCGACCGGCGAACGAAGGGTGGAGGGGTGTCGCGGTGTCGGCAGAGGAGAAGAGGGTTGGAGGAGAAGGGTGGAGGACAGCGTCGGAGGTGTTAATACAGAGGTCGATCTGCCGACTCCCGGTACCAGTTTCATGCAATATGCGCATGTTTAACCGACCAAAGAGCTCTGTATCGTGGGCCTGTAGAATAGAGTGTGCAGAACGCTCGGTGCAGCAAAGGGACCGGTTAGAAAAGGCAGCTCGGAACTCCCGCTTTATTTATACACCGCACTCCAATCCGGCGACTGGTCAGGCTGGCCAACCGGCTGCGAAATGCTACCGTGTAAACACGCCGATTCGCTAAACTTCGGGCTCCTTTCGACCCGTTCCTGTCTTTGAGTTTCTAGTTCTGAATGATTTTCACCCTGGCTTACGGGATAGTTCCTGAGTAGAGCCTGAGTATGTTGCCAATCGGTAGATTAGTTACTCCATCGTCGACGATTTTTCAACACTCGGCCGGATCTGCACGTTGTGGATGGAGCGGAGGAATTCGAAAGTCGTGGCTTTGAATTCGAGCCAAGTTCTTGGTACTTGGTATTTTCTTTAGTTAAACGTTAGACACTTGGATAACAAGCGCATCGGAGTTCGACGCTTTAACGAATTCAACGCTCAGAAATGTTTTACAACAGATTTTGAACGAGCAGCAGGCAACAATTTCACTTTTATTTTTCTCTTATTTCTTTTTTTTTTACGTCTTAGCGATTCTTCTGGTCGATCTATAGTTACGCGTAATACGGACAGAGAGTACGATAGGACGTAATCGAATTTTTGCGATCGAGCGACAATTACGGCGGTTCCTAGGGCAGGAGGTAGGAGGCAGGAGGCAGGAGGCAGGAGGCAAGAGGAGTTGCGTCAAAGATGGCTATTTGTATACCTTAGTCGTGTGTACCTTGGTCCTACAGAGCCGGAGAGCCGGAGAGCTGGAGAGCCGGAGAGCCGAAGAGCCGGAGAGCCGAAGAGCCGGAGAGCTGCAGAGCCGGGGGTAGAATGGACGGGAGAGAGCGCGCGCGGGGGTTGTAGCCAGGGAGCGGACAGCCGGGTCAACTTTGTTTGCATTGGCCGTGCATGTCCTGTCGGCCATGGGGCGGCCGCTTCTTGATGCAAACTGCCCATTTGCAACTACAATCATCTCGACGTCGAATCGCACGGCTCCTGGCCTCGATTGCCGTGGAACGCGCGCGGTGTATAAACCGACCGCACTCCGGTGCAACGGTGCTTCAGTCGCTGCATAACAGAGTGAAAACAACGGCCTGCAAGCCGGGGAACCAAAGGCCGTGCCAACAGAGAGACCGGACACGATCCTGTTCACCCCGGCGCGGCGCCCGGTGAATTCGACGCCGCGACGCGACGCGACGCTTTGACCGCCCCGGGGATCTCCGTTCGACAGGATTCGCCTCTTTTTCCAAACTGTAATGTCCGTCAATTGCGGTTTGAACCTGCCAACCGTTTGTGAACCGCCCCTACAATTACGCTCTACTTATACGTACCTTGTTTCTATCGTTCTGTTTCCTCGATTTTCGATAGTCGATCGCTTCGCCGGGAAATTTATTACCACGCATTCGCCACATTCTGAATTCTGCTTTCGTCAACCTTAAATATCACGGGCATCGAAGTTTTTGTATTCTGTTCTTGAGTCTCCGAACAAGGTGCAACCTTTGAATCCCCCGACTTTCATAGCTCAGATTGCGATGCAATACGGGACGTTTTGTCACTTTCTATTTCTATTAAACAAAACCTCCATCAGGTTTTTAGTTTCAGGCTTCAGGCTGCAGGTTGCAGGTTTCAGACTTCAGCAGTGAAATTATCAACAATGTCAGAATATTTTGTTTTCTCAGATTCGTTACAAATTGCGAATTTGCACGATCGATGAAACTCGTAAATATTCTACTCGAGTTTCGTCCTACATTTCTATCGACAGGAAACGCTAGTTTATGTATACCTATAAGTGGTACGTTGTACGCATGATAATTAAACAATTTCCTGAACATACGGGTTCCATCTCTGTATGTTCTTTAAACGTTGTCGATACTGTTTTCGAAGAACGCAGAAATTACAAAGAAGTTATAGAAACGTAGTAATGTGCACATAATGGAACTTTTAAGTAGGAGAACGTCAGTCCTTGATATTAGCCAGCCATTCTCTGGGTCACGTTCACTTCCAGCTACTTTGCTAGCTGCTAGTTTGCAGCGAAACGCGCATAAGTCAAATCTATATCACACCGTGCGAGCTACCGATTTGGTAATATTCTGGAAAAACTAGCAAACTTGTGGAATTATAAACGAAAAGAATATCTCGTATCGCTTCGATTAAAAATCTGTTTTAAAACGGACGATATCTACTTATACTTCTCGTACGTCTATCAAATTTATCGAGACGACATTTATAGCGCGATGATCCTACTTACCTAACGTTTGGCTCAAAGCAGTTCTCGTTACTACGGAACTCCATTTACCCAAACTTCGTTTATTACAACGAAATTTTGACGAACGTCTTTACCTAATCGTGGACACCTATTACGTAAGCGGAAAATTATGGACAGCGATGACAACAGCTGAACTTTTATTCGTATTCTATTCTATCGTATAAACTACGATTACCTACGTATATTGTTTGTCCGCTGATAGATTCGGATAAATGCAATTATATTCTACCATAGCATTCGTATTCAAATCCGCATAAAAGTCAAGAAAAATGTTTAATCACGATATTTTCCGACGCACGTACAACTTCTGCCGTAAGATTCCCACGATATATTACTTCTTTCCGCATAATTCAAAGTCGTCACCTACCGACTACTCCACCAATGGTGTAACCTCTAGGAAAAGAATCTGACGATTCGTAGATCCAAAGTTCACCTGTTGCAGCAGCAGCAGCAGCAGCAATAGCAAAGAGAAAGAGAGAGAGAGAGAGAGAGAGAGAGAGAGAGAGAGAGAGAGAGAGAGGAAGAGTAGAGTCGCTGGTGCGCCGGCAAGGCAACCCCCGGCTGCTCATTAGGGTGTATGACAGATGCAGAGTGTGTCGGGGTCCCGGGGCGGCTATCTCTCGCGTCGACATTTCCATAATATTCAAATGCGCGGCGAGGGTGAAACAGAGGCGAGAAACGGTGGGTACGGGGAACAGAGATATTCCGCGGGGTGGTGGGAAGGAGGGCTCGGGGAACCGGACGGAGATCGAGGGTGCGAGAGCGGCGTGGTATGCCGCGGCATGGTGTTGCCGGCTGACATATTTATCGGCGACCACGCCACCTGCAACCGGGCCCGCGGCATCCGCACAGAGCGCTGTTTTGCCCATTTGTATCCCCGATCCGGCGACAGCCCAGTTCGCCGCCCGTTCCCCGTTCGATCCACGCTCGCTCTTCGCGAGCCTTTCTTCTACTCGCTTTCGGCCCGCGCCAACCGAGCACAGGGTTACCCCGACACCGAGCCACAGGGATGACATATTGGCCGGTTTGCGTTTTCGGGGTGCTCTCTCCTGTTCCCCGTCGCCGATCCACCAACGATGCTCCAAAATTTTACAAAATTTTCCAAAATTTTCAATAGATCCATCGAACCAACGAACGTTCGTTATTGGTTGCTGGACTCGACTTTCATTTTTCTTCCTACAAACAGCGAGTGTGTTCGAAAACTCGAAGATCCATCCCCTACGTATTCCGACATCGCAAAATTATCGAAAGCAATGCTTCCAAACGTAAACGTTGTTGAACGTTGAATAGAATGCATGTTTTAACGTCGTCTACTTTCGATAATAAAGTAAGCAAAAAGGTTAGTAAGAAAATTGTAGTATCTCAGTATAGTATGATACGGTGTCATGAAGCATGGTTGCTACTGTAAATCACATACGATATGACACACCAGCGTGTTATATGATTTCACGTTCCGTATTCCTAACTTTGTATTACTCGTATATTCGAAAAATCAACTTGATAGTATTAGTCAAGATGTTTCACAATTATGAAAAGTATCTTTTATTTCGATACTTTGTCTCAATTGTTTAGCATCGTCTCTCAAACACGAGTAGTCCGTAATTAAGGTGTAACACGCACGCACGCACGCACGCACGCACGCACACAGAGTCCAAGTTCTTCGATAGAGTCTGTTTTAAGAATCTTAAGCAGGTTTGGTGCTTGTCGGCAGTATTTCGAGGTCTCGTAATAGAAAGGGCTGTTTATAAGAGAAACCTCGTAATGTCGCGGCGCGGCGGTTCAGGTATCTTTTCATCGAGGCTCGTGCGTCGGCCAGGCGAGAGGCACAGAAGCCGGCAGCAACTATTAAATGGCCACTTGGTCGAAGGTTAATCCTCTCACCTGGTAAAGATGATGTATAGCGGTAGGAAAAAAACGACCGGTTGCACGCGATCACCGTAAATCCAGTCGCGGTTAGACTTCTTCTCTTCTCTCCTTCTGTGAACGTTTCTCCTTCTCTCTGGATGGTCCCCGGTTCGACCGACGAATCGCCGCACGATGATATATCTCCGCGCCGTTAAACGGTCCATTGTTTGCGACGGCCACTGACGAATTTGTATATGTTTATAATAGCAACGCCTGTGGCTAGCTATGAGGCATAATGGTGACAAGGGGAGAAATTGTTTCGTGAGTGGAAATTGCTAGAGCCCTAAGGGATACTCGGTGCTCCACCTAAAACCCCTGTCGATTTTTGTCGAATTCTTTTTAGTGCAACCGTTTCACGACAATTTCGACCAGTTGGGGCCCGTATAAGCTGTTCAGAAGTCATCCGATTAGTTCCACTAATCGATAACGTCGGAAAATCGGCGTTTGCAACTACGTCGAACAACATATGTTCAAATATGCGAACATTTAGCGTCCAAAAGTATCCGTCCAAAAGTTGCCGACATCTGACAAGATTTATTTTAATTAGAAAATTACGGACGAACCAAACTACGACGATTATATACCTAGCAGTTGCTCCAGTTTACTCGTTTCTTAAAAGTCAATACGCAATAATAGAACCGGCGTTTGTAATTGCCAAATCTAGTAAACGAGATCTAACAGAATCGTTACCAAGTTCTTTATTTCTAAATTCTTTCATCGAGTTATAAGTTAAAGCAAAAACAGTTTTTTTTCTTTTTTTTAGGCTGATAGAAAGATTTTACTAAGAAAAAAAAAAAAAAAAAAAAAAAAGAGGAAGATAAAAGAAAAGATAAATAAAACACATTTTCTGCGAGTCTATTCGTGAACGGTGTTTCTTCCAGTAGGTATAGTTGGAAAGTTACGTTAATAGGAGTCATGAAAAAGCTGTCGGCTTTTGAGAAAAGTTTGCGCTTAATTCGGTACTACTGCTCGCCGGAAAATTGCATCGTCCAAGCTCCAAACAACGTCGGAATCTAACGGATGTGCCAGACACGGCGTTAGAATTTCACATTGTGTTCGTGTACGTTATCACCCACTATGGCTTTCTGCCAAGTGGCCACGTGGGCTGACCTACAGGAACACAAGCTACGCTATTTCGGACTTTGACTAGCTGGTACGTAATACCAATAATATTAACTACGCGTTGCACATCGACGTATGTTTGCGACCGATAGAACGTCGCGATACTTGCCAATGGAAATAGACGGGATGCGTGTAAAAGTGTAACATAGCATAAGTTTAGTATATCCTGTTATTTCTCCAACTGTCGCAAATACGTATAAAATATGTGAAAGTTGCTTGGTTTCATCAAAGAAATCTATCGTTGGTGAAATATCCGAGTCCAAATCAAGGATCGGTTTTTGGAAATTGCGATATGACTTTGCGTCGATCGTCGATTCTATGATAAAATTCTACGAAAATTTCTTTCTATTTTCGTAGTATGAAATATCAAGCGATACGAGTATATACTCGTTCGACCAAATTAATTACTACGTAAATGCTACAGTAAGTACAGCGATGTTCGAGATACTTTTTGTGGCCACTGTAAGTTTACTGGTTGCAAGCAGATGGCAAGAACGATAGTAAATTCCAACGAACGTTGCAAAATATTTGTATCGCAGAAAAGATCAGATTACACAAAGCGGAAAATCGCTCTAGCGAGTCTACCAACGAATCCGCTGCGCTCTAATCGTCATCTTTGTGTTTGATAGCGGATGCGAAGTCTTCGGAGACTTGGCCCCCTGTCGCAGCGTGCAAAATTCGGGCCAGCGACATTCCTGCGAAGCAGAGGCTCCGCGGAATCCCTGCTCGAGGCCCAGCTATTATTTTTAATGCCCCGACGTATCCCGCGTCGCCGCGAGGACGAAATAAAACGGAGGGAATGTCGGGTGTCGAAGCTGGTGCGGATTTACGGGGCGCTTTGTAACACCGCCTTCCTCAATTCAGCAATATACCCGGGTCCCTTCCCCCTCCTCACCTACCGCGGGACCACATGACTCTCCCACGGGGGACAGACGCTGGGAGCTGTGGCCTGGGGCCCGGGGCCCGGGGCCCGGCAGCTCGCGTTGTAGCCTCTCTGCTAGCTTTGTGCTCATTAACCCTCTGTGCCTACGGATTAAATACTTCCCGTAGCTCGTAGCCTCGTGTTTTCGTGAAAAATTGCCTTTACCGGGGTGGGAGATTTGACGAGGTTTACGGGCTTACCCACTATTATCCAGGCAATTCGGTAGAACCACGACATCGATTTACAGACTTATTCGGAAAACAACGTTTTGAAGCAGCGGGTATATCGACGAAACATTCTCGATATATACGAGTACGTGGTCGACACGCTGTTAATAATATCGGTAATTATTAGTCAAATAAATGATTTATCGATGCGTTGATGTTGCGAACTGCTTCTCCAAAATCGTCATTAACCTTCTGTTGATAGTCTGAGCAAATTTCGAATACAAGTTCTTTTCTTTCCTTTTTTTTTTTTTTTTTTTTGAAGGGGAATGTTTAAACGTTTGCCTCGAGGAAGAATCGCGGATAAAGCGTAGTACAGGTTCCAAAATTTGTATGTGTGTATCGTGAAAATGTTAATTGAAAAATTCGAGATTTATCGAGACGTATTACGGTTTGAAAGTACGTAGGAAGGAAGACACGGTGAACGAGCGATGGAGCGGACTGACGGTTAGCGGTGCCCTTACGAATTGCCGACTTTTCTGCGAATGTGCCGCTCCATGGATGCTTCTATAAGGTAATCGGTCGCGTAGATATGATAGAAACCCGGAGAAACATGGCTGTCGCAACGGTTGGCTCGCGAAGGCATCAGCAACAAGGGCAGCCGCGGTTTTTCGCCATACATGGAACTGGAGCACGAGCCATATGAGCGACGTTTATGGATTACAAAATTGCAGGCCGAGCCTAACCAGATTTGAAACCGCTTCTACATAAGCGCGGTGTGCCCGGGAGCCCTGAAAAAGAAAAAGTAAAACGGAATCGAGCCCAGGTCGCGCGGCGGCGGCGACTCTTACTGCGATCGGAGCGAACGTGTTGAGCTGTTGCTCGCTTACTCGGTTGGTTGTTCTCGGTGGAGAGAGAGCGCGCGCGCGCGCGCGCGCTCGCTCCAGGAATTCAGAAGTGTAATGACACGAGTAATTGGGCCTTAGAAACGGAATCCCCCGTCTACGGTTTTTGCCAGTACGCGGTCCTTTTGCTAACAATAAACGCGCATTCCGTTGGCTCCAGCCGATGGATCCGGGAAAAATTCAACGTCATATTTCTCCTTTCGCGCACCTGCGTTACCTAGAGGAAAAATTTCGTTCGACGGCCGCCCCGCGAAACTTTGTTCCCTATCAAGGTTGCTTTTGCTCATCGACGGCGTTGCCTTTACTATCGCAAAAAGCTAGCCGCGGTTTCGTAAAACGTAACGGAGTCGCGTCGTTTTTTGCCGCATTCGGTACGACCGCGACCGTTTGTTTGGAAGGCGCGATGCCTTGCTTTTCAAGCAACTTTCATCGTTGGCCTGGTAAGAGTTAAAACGGCGCGAGACGCGTGGTTTTTCGTTGCAAAGTTGAATCGCGCGTGGAATTCTTAGATATAGATCGAGTTGTAAATAGTCGTTAACAACGCGACGGAACGATCGATGCGCGTAATTGGTGTAACGAGTCGAACATAATCCCTGCTATCGTTTAAGAATAATATTACTAATTACAAAGTAATCGACGACTTTTTTTACGAAAGTAGAAAAGCTGTCGTCCGTAAATAAGTAAATGCGATAATTGATTCTCTCGAGAATATCATATATCGTATTTTTGTAATCATATTTAGAGCGTTACTCTTGAAAGCGAGCACAGTGCCATATGAATGAAGAGAAAGCCGAAGCAACGAAATATCCAGTACGTAAAAGCTACGAGGTCAACTAATACAGCCGCGTATATACCACGTATCGCGATAAATTATAAAAGTTAATGTTTGACAGCGATAAGCGTGGAGAGAAAAAGAGGGGGGAGGGGGGGGATCACGTTCGCGTAGTCGGATCGAATAGAAAGATCTATCACGTCCGATAAGTTACTATACTAAATCATGCGTGGTAAATTCTAATCACCTATTCATATGCAAACTTTCAATGTTACTATTGCCAACGAGCAGTTCCTTCGCCGTGTATAATGTCATTATGCACGCTGCGCAAAGTGAAAACGCTATCAAACATTATTCGAACGTTAAATTACCGTCGTACGTTACTTTACGTACAAACAGAAGTATATTTGCTAATTGTCGTGAATATCGAGGAAAATGAAAATATGTGTATATCTTTGAACGAGAAAGTACTGCATTGTTAATTACTATCAATTACTATTAATACATATATTATAAATAGCACCTGAAATATGAAAGATATTCGAAGCGATACTATCGTGAAAAACGCATCTTCTGTGTTTTACATTCTTCTATTTTTTTTTTTTTTTTTTTTTTTTTTAATCATTCTATAGCTATTCGGCGTTACAAAATTAACTATAAGAAGGTCCGAACAATAACCGATAGCAGGTACTGCGAAAGAACCTCAACAAGCAACAAGATTAATTCGTACGAAAGAGGAACGGGCGATAAGAGTATGATAAAAATGAATATAGTTTGAGAGCGATGATAGTGGGACACGTGAAAAGATGTCAACAACTTTTTCTTCGTAAAATAAAATCTATCGCGAGGATCGTTAAAAATAATTAACCGACTAACAAGGTCCGAAGTTCCGTTCTCCATATCCATACTCGCGTTCTCGATGAAATACAGTCATAGTTATGCGCGTGTATTTATCGGAGGCGCGCTCATCGAAATCCATAAATCCGTCGTATTTTCCCATAAATAATGGAAATGCCAACGGCGGTCAGATAAATCAACGCGACCAGCCGCATTAAAAAACACAATACGCGGGAACGAGGCGCGTTACACCTGTAAATCAAACGCGCGTCTATGTCTATTTATGCAATCGATACCGCCGTACAATCGAATCGATCGCGGTCTTTAAGGTCACGCTCGTCCGTGTTATGAGTTTCATAAGATCGAAGAGATTCTAAATGCGGCCTGAGCTCGGCCTCCGCGGTCCTTCGATCAAGGAAAAATCGCGATTCTCGATAAATATTCATCCTACTGACAATCAGCGAAGTAAAAAAGGGGACGTTGCGACAATGATACGACGCCGTATATTTTTTGCCCGCCAAAGCGAACGTGGGTGTACCGTGTGGTCAGTTCCGGTTTCGATCGTTCTTTTAGGACACCGGTTGATTCGTTACCGCTGGATAACATATTAAGGATCATAATTTGTTGAACGTTATCGAGGATTTATTATACCCACTCGGTACAGATCGTTGTAAGTTTGTTAATTAGAAATTAGATATACCGTTTCAGAGTGTAGGCTCGTGAAAATAATCGTATCTTATATACAGCGGTAGCCAAGCGTAGAAGTTGAATTTTCAGTAGTACATTGCTTGCTTTCTTTCTTTACACGATGCAGTCTCTCCCGTCTAATTGGTTTTAGTTTGTCCTATGCTTTACACGAATATAGCCAGTTTACGACTAACTCGATAATATTACGCGTAGTAATCTGCAAATGTTTACGTATATGTTTAACGACGTAAAACGCAAAGATCGAAAATTTTATTTCACATAATATATTATCGCGTCGAACATGGTGAAATTCAGTTACCAAGAAACGAATGTACGTTGCAAGAGAGTTGTAAATCTACGTACGTAGCTGCGAGACCGAAAACAAGCATCGTCCGAAGCCTAAAGGAAGGTTAAAAGAGGTCGCATCGACGTATCGCAACGAGATTCAACCCTATTAAGCGGGACTGGAAAGTCGGGAAGGGTCGATACCGAATTAGTCGGAATGTTTGCAGAATCAATCGGTGCGCGCAATGGCTTTTAATCACCGCAGAAGCTCTCGTGCCGTTTCGTCATATCCGGCGACGGGGACGGCGAGATGCTTAAAAATGCACTCAAGACCGCGTTTGGATGCAGCCTGACGCGCAGTCTGGACGAGGGCGTCGTAAGAGGGAAGTTAGTCCTTAATTTATTCGTCCACTCCGACTGGCCGGTGGGCTGATGCAACGGCAATGCAATTATTATTAGCTTATTATTATATAATTGGCGGACTACGGTTAATGAGGCCTCTTGAGACAGCTGACCGCGAACCAACTCCAACCGAAGAATCATCCGTTTATTTGCCGATGCGTTAATTGACCGATGCGCCGTTCGTGATCGCAAACGTTCCTCTCTGCCTGATGCGAGTCGCGTCCGTGCCAATGATACGCTTGCTTCGGCCAATTACGGCTGATCCTCTACGGATGATTCTCCAGAATTAAAACCAATATCCAACATCAATCGAATATCGTATAGTTGATTGCAGTCCCATGTTGCACAACCTATCTCGTTGCATCTCGAACGTTGCATATTAGATTCGTGCATACGAGATGATACGCGTGAATTTTCCTTCGCTTTGAATTTCACTAGCCTCGAATACCGATATATATATATATATATATATATATATATATATATATATATATACATGATACAATAATATACCAAAATGTCAAAATCTAAGTTTTCTTTGTGTCTTTGTTCTTTGTAGACATCGTTTCACTTTTTCCAACGATCTTCTTGCTTCTGTTTTATTATCGTTTACGATTGTGTTTCGTATTTCCATATCTTAATTAATATCGTAGTTACCTTAAAAGTATTTCTCGCTGGTATCTCCAAAACGAGATTATTAAAATAAGTCTTTTAAATGATCGTGATACGTATATTTAGAGCGTTTTCTATCTATGTAATCTATCCATCTATCTGAAAACTTGTGCGACACTGGCAAATACTTACCAGCCTTTTTATTCGGTACTTGGAATTCATAGTGCATACTCTGATTCAGCAAACGTATAGGTACACGGTCACGGTTTCAAATGACAAGAGATTATACATTTGTAATATTTGAACGAAACGAATCAACCTTTTATGAAAAAATACTCGTATCGAACGCTTAAATCCTCAACTATTTAATCGGTATTTCAAATCTTAAGATACGGGATAAGCCTTCTATGCACAAATTATTCCACAATCGTTCGATCACGTTCGAAACAATTTATACTTCACCTGTAACTTATCTAGCTGAACGATCGTTTATAAAACATAAAACACCGCGAACAAACGATTTCAGGCGATCGATACGATCTGATCACCATTTTATTAAACCGAAATGAACTAAACAATCGGCCGACGATATTATTTACGCAGGCCGTTTAATTATCGTTCGAAGATACGAAAGAACGGTTGCCGCTTCGCGGCTGCTGCTTTTTCGAGCTTTCTTTATCGGTCGCGATGCGTATCGCGTGCAAAAGACCGCAACGCGTCCGATGCCCTGACCGATATTCGTGAGACACGCAGCGCCGGTCGCGGTCGTGCGCGCAAAACCGTGGAATATAAACGACGCGATTAACAGTCGGCGCGCAAGCTGAAATTATTATGTCGTCGCCGGAATGGGGCGCAGCCAGGGAAATATGCAATTATCGCGTGTCTAATAGAGTGTTATCGAATTACGTTGTACCATGGTACGCAGGAATGCCGTAGGTGTTGCACGGGTTCCATTCGCAGAAAAATCTCGTTTCTTGAGATTTTCGATTCGCGATCGTCCCGATCGTCCCGATCGTCTCGATCGTCCGATCCAGTTCCGATTCGATCACGTTCGAAACAAACGATAATTCTCTCTCTCTCTCTCTCTCTCTCTTTCTCTCTGCAGTTTCAATTTAGCGAAGTTTCAACACAGCACCCATCAAATTTTCATCTATCGTCGTATCAAACATTTGCTTCGAATCGCGAATATTTGATTGTTTCAGAATTTATAATAAATTTTCGTCAAACCTACGGTTTGCTTTGCAAGGCAACTGTAACTAATCAAATTATCCGTAAAGCGTCAATGAAATAATAAGTGACTCATTGTGAGAAGTACGAGTGGCGTAAGTCAGAGTCGATTGGTTCGCGTGACAAAGATTTCCATGGAGTCCGCGAGTGAAACATCAACGATTATTGCTCGAATCGTCCGCCGCGTCGTGCCGTTCCGTGCCGCGCTGCCGCCTCCGCGTCGACGAACCTCCGGAATGAACCTCCTCGACGAAACTTTCAACCGTGGTCGCAGCCCACGTCGCAAATTCCACTCGACCTGGTGATTTACAGAGCCGCGTTTGTCAATAGCATTTTCCATTAGCAATTCATGCGGCATCGGACGCGTTTATCTGCTTCATAAACTATGATGGAAAACACATATATCATCGCATCGTTGCTTTCGTAATGCTCGACCGAGCGTCGTCCGCACGAACGTCTTTTCAGTAGTTTTCAGTATTTAACCATTCACGGTCCTGCATCCTGATACGTACCTACTTCCAACATCGCTTTCTCTATCAGCCACCATATTTCTGTATTTCTTTATTTTTATTCGTCTCTCACAATGTTACATAATCTGTGGTATTAAGTATCAACGTAAGTATCACATTCGTGACTCGACGTAAAGGCTCTTCAAATATCGCTTTACCAACAAATGTCTACAATTTTAAGGATTTATTTATTTTCTACGCTCGTAAGAGAATCGTGTATAAGTAAGTATAGTTTCACCCAGATAAATACAATTAATTGGCAAACGTTCAGCTGCAAGATTTGGCACGCATGCGATTAATATGAACGATTATACAGAAATTATAGTGCGATTGATAAACATAATTAATGAATTGCGCAACGGTGACGATCGGCATTCCAAGTATGCGATGACTACGACGCAGTAAGAAAAAAAAAAGAAATAGTTTGTAATATTATTGTGATAATATTACGGTCGATGTTGTTGTGCAAGATGTTCTTAGAAGAATTAGATTAACAAAGTTTATAAGCGGTATGTGAATTAATAAAAATGTTGTTACGTATATAGAATCGATTAGTCACGTTGGAGGAAGCGTTTGATGTAATAGTACAAAGAAGCGTACTCTTTAAAAGATGGAAAATTCCTGACGCGTTATAAATTGTAAAGCAACCGTGTATAATCGATATATCGCGACAACTTGCCACCGAATAGCTTGTTAATAGCAAATATAAAGAAAATGACGAACGATCGACCAACGTTTCGCGCATATCGACAATGTCACATGCATATACATAAATCTGTCGCACGTTGTCGCTCGATTAAGCGAGATGTTATAATCTTCTATTAACAGATCCGCACTATACGCAACTACGAAACACGCGTTATCGCGATTAAATTTATTTAATCAGAAAAACAATCATTCGTTTTCAGAAAGAAGAATCGCTACGTTCGTTTCGATTCAGAGAGGAAATGTAATTGCATTCTTCGAAAGGACAATGTAATAGAAAGACGAACTACCGTATTGTCCATCCTGTTTGTCTATCTATCTCCTCCTTTCATCTTCAGCTAAAAACAGTACACACGCACACACCCTAATTGCGCGACTTAACGCATGGAATAAGAAATGGAATTAGGCGTGGAATACCTAAACATCGAACATCTTACGCTTGACATACGAGTGAGTTTTATATATCTACTCGTTTCTTTCTTTTTGTAATTACGCGTTTGTTATATCTATTTTATCAAAATATATTTATATAATCGAGAAATTAATCGCAACTAATTTAATATTCGTGTGATCGCGAGTTAAAGAGCGTAATCATAGAAGGTTAACCGTAGATATTATAACGGGATTAATTTTGCACGTTTAATTATCTAATTTTCTCTTGGTATAATTTTGAAGAATACGAAAAGGCCGACGGCGAAAGATTTTCAATGACCGAAGTGAAACTTTGTCCGTTTTAATTTTCACCCGACAAATCGAAAGTTGCCGCTGCTCGGCCTATTAAGGAATCTTGCGTGTTTTAACGGAGCCCAGGGCCCCAGCAGTCAATACTTTATTATAAGCCCCGTTTATTATAACCGTAAGCCGTAAGCTACTTTGTTGAGCCGCGGTGCAGTTAAACCGCAGGAAATAAAGTCTGCTACAAGATGATATATTCGGTAATAAATGGACCTCGCGAAAATTACGCTTGCAGAGAATAGTTTTTCATCTCGAGGACGCCGAGTGGATTTTTATCCGTCGCTTATGAGTTAGTAAAAGTATCCCATTGGCCGGGAATGCATTATCGAATTGCCATGGTAATACTCTTTTGTTTCGTACGGATAATTTTACAGGTGGATTCAGGACGCGGTGTTTATGCATCGATCGATCGCGAAAAAGGATTAGTTCGTTAAATTTATCGAGTCCACGCAAGATTTTTCGCACTATGAAACGAACTTTAAAGCCGACTACCGATATCGCAGATGGAAACGATCGATCTGCGAACCCGTACATGGTCGTGAAGTCATACGATCAATAAAGTCGATGTAAGAAAGTCATATAAACGATCTGACGATTGGCTTCCGGTTAAACGTCTCTTCCATCAGTCGCCGGCGCATGATTATGCTAATTTCTACGTATCAATGTTAATATCGGCTATTTATGATCGTCCGATGTATGATTTACGTTCATTGCTTTCACTTTGCTGATACAACGATAGCCAACGAACGCCGACTTGTCAAACAGGAGAATTAAATACGCCGTTTAAAGAAATTCCTATTTCGTTTCCGATAATCTCACGCGGTTATCGTACAATAAATATAAAAAGCTCGAAAGTTATAGCGGATAAATTATCAGTTCGATGAAATTGACTCGACTTGCTCCAAGTAAATAGATACCTGCTTAGATGTTCGCAATTTGCAAAATGTCTCGTAATTTCTAAGCAAATTTTTTCGATTTGTATCAAACTTTGCAACTTCCAATACGATAACCGTGATAACCGTGCCTCGTTAAAGCGTCGAAGAAATTTTCAAACGTTTCTTCCAGTGTTTGCGATATACGTATGTACGATGTGTATATTTATCATAGATTCGGTAGATTTTAGTTTAAAAACTTGTCCAAGCCATTTCATGTTCATCAAAAACAAACGTGTTTCCTTCTTACCGCTATCTTCCAAATTTGTCAAATTTTTTATCGAGCACGCCCAATTCACACCCCATTTTCCCCAAGAATCTTCAAAACTAAAAGGAAAAGCCCAAAAGCAATTCACCCGAACAAACAGCGGAAGAAGCTTTCGAAGAGCAACGACGAGCAACGCGAGACATCGTTTCGCAGCGGATTCAACCCCTAGCTTGGTTCTCGGCAAGTTTCGCGAAAGTTAATTAATAGCTGGAAGGGGAATGGGGGGAGGGTGAGAGAGAGAGAGAGAGAGGGAGAGAGATGGAAACGAGAATCGGGGGGTTTACCTGTTGACAGTAACGACGCCCGGCGAAAAGGGCTTCGAAAGAAAAACGCCGATAGGACGTGTGTTTACGAAAGCTGAAATTCCAACGGGGGCGCACGGGGGTTTGGTCGAAAAAGGGGGAGGTTAGTCATTGGCGCAACCACCCCCGCGTACTCGTCGAGTAGCCGCAGCGAGGGCAACGTTGTCGAGCGCAATAAAGACACCCCCTCCCCCCTCCCCCCTCCGCCGACCAGGGAGTAGTTGCAACGCGAAAGTCGGCCCCGAAGGAAACTTTAAATTGGAAAAGTTTCGGCCAGGCCGTCTCGGGCAAAGCTGCAGAATGCTAAAAAATAAGCGCGCGAACCCTGCTCGGCCATTATCCCCGGCGCAACCGGCTCGATTCGTTTGAAATTTCTCCTGCATCCTAGTGCTGCATTATTTTTCACCGTTATTATTCTTCGTTACGTTACGCATTACCTGGTCCGTTAATATTTCCATTCCTTCGATATTAATTAAAAGGGTTGAGTGAAACTAATGGACACCGCATATATCCTAATAGGAAGAAAGATTAGACAGTTTGTTTCCTTGTTTCTAAAAAAAATACCGTGCATTTCACTTTCTTTGTCACGATTATCTTTCTTGCGGTGTCTCTTCGTACGTTTGACGGACTCTTAGTACCGATATATCGGCTGTTCTAATATCAATATCAACGTTTCAACGTAACGGCTACTTTAAGAAAGAAGAAATGGAAAAAAAGTTTAGAAGTTTACGAGTTCTCGAAGACAAGCAAGAAAAGACTGTCGAGCCATTGCTCATACCGCAGTTTCATAATTCTCTGCAGGTATTTCTGTCCCTTCGTTGCTATTTAAGAAGAGAAACGAGGCTAACGTTGAAAGCGTAATTTTCATTGAGCCTCGTAAGGTAGCTGCAACAAGCCTACATTCTTATTTTCCATGGGACACGTCTCTTCCTTACTTTTGTTACGTTTCAACCATGACCTTATTTTCCGTTATGGTTCATTCCCGCCTCAGCCATCCTTCTCGTTTTGGTATGTGTGCAACCGTTTTCATTCCTCGAATGCTATGCGTAATCAGAATGCGTAATACTCTCAGAACGCATAGCGCGAATATAGAGTGCAATTTACATTACAAATATGTCCGTTTTGCTTCTTAACGGTTCCCTTCTTTTATCTGTAGGGAGAATCGAAATATTCTCTATCGAAAGGATTCATATTTATAACGAATCGATATCGGATGCTATGGTTTATCGAACGCCGTTAAACGCCAGGTAAAATTAAAAATATTTGTCTCTTAATTTAATATCTATCACTTCCACTCTTCGTACACGTACTTTAGACGAACGGTTAACAACGAACTTTCTAAATTTTTCTACGCTCCTACGATTTCTTGTATAAATGCTCAAATCCAAGAATCAGTCGTCCGTCTCTCGGCGCAACTTTCTCGAAAGCCGAACCCCGTATGTTTCCATTGTGAATGCGGCTTAACAGACGGGTGGTTAAGCTTTTCTGGTAATTAAGTGCGGCTTATGTCGGCTTGCGAGGGTGGCTGCGGTAACCTTAGAGGTTAATAACTCAGGGGAGGGTCGAATATGATATTGTTATGGGGTGGGCTGTATAAGAGGGGGTGCGATGTACCAGGCACCCGTGAACCCTACACCGGCTGATTAGGCTCGTGCCAGGCGTTATTAATCCGCTAACTCACCCCCCCCCACCCACCCTCCACCTGACCTCGCTAACGAGCACTGCCACGGTTACACTTGCACGTGCCATCGGCTCTCACGTGACTCGAAAGCCTCCACCTTGCGTGGCGAGGGGCTGACTATCCGCCACTTTCTTCGCGGGAATCGAGCACGAGGTGAAAGTTTTACTCGAGCAACGACCCTCGAATTGCGATATTTCTAGGAATACGAATTATTTCGTGGCAAAACTATGAACTGACAAAGTAGGAAATTTGAGAAGTACCGACAAAATAAAACTTGACAGATGTTAACGAAATATACGAGGCAACGGAATTGTACGGAAGAAACTGTTTTCCCAATTTCTTCAACTATCTGTATCTTCCATTATTTTTGTATGTTTGAATTTCAGCTGCTCCATTAGCCTGGTCCGAAACGGAAAATTTAGTTACCGAAATTCCCTGAACAGAGAGTCACTGGTGTGGAATGTGTTGGGTTAATCTGACGTAGTATCATCAAGAAGAGCATAATAAAGCGAGACGTTAACGCAGCTATTATAATTAGAGACTCGTAGTTTCGCTATATACTATATACGAATACATATATATATATATATATATACATATAACTTTGACAATATATCCATGGCGTTATATATATAATAATAAATATTCGTTCTAATTAAATGATTAATAATTTTCTATTTCGAATCGATTTTCTGAAAAATTTTCAATTTTGTTCACTTGCGTTGAACCCATTTGAAGAAAGAAAGCGTACATCGGATATGTTGTACGTGTTGTCGTAGCATCGCGTCGCTTCAAATTATTTGAAAGAACAGCAGCATCTCGATCATGATCGGACGTTGATAGCAGGGTTGGAAGGTCGCGAGAAGAGCTCGGAAGTCTCGAGATTGTCGAGGGTCGGAGCCATGACCTCTTTGTGCGTCCTCATTGTTACTCCTCTGGCCCCTGGTGCTAATCCGACCTGACCCCATGCACCGGTCCAATCCGTCCAGCAGAGATTGACAGTTTAAAATATGTATAATAGATGGAGGGTGTTTCAGAGGGTGACGGAAGGTCTGGATTAAATTGGACGCCGTGAATTAATCGGCTTCTGTTTGAGTGAAATTGGGCAAGCGCTGTTAGGAAACGTGAGCATCGAACGCGGTCCATTGTGCCGTCGCGCATCCCCTGCCCTTTAAATCATATACAAGCTACCCCTGGCAACCTGCTGGCCCTATTAATCGGTCGGTAATCGTGCATTCACGTGAATGGATACGGGGATGACTGGAACGAACGAAGGAGGTATTGTATCTTTGTTTTGCCCGTCCCTTTTGTGCCTGACGATTTGGGAGGAGTCGCACGAGTTCGGGTCAAGGGCCAACATCTCGCAAGGGTGGCTTTCGAGTTTCGAGCAATCCGTTCGCCGCATATCGTATCTTTTCTTTTCCCTTTTGCCGGTCGCTTTACGCAACGTTCGCGTACATGGTATGTTTCCTGCAAGTTTAAATCTCACGAATATCGATCCTATCGATTAAATTTTCTTCCATTATCTCGTTGTCAGATAAGAAGGATCAAAGAAGAAAATATTTACTATAAATCGTATATATTCGATCCTAAGATTTACTCTATGCGAGCTAAATTTGAAAAGAGAAAGACATAAATCGATCGTTTCAACAAAAAGATGAAAGATAATCGAAGGATAAACTTCCCTGTCTAATGCCCAATGCCCAATGCCCAATGCCCAATGTTACAGCTGTCATTTATTTCGGTCTATGCGATCTGTTGCTTCAAGTATTATCGTATTCGTCGTATTCGTTATCGCATAAGCCCATCGATATACCAAGCACGGAACGCAAATCAAATTTCTGTCATTTTATCTTCGCTTAATTTAGCTAGGCCGATTAATTTAGTTTAGCCGAGCTGCCTTGGCAGAAAGGGACGTGTAGCATCGCGCGAAAGTTTCGCATTCCGAGTCGGGGATCCACGACTGCGGCAAGATCCGATCTGTCGGAGTTATGCGTTATTGGGCAGCGTACGTCGTCACACGCGCGATTTCGTATCGCGCGGCAATTCCCCGTGAAAAATTCCGCTCGGCAGCACCGGCATTGCATAAACATTAGGGATGTATCTTCGATCTACGGCTGGTCGTAAGACGGTGGCACACACCCACGTTCCTGAAATTGAAAAAAACTGAATGGGTGCTTCGGAGCGGTGTTCCACCGAGGGGCTCAACGTCCTTTCGGGGGACGGCAGTGGAATTATAGGCATAACGAGCCGGCGAGCGCGTAAACCTCGCGTTTTTACGGGTCATGCTTGTTTATGCCGCTCACGATACTAGCGATAATGGAGTTTAAATGGCTCGAGAACGGAAATCTATCGGGATGCAAGGAATAGAGAGCATCGAAACCTTCTGACTTTGGAATTTCTCCAACGAAAGCGATCCTATCTATTCGATTAACGATCGAGGAGACAAACGACGATTAACTAAATCGACCGTTTGGCCGTTGTTAACGCAACGGCATAGAAAAATATCTGCGACTGAATTGATATAAAAACGTTTCTACGCATTACTATTGCCAATAAGATCTCAAAGATTCGTTGCTTTTCATCTCTTATCGAACGAACACCAGTAGGTATATACGTTCAGACTCAGACATATGTGGCTTTAATCGGCAGAGATAGTTATAAAATTATGGAATTTAATTTGTACGATTATTACAGAGGAGCTGAGTTGGATGGAGAAATCTTAGATTACGCAGTGGTCCGAACAATGAATGTTGACGTTAGACTGGCAGTCGAATGGGTCATGAAAAACATATCAGATGAAATGAAACGACGGTGTAGGATATTACGGTATCTCGTCTCTTTCAGCATGATGAAATATCCAATATTGGAATTTTCTTCGACGTATTATACAGGCTCCCTGTATGTATAGGATATTCCATAACTTGCAATGTAATCCGAAAGGGAAAGCAAGTTCTTTTCCCAATATACAAGAGCAAAAAGTTAAAGAGATCTGACATGAATGTCGCGACGACATCTTCCTTACCTCGATGATTCGAAAAAGAAATCGCGATACGGTTGGAAGAACCAAGAACGTGGTCTGAGTTATAGTTGAGAAATTAGGTAACTCCTTTCGTCCGTGATTTTCCGATCGAATTACGCGGTACTGCTAAAAATAAGCGGATGTTGGAATACTTTTGTACGGTAGTGTACATTTCTAGAACGAACCAGAAGGCGAAAAGAAAGAAAGAAAAAAAAAGAAATTCTCCTCGCATTTTCGTAAGAGACTCGAAACGTCCCCGAGTCCCGGAACCGTACGTATAGCTAAGGAATATTCACGAACGAGGGGGTGGTTACCCCTGTCGTGGCATCGCGGCCAATCTTATGGAAACTGCTGACAGCACGTCTACTTTGCACAACAGTTTACAACCCTCGCGACCCTGCCGTAAATATCAAGAATACCCGCGTGCATATGTTGCGTCGCGCCAGTCAAATTCTGGCTAGCGTCCCTCCAACCGTCGAGCGTGGAAATTTCGGATGGAGATTCATCCTAGTAACCCCCGTTTCTTTTTCTTTTTTTTTTTTCTCCGTGTTTCGCGTTGCCGCATGTTTTTACGTTTCCTCTGGGCTTTGCCAGACTCCATACGGTGTCATTACACACCCCATAAAGCAGCACGCGATCGACCATAGTGGCACTGCCACTAGAAACTCGGAATCATAGACTATCGAATTCGTTGCGCCCTTTCGCTGCCATCGATTTCAATGCACGCTTTCCTTTCTGCAACAACGTCTAATTTTCTTGTTCTTTTTATTTCACTTTTTATTTCACTTTTCAGTTCAATGACGAATATCGAGATACTTTTATCACTAGCTGTACGTGATTTGGAAACGTGCCGTCGCTCAACCAGAAAAAGGTACGTTATCTTTGGAACGAAGCAATTTCATATTTACATGTACTTTCTTTTTTCATCGAAAATATCGTATAATCTCAGGTTTTTTCATTCAAAACACGAGATTGATAAATTATAAATGTTCGCGTTGAATCGACGGTACGTTATGTATGAGTCTGGTATTACATCCAGCGACTTTGCCAAGAAAAATATGTCAAGACCTGCATAAATATATTCCACGAGAACGTACATCGTGTTCGTCACACGTTATAACGTCAGATATCGTCGAAACGCACCTCGTGATACTATGCGCAAACCTGTTAACGTTTAATAGCGTTATCGGAATAGCAAGCGATGAAAAGATTTAAAGCGTGCAATGACATGGAATAAACATAAGAAAGGCAGAGCGTATCGTTAGAAAAAAGAAAAAAAAAATATATATATATATAAAATATGTAGTAATGGTTACGATGTTTTAAAGTACTAAAAATTATTTTCATTCACCTTTCCTCAGACATTCTTTACTACAAGATAGAAGATTTACATCGGTAAACTACAGATATCTATTCGTGTATGTATGTTTCTATAAAATGAAAATAAAAAAACTTAGGTGGAAATTTCTTATACGATACAACGTATGTGGTTGAAAGATCGTAAGAATATCATCGTATACTTTACGTGTTTTATATAACGTATACGTATATTCTTCATATTTATGCACGAATACATTGCATGTTTCGTCCTTACGCGATAAACTGATCTATAATAATTTATCATTATCTGCTTAGTTAATACACTTGCCAAATCGATCGATCGTTTTTCATTATCCCGAATCGCACGGATAAAAGTTTCGAAATTTAACGATCTATATTATTAAAAGATTATCGTTGATCGCTTGAAATTTTCCCATATTTCAATTTAAACTCGTATTAGGAAAATGACACGAATCTAACTAGTCGGTAGCTATATCGGCATTTTCATATTTTTTTTCTTTTTCCTTCTTTCCTTTAAATTCCTCTTAACGTTCAAATTTTGGTGAATCCTGATACGGTTACATATAGATTCCATCCATAATCGAACAGAGAACGCAATTCGTACAGGTAGCGCGAGTTCTTTCTCTTGCTTTTATTTCTCGGAAAAGTCATCGTTCCTCGTGGAAAGGGTTAGCGAGGCGTTTCACGAAGCTTGTTCGAAGGAAGGAACGTGTCGGTCGAACAGGACATCTAGATTAGATCGTCGCCTGGCGGCTCTCGGTTTCCTACTTTTGCTAATGCTTCTTTATCGAGCCTAGGGTACGTTCTCTTTGTCGTTTCGTAGTCATCGCATCGACCTGTACTCGGGGCCAAAGCGATTCCAAACTTCTTTTCTATTCCTCATCGTGGCTGACACGTGCGACAGATCGCGACTCGGATTGCCTTTCGCGCGTAGTACGTACGCTAATGACTACCCACGACGCGACGCAACGCGACGCGACGCGACGCCTTCTTTCCTCCACATTTTTTCACGATTCCGACTACGACTTTGATACGCGTGATTTATTCGCTTCTCTCGGAATTTATTCGTTCATCGTGCCAGCTATGTGTGTTTACTTCGTCTTCCAATAAGCGAAATATAAAATAATCGCTGGATAGCAAAGGTGGATAGCGTTTCTCTATCGAAGAATTTCCTTGTTCGAACGATCGTCGCTCCCTATTAATTTCGATACTAAAGGTTCTTTCGTATCCTCAAACCACGCACATATATATCTATCTTGCATTGATATACGTATAAAATCAGTAATTGAATAAATATATTACTACGTATATATATATATAATATAATATAATATAATATATATTACTACTTAGCAATTCCAAGTTTAATGCATCCACGTAGAAGAAAATGATTGACGTCAATTAGCTTTAGAAAAAACGTAATTATTCTGTCGCCTTGATGTACAGTAGAAAATATAATGTTGATGCGAGGAATTATTAAATAGTTTCGTATAAATTTATATGTAAGTTGATTTACGATTCAATCAAAGGTAACGTTTCTCGCAATATCTCGATACGTGATATACGTAAGAACAACGTTTACCTAATGATCGGTGCGGATTAAAAAATTCTGACGCTGTATAATACGTTCATAAACTATCGATTTTTAACGATTTTAAAAAGTTATGGAAGCAATTAATTCGAAGCATGAAATATTATATATATATATATGTGTGTATGTTAATCGTTAACGTTCCATTTATATGTTAATTAAATAACGATAAATAATTCGAGATGTTACAACGCGAATAAAAAACATAAGCTGTGAAAGTAAAATAAGAATTAATTTTGATAAAAAAAAAATCAAGCAAAGTTGTGCTGCAAGTGGTCTAGTATCGTAGATGGTACGTACAAGTTCAAACTTTAATAATTTATCCAAGTTTCGTTATATCTTTGCGCGATCTTTACTCGCGATAACGGGGAAATCGGATCCAGTTTTCTCGACGAAGCTATATCAAAACGGCACGATCGGATCACGATCAGATATTTATATAACAGGTTATTTTATAGACATTCGTAGGTTCGTATTTAAGTTGTAGATTAGTTATATCAAATACAGATATCCAAACCGTAGGTTATCGACGATTGATAAAGAATAGCAACGAGGGCAGGGAGAATGGATAGAGCCGGACGTAGGAATTCCCGATGGACGTGTCCGCTTCCTGATACCGAAGCGATTAACGCAAGCACGACGCTAGGCGTCGTCAAGCATTCGCCCCGACTCATTGATGGATCTCCCGGAGGCTCCCAACGGTCATTAATAATTCATCCGTCATCGGTCGCAGCGGTAATGGCAGCGGCAGCCAGGCAACGTCGAGAGAAGCATTCATATCTGCGAATCGATCCCTAAACTCCGCGGCTGCGGCCAGCCTTCAGCAGCCTTCTGATTTGCATATAAAGGCATTCCTTCGGTTGTCCGCGGCCGCGGCCGCGTAACTGTAAGTCCTCGTTGACAGGATCTGCCAACAATCTGGTCTGCATGATTTGCTAGACGGCGGACTGGCCGCCTCGATTCTTCGCCTGGCGTATTCCTACTCTTTCTATTCTCCAGCCTCGCGGCGACCTTTCCTCTCTTTCGGTATCACGACACCGTGTGTTTTCCGAGGAAACGCAATCGTACGCTGGTCAACGGAAGCAATCGCGCGTTCCGAAGGCGGCATGTAAATACTACGAATCTATCGTTGTGTCTGCTAAGTATGAAAACGGAACAGCTGTTGCTGCAAGCTGGTAAACTGAATTTCATTTGTAAAAGTTTCCACCGCCGAATCTAATCCTCGTTGGAACGTGTTAATCCTTTGTATTACGCGAATCATCGATGATATCCCGATCGTACGTAGTTTTTCATGAAATCTTTCCTTCGTACATACGCGTATCGTTATATCGTTGCGTCGTTAATGTCGCGAAACAAAATCTTCGATCTTCGTTATACGTAACGCGATTCCTAACAATTAACGTCGAAAATGGAATAATCGCGTCTTTGGACTTTCTAGGCTACCGCGATTTCGTCCTACATTTTTATTCTCTTTGTTTCAACTATTTTATCCGTATAAAATAATTCTAACGTATCTTCCCTATCGAAGCTACATCAACGTCTTCGATATTCCATATCTCTCGATAATCGAACCACCTGACTCTCTGTAAGATGAATATGAATTGCATTCTTTGTTCCTGTATTAATGTTAGCAAAGATAGCTATTCTCGTCCTAGTGTGGCAGCTCTGTAATCATTGATCTTTATCTCGTTATTCGTACGTCACTCCAGCACGCTATAATGCTTGTAATATTCAATTTAATTCACCGTGTGATTTAAGTGCCGCATTTACGAGTCTAGTTATTCTTATCTCGATGAACGAATATTTCATCGCTGCGTAGCTATATTTTACGTAATCAAAGCCACGAATAAGACATTATGATATCATAATACGAACGTTAACAACTATATATGAATAAATAATATCCTTATTAGTTGCATCTTATGCTCCACCGATAATCTTAATTCCATGAATTCATTAGGCATACGCACCTATATAAATTAAATTAATAATGCATCAGGAACATGCATGCATACATACATACATATAGCAGTAACTTTGTATAAGTTATACGTATGCAGACAGCTTGACGTTTATGTAACATATTTTTAAGTGTATTTTAAATCTACTTGGCAATTAACTGAAAATGATAATTAAGCTTTACCAAGCAACGTAAAAAATATCGGAATTACAGAGAATTAGCATCTTCCACGAATATCTACAGTGAGTGGAAAAGCGTATTTGCAGGTACTCTCAATCGCCAATGAAACGCTCTTGTTTTCAGCTGTTTTACGTTTCATATTTATCGTATCAAACTTTTGTAGCAATATGAAAAATTCTACTAAATGTATATAGTGATATATATATATATATAAATGTTATAGCAACCGTAACGTAAAATCCTGTTCCTGTACTCTATACAGCGCCTCGATATGCCAGAATTAAAGTCAACATCTACGGGCGATTCTTGGATTTTCATACAAGTTGCTAGCGATGTGACAGCCAGATACGACCCGAGACACCTGCCACCAGCGCAACGATAACGCCATGTCATTACCACCCCCGTTTCCATTAACCCTCTCGATTCGGCGAAAGCACAGGCTCGATACACCGTGCGCTGGCTCATCCGGCCATTGTGATGTCACGTGAGCTCGTAAACTCGGTTTACGTAATTACGAGGGGTAGGACGAGTGGGTTCGGGCCCCCGCCCTGGCCCCGCACGGGCCTCGTCAATAAGTCGGATGCCATTAACATTCCCGGACCGGTTGGGTTAAGTCAGGTTAGTTACCGGGTTAACCTTACAAAACTGTCGGGTCAGTTCTGGACGAGGCTGTAGGTCCGTGGTCCCTAGAAGCCCTGGACCAAAGGGGGCCCAAGGCGTAGAAGCCGCCCATGAATTTCGGCTAATGAGAACATTTCGAGATACGTCAGTTCCAGTATGCTAATGGCCATACAGATGCCGATACAATTTCGAGATGAACCTCTCTCTCTCTGCTTCTCTTTCCCTCTTATACTCGCTGCAGCCCCACCCTCCTCTCGCCCCGACGCGACCTCTTTCCCTTCGTCCCCCTTTTCGTCGTATATTACGGCTGTCCGCCATATCTCCGACTTAACTATGCGCTTCGTAGAGACCGGTGCGTGCACCTTATGCAAATACCCTGCATTTTGTTTAATTAAAGCGGATACTTGGCAAGGAATACCTTGCTTGGAACTTGGACGATTCGCGCGATCAGCTTCCGGTTATTGGAACTCTCGATCAAACAGGCGAATGTTTCTTTCGAGACTGTATTGTTCGTGGTGGCACTTGACCATTTATAGGGATTCATAGGGATTTAAGGGGCCTTCGTATTGTCAGGATACGAGATTTATCGCTTTGCGGCATGGGTGCGCAGACATTTCCTATAGAATTTTAATACCAAAAATTGTGGCAGAGGTGAGAAATTCGTAACTTTTCATAGAAATTTCGATCTACAATACAATCCGATCTGATCTATCGATCTGAACCTGTTCGATACAAATCTTATATCTAATCGTCGGTAGTTCCGGCGTCGAGCATCTATGAATATTATGAACTGTACATCATACGGTATAGATGTTAGATATCAATTTTATTTAAAATGTCACAGCTAATTTAAGCTTTATTCAAGCTCGTTAGGTGGTATAAAATTTTTGCACAGCGCTACATATATCCATCTGTAACGAAGATGAAAAAGCTGGCCAACGGGGTTCTATTGGAATCACATTTGGCTAGGTCGATAGTGCAGGATCCTTTTGGGAAAAGTATATTGGAGGAAAAGAACGAGGCGGAACGGGCCAGACGCTGACCTTGAAATTCGACGGACTCGGACAGATTTAAGGTTCACGAAGGTGAAACATTATGAAAAACTCGAGTAAAAAAATATATCTTAGCCGGAAGACTGCACCGTCGCGAGAACGTTGTAAATTACGAGTTCGATTCCGGATAGTTAAACCGGATGTCATGCTGACTGCCATCTCTGACAGCACCGTTTAGGACTGCGATAAATTTTGACTTATATAAGTTTAACTAACGACTCCTCTTTGGCTACGATTGTCCAGCGCTTTGTTCGATCGACTTCTTGAGAGAAAGAACAAGAAAAAAGAAAAGAAAAACAAAAGAAAAAAAAAGAGGAAGCATGGTTAACCGGCAGTGAAATTTTTGCCCTTTGAGATGAAATACGTCCCGGCAAAATATGCCGTAAGAGTCGTAAAATGTTATTCGTAGTCGTCATAGTGAAAGTAGGAAAAATATTCTTTCTCGCGAACCGTAGTTTTAAACGTTTCGTCAAACGAGATTTCGATGAAATTTCGATTTTCGTTATGCTATGCCTATATTCTACTCGGCTGGTTTCTCACCGTTCGCGATCGAATCTGGAAAACAGATCGCTCAGCGTGTCAAAAACATCGCGTAGCGTAGATTTTTGGCACTCTGACCAACACGGTCCGTCGTCTTGCTCCAAGTTTCTCGATACGTGCAACGATTGCGATGTTTCGGTGAAGTGGCGAAGCCTCGAAAGTCATAAATTTATTCTTTAACGCGTTGCGAAGAGGGGGAAACAGAGAGGAAGAGGGAAGATCCGAAGACAGGAAACGGTTGGCCGACGCTGTTCGTCCTTGAACTGGTTCGCTTGTCCAGCGTCACTCGTAATATCTTCATATCGCCGGTTTGTTCGTTCCTCGGTTGAATTCCGCGAGCTCGTAAAGCATCGGCGGCCCCGTAAAACCGATGCGATCGTCAGAACGACGAGGCGTAACGTCCGCCTTTATCACGATTTGTAAAGGCGAAGTGTTACGAGCCGCGTACAGAGAAGAATCTGCCAATAAGAGCAGAGCGTCGACGCTCGTAAACTTATGCCGAAGCTGAACTCCGTGCACGCCGCGCCATGGCATTGACTCGGTCCAACCTAACCTCCATTGGTTCGCTCGGAAGTGACGTAACCGAGGCCCGACCGCTAATCCACGGCCTCGTAAAAAGGCTTCTTCATTTCCCGATTGAAAAATTAATTATACTGAATAAGAGCGAGCGAAACGGGCTATAAACCCGATGAAATTTAAATTGAATCGCATGGGATCGGTACCGCGCCGCGCTCCATCCAATTGGCTCACCCCTTCCGCTCTTTCGACATGGTTTCTTTTGTTCCCAGAGACACGATGCCTGTTCCCCTGAAAACTGAAAATATTCACAGAGTTCACGGCCATTCGGTCGCTTATTCTTTTCCTAGCAAAATTTTTCGCTTCGCGCGTTGACCCTTTCTTCCCAAATCTGTTCTTCCGATTTATCGTACCGTTTCGAACGGTGGTGGGTTTCTTCTCGTCTTCGACTTTTTCGTTTACAAGTAATCGTCTCTGTTCGAGGTGACGTAACCAAGGTCTCGTCGCAATACGTTCGTACTGGATACGATTTGCCCATAGACAAGGTAGACAACGTACACGATGCATTCGTCTGCGAAAGATCAATAATGCCCCAAACGATATAACGATTTATAAAAGATATCATCGGAAATTCCTAGTCATCCAGCGTAAACGCGAATCAGATTATCCATCTTATCGTCTATCGTTTGGTTAGAAGGTACGAGCTGCGAGAAAGCAGTTTATCATTGACGGATCGAGGAGAACGGAAAAAACTAGCGAAACAACCATTCTAACCAGCAGACGCGTTAACCTGACGAACCATAAACTGCTGACTGATCGCCTTTGGCTTCCCTAATTTTTCCAGCTTGACACGTGGCCGACGTGGAAATAAACCCAGGTTCGGTTCTCATCGTGGTTACTAGTCTCCGAACGAAAGGGTTACAGGCCACGGTTACCTATCAGTTATACAAGGAATTAGACGTGTCAACACATCGGGCTAATTGATTATTGCGACACGACGGGAGCAAGGCGCCGTAGGCCGCACGATCATCAGTCATCTCGACAAAAAGGCCACGAGAAACGTTCGAGGCTCGGGACGTCTCCACGACGCGAGATAACGTTGCCAAGCACGTGTCTGCAGATTATACCCGTCGGAAGACGTTCGTCATTTATCTTGTCTTGCTTTCCGGAAGACGCGATGCGTGTAACACCCGGCAGATATAACTTTATGACTGTTAACAACCAACACCTCCGACGTCGCACGTGGACACGATGAAACGTATTTTCAAGCTCCTAGCCTCTAACAACTCTAGCCTTGCAACTTTATCTTTTTCTTGCCCTGGCAAGCGTATTATTTATTCGATCTGTAAGTTTTTATACTTTCTAGTCGCTCTAGCGTATACTTTTGTTTAAAGATGATGGTACACAGAGGGACGCACACGCATAAAATCAATATCAATATCAATCCGCATCCATATATACTTTCGCATAGTTTTAGCCGCATATTCGCTAACGCCCGAATATACACCACCTTTATTAATCAAATCGGATCAAACTCGTATCGTTCTCGTAGAACTAGCTAATTGTTTCGATCGTTTTTCTGTATACAAGAAACTTTGCCGAACGATCGAAAGCAGCTTCTTTCACCGTGGACGACGTAGCTCGCGAAAGAAAATCCCCATAACAGGAGGGTGAAAGAGCGAGCGGTGTACGAAAGCGAGTTAGGCGAACGAGTAACATACTCCCGAGTGAAATGTATCTACGGTTGCCTCGGGAGGATATAAATGAGCAGCAGGAGTCGACAAATCAAGAAACTATCGACATAAATAAATTGTGGCTCGCTAGGGGTTTCGCGGTTGTAACTATATGAGGAAAATGGCAGGCCCTAAGTCAGCAATTACCCACATTTCCAGCTCCCTGTGGCTATTATATCTACCTGCTCTCCTCTATTTCTCCTTCGATCCCGAACAATCTGCTACACCGCTTTCCAAACGCTAAGCGACAGACCTTACGGTTTATAGCATCGTGGTTTACATTATTTACAGCATCGTTTATATTATTATTTACTATGGCGCCGGTCGATCGCTATTGCCGACGTGGTCACCTTACTCGCATACGTTCTCTATCTAAAAGGAATACGTTTAACTATATAAACGTAAAAAAGTTAGAATCGTATATCGATCGTCAGCTTTCAGAGATACGTACGAAAAGTTATAAAACTCTGGAACGATCAAACAAATGGATAAAATTGTACCCGTGAGAGATTTCCTGTGTCTACTTTTCATATCAAGACTTTTCTTTGTTGCTTGTACAGCACCAATTTCGTAACGAATAAATCATCGTTCAATAACTTTCGTTTCTTTTTCACAATTTAAAAGAAGCTACGCGCGATATTAGAATTAGGCGCGCGCGCGAGAGAGAGAGAGAGAGAGAGACGATAGATAGGTAAAACGTCGCGAAACAGCGGTTGGCGATGTTCACTTTCGGCACCCCGGTAATTACTTACCGTCCATTATGAATTTTCAAGGAGGAATCGGTTGCTCGGCCGTGATTCCATCTAAATCTCAATTTTGAACGATCCTATATATAGTACATATAGCAGGATTCGGTGTTTCCACCCCCGCGTGCTCCTCGCGCTCCTTTCACCCCTCCCCACCCTGCACGTTCATCCAGTGAATTACTTCGTTAGTGGCTACCTTCAGAGGGCTGTTAATTCCTGCAGGGCAGATTATACAGATAGGTTTATTGCACTCGTGTCCCAATCTAACGTCCGTAATGCTCCTCCGGCCGCTACACACGCTCACCCCGTCGCTTTTCAGGCCTCCCTGAGTTTCCCGATTCACCCTCTGCCCTTGGTCAGCTTTCGTTCGGATTTAGGCTTCGCTCGATGGCTTCGGTTTCTCTGGCGACCACGCCGTTCTAACAGAGTGACGCTTGTCGATGGCGTAGGGCTCTGGATACTCCGCGACTTTTATCGATTTATAACAACGAAACACAAATGACATCTATTGCATGAAAACGCATACAGCGTAGAATTAAAGAGAAATTAATGACTGAACAGAACGTTTATTATTGATTGAACTTTTCGCCTACCTCTGCCAAATTAATATATATATATATATCTTCCTGTATCCACCGTTCGTCACGCAAAAGACCGTTCGAAACGGTATAAATTGATTGTGATTCGCTCAACTGGTTGGACGTGACGCGCCGATATTTGGCTGCTTGAAAATCGTACAAACGTGAGTCAAGATTTCGACAACTTGGATCTTTGTTCGACAACTTTACTTTCATAACCATAAACATATATAATTAAGTTAAAACTTTATTCTCTGTCACGATACGTCTTACCGCGATAAACGCGAAACGGATGGAAAGACGCGTCGCCAATATACCGACGAGTATATTCTCCGTGATTCTCAGTTTGCCGGTTTACGTCCGCTTCGCCTGTTGCCCCCTTGGTTGGCTCTTCTTCACGGCCAGCTGAGCACATCAGCTCTGAAAATTTTGGTAACGAGTTTAGCATTACTACCGCCGTCCAGCGGTCCGAGGGTGTCTGATTTTAATGGTGCGGACTGCGAGCTAATGGGCCACCGATTGTCCAAGCCCATTTAAGTCCGGGCCAGACACGTCTGTCGGCCTCGAAATAATGGCGTTCACCGGACTCACGCGACCAGACCTCCGATCAGAACGGTGGTTGGACACCGCGCGATAATTTCCCAGAATAATCGGATCTGCTTGCGGACACGCGCCAAGAATATTAATAACACGCGGATCGTTAAATCAGCTCGATTTTCCGTTTTACTCTCAGCCGTCGCTCATCGAACGCATGATTCTGTTTAAATCTTATTCCGTATCTTTCTAAAACGGACACCACACTACACGATATTCCCTTTAAATCTTTAAATGTTCCATAAACGCGTAAACACTCGCAACCTAATTTACAATAGCGGATTTCCAATACGTTCCGGCGATTGTCCTTACAAGATGATCGATCCCAATCAGAAATGAATCGAAAGGGCAAGAGATTAATAGGATCGTCAGAAAGTCGGACGACAGTTTGGAAAATGACGTCTTTCGTGAACAAAGACATCGCTCGTTCGCGTTCACCCCTCGTCAGCAATCTCGGGGATGTTGCAGAGCGGTGCGGACGGCGTTCCTCCACTCATCCAGCGAAATAAATGTTTAAATTCACGCGAAGTTAATTAAAACTAAGCGTAATTATAGCGGTGCTGGTGTATAAACCGAGGAGATGGAAGAAGAGGAGGGTGCACGGAAAATTACCTTTTCTCAGAGATGAGAAGCTATTTTGCCGTGTGCCTGGATATCGTGTCCTTGTGAAAGGCTGTATTGTAATAACGGCTCGGAGAAAGAGGACTGAGAGAGAGAGAGAGAGAGAGAGAGATACAGCGATGGGAGGGGGAAAGAGAGGGGAAAAAAGGATTCCGAAAGGAAAGGCTGTTCGTTCTTGAAAAATTCAACGTCATTTCGTGCCCCTCCACGGAGGATTGTTTTATGGAGTCGGCGTGGATGTCGGTGGAGAAGGGGAGTTTGTAAATTTAGATTAACCTGCGGTTTTCCCTGCAATGTTTCTGCTGTTTCCAGTCCTTTTTCTTTTTCCCTTTTTGCTTTTTTCTTGGCTTTGATCGTGGCTCCTTGAGTCGAATACATATTAAATCTCGCGGAAAACAGTGGGTCGACCGATCAGATTCGAATTATCGTTTGTTGCATCGTTCGAAACGAGTAGAAAATCGTACGTAACTTTTAAACGGTAGTGTATGGTAGTTGATACGGCACGTTCTCATTCTTTTTTATTTTTACGTATTTTACTTTAGGAAATTCATTAGTAGAGACGTTCGTCGGTATATTTATGTTCAGATTTTATTACGTATATTTTCTTTAATCGACGGACGATCGGCTATTCAACCAATCCGCGACTCTGCGATTTGTCCATTTTCATACGACGCATCTGAGTGGAAATTTAATACAGTCGGTAATTTTAATAGCGCATCGAACCTGTTGCGAACCACTGATTTTTGATAGAAAAACAAAGACAAAATCTGGTTTCCGGCAGATTATCGAAGCGAAAAAACCGTGTAAATAATTGGTGGACTGTAATGAAAGAACTGCACAATAGGCAGCCGATTCCTAACCTTCGTTATGACAGCATCGAAGCATAACGCGGCTAAATGACATGGCATATCTTGCGAGAGGAACTTTCATTATCGGCGTAAATTTATAATTAATTTTTGTAACGGTACAATAGCTTCAGGGTCACCGAAGGAATCGGCTCTTAAAACCGTTCCACCTCGATGAGGCTGCCTTTTCTTTATGGATATGGAGGATGTCGACTTCCACGGTCGAAAATTTCTTTGTCGTGGCCGAGATGTATCCTACGATCGTACGAATTATTTGAATATTTCTAGTCCAACGTAATCGACATAATAGACAGTGTAGTAAAAGGATAAACGAGTATACGCGTAAATGTATATTTCTCCTATGATTTGTTTATATTATTATTCAAAACTGTAGCATGGATATTTCTAGTTAGATAGGAAATTGTACAATACGAATGAGTTTATGAGAGTAAGAGTAAGAAGAGTAAAACAAGACTCAAAATACTCTAAACGATTCGCAGATTTAATATCGGAATTACATGAAAATTTCTTGAGTTTTGTATCCGAGTCGGTACTATTTATATTTATAGAAGATTCATATACAGCGCGTTTGAAACTAAAGTAAAAAGTAACTAAAAGATAGTAAATGGCCACTACCTTCGACAAACAGGAGAAGAGGCAGTTCCAACATAGGAAATCTTTAACGAAGGATTTAGACACGAGGTGGCAGAAAAGTTGTTTACACAAATATCCAGTCGTTATGTGTAATAACTTCGATTTTGAACGTGATTGCATTCAAGGAAGGAAGAAAAGCAACGAACAGCTCGCGGCCGAGAGACGCTCTCTCGGATGGACGATATCCCAGAAAGCCAGAAATTACAGAAACCGTCGAAATCGTCAAAGCTGACGCGATTTTCAATCGTACGACATTGCGATTCTATGATACTTAATTTCAACGAATTCTTTTCATATCGATGAAATTTTCAAAATTTATTTTCGAACGTTCGATGAAAATTTCAAACTTGGCCAGGCTTCGCTTTCTTCTTAGTTTACTTTTTTACCTTTAATTTCAATTAAATCGACATGTTCTCGATTTTTCAGCGTAATTTCGTCCTCTTCTATCCGTAGCGAACGAACGCGTTTACTTCCCTAATAAGCCAGCCACCCCATGCTTCTCGAGTCCGTGGTAGCCAAGGAATCGCCAAAGAACATTTTTATCCCTCTTAGAGGTACGATTAAACCGGCGAAAGAATTATGCGAACAGGGGCATGGTCTAAGGAAATCATACAATCGCCTTAATGGCAACTGCGAGGGGAGACCGATGGCCAGAGGCGCATCATGGTGTTGATTACTAATTACAATTATTGGCCAGCGAGGGTACGTTCGAATCTCCCTCTATCCAGCTTCGAATGCCTTCCCCTCGCTATCAGAAGCGTGTTCGAGATCGTGGCTAGCTAATTGCATTATACGTGTCAATATCCCGGAGTAGATCTCCTACACAGATTGGAAACTTCAAGGGAGGATGGAGAAGTAGTCATTGATGAATTTTTTAAAGTAGATCTTTTTGCGAAAAATTTCCTTTCATTGCATAGGATTTATTGTAGCAAATGTGCTACGATGATTCGATTAAGACTGCTTAACTAGATAAAATTCCTAACTTTCACATATATCGACGTATATGTACACGTATACAATCGTTAGACAATCGTTGAACTATCGCAACAATTTTTTGATACGATCTTTTTTTTCTTTCACTTTGAACGATAGATATCGAAAGCACGAGGAAAGCAGGCACTTTGCGATAAATAAGAAAAATTGTTTCGTCCAATCGTGCGAGTGTCTGCAACCAAAACACACTGCGACTTGCTGAGCTGCTGCCTGCGACGATGTATCCCTGTTTTTAGGGTGAGAGTCGGCTTTTCACCGGGGATTGCCAGATTTATGACGGGCTGCCCTCCGCGCCGGCTTATTTTTAACCTTTCGCCCACTAACGAACCTTATCTCTCGGGCTGCATTTCTCCGCGCAACACGATAGACAAAAGAAAAACGTCTGGTACCGTGGGCCCCATAACTTAACGATTCTGCCCGATTCCCGCACTCGGCCGACCATTATGTCCGCTCGAAATTTTTACATTTTCTGCTGTAGCCACGGGGCCAGCCAAAAAGGCCCAATAAACACGGCTCGCGATAAAATTGTTATGCAGCCCGATTAATTTTCGGGACATTTTTGCCCGATTCTCCGATTCCCTTTCTTCCAGAACGATTACTCGGAATAATCTTGGCTGCTTTTTTTTTTTTCTTTTTTTTTATAAACATTTAATCAAATTCGATCGAGGATTTCTCAGTGGGTTCGTTGCTAGAGTGACATCTAAATTTTGTTCGTTGCACTTGTTTACAAGAAGATTGCGGCGAGTTAGCGATAAAGTTACTCGATTTAAGGCTCGGTTCGTCGATTCATTTTTCTGACCTAACCTTGGTAGGCATGTATCGCTTAAAAGGAGGACGTGTATATCCAAGGTTCGTTTCTATCAAATAGTCGATGAACATTTTCTAAAAAGCGTAAACATGCCTTGCTACGTTCGATTTGCGTGTATCGATTAAATTTCTTTTCAACATTTTCACCGCGAAAGTACGTTTCGAGATCGTAGAAATAATCAAAGTACAAAGGATCGAGTTTTCAAATTCGACGTTCTTCGAACAGCAACGATCCATCGTGAAAAAATAATACGGTAGCAAGCAGGCAACTGCCCTTTTGATCTTTTACCGTTGAACAAGTTTCTACAGACGATACGACGTTGTTTCTGGCAAATAGGAAGGAACGCCGTATTCCTTTCCCGTTAAAGCGGTAATTTAAAAAAATCGAGAGATTCTGGAAGCACCGAGAAGCGACAGACCGTATGCGTATAGCGAATAGACAGAACGTCCGGGGCAAATCGACGAAAAGAAACCGAGCAAACGAATGAAAAAGTGGAGCAGAAATATGTGTGTGAAGCGGACGGTAATGGAGAGGAATAACTGGAATGGAGCGAAAGGGGGCGGTAATTGTGAGAGAGGGAAACGCAGAAGCAGCAGAAGGTAGCAGGATGCAGATGCATTGAAAAACGTAACGTGAGAAGCGAACGATGATGCGGAGGAAACGATAGAAATATAAGGATCAAAAGGTGGAGAAATAGAAATAAAAAGCGAACGCGGAGTGCCGAAGGGCGGAACACTGACGATGAAACAAACGAGAGAAACGGGCAGATGCATATAAAATGTATTTACGATGTAAAGCCAGCTTGTGAAAATTCCTCACTGCCCGTTTAAAGTGTACCTTCGTTTAAAAATTATTCGATGTTAGACATACCTGACTGGAATACGGTGTCTGCTTCGATACAAAACCTACAGTGTGTCTTACAGAGGGAAATATAGATAACCGCGAAACAGCTAATACCACGTACGTAGGAAATAAAATCGAATAAAACTCGTGAATAGAACGCGAATAGAATTTCAAATTGTTTACACGGCCGAAATTACGAGTTTCTTTCTTCGCCTCGGCATCGCAAGTTTCATAAAATTTCGAAAACTTGTAAGCCACAAGAGACTACGAACGAACGAACGAACGAACGAACGACACCATACGATCCGCTTCTGCGTGAAAATATTTCCTAAAAATATGATTCGTAGGTGGCGTACGTTTTTTTGCGGAGTACCGTGTGCTGGGAAACGGCACGCAATCGTTTGGTGGTGGAATCGAGGTCGAATCGCCTTGAAACGCAGAAACAGGGACAGAGTTGGATTCGCGTAGCGCCGAAAGCGGCGCGCGCCGCTCCAAAAGCGAAACTTTAAACCGGGCGCCTAACTTTCCTCCTTCCTAGCAGAATTCTCCGATTTCGAGGGGATGTTAGGCCTGTACACCTGCAACAGCCGCGCGACACTCTTTCTGCCCCCACCGTGTCCCCTTTGCCCCTGTCTCCTCCGCCACCACCCGATCGGTTGGTTCTCCAGGTTTCTCTGGCGGTCCCGCAGCCGCGGATGTCCGTGTAGGTGTTAACGTCGATCGCGCGCGTGTGAACAGGGCCTCGTATAATATCCGAGTTGGTCCGAGGAGTGTCGGTGTCGGCATGTCGGTTGCGTGGGCGTGCGTTTTATATTCATCGCGGAGGTATCATTTTCACGGGAACTTTTAAAAGAAACGTGCGCGCGCGCGCCAACTCGAATAAATAATGCCGCGGTGTTAAACTCTTATCCGAGGTCGCCGGCCGGTGCGCATAAATAAGGCCTGCGTGTAAACCGCCGCCATCCTTTTCGCACCTTCTGTCTCCCGATTCTTCGGCCATCGCCGCGTTGTCTCTGTCGATCTGTTGTGCCCCGTCACCACCATTCCCCCCTACTCTTCGCTCTCGTTAAAAACCTACCAGCCCGCGTTCCCGCCATTCTCTATCGAAACACGTTCGCATTTTCATAGACCAAATCGCATCTTCTAACCGCCTCTTTCCATCCATGTTCGTATCTCTGTTTTCATAACGTAATCGGTTCACACGTATCGATAGATTCGATCGTGTTCTTGGAACACCACGGTGGAAAGCCACTGGAGCAAAGCTGCGTTACATTTGAGATTGAGAAATGCTCGAGTTTCCGGTCTACAGGATCTTCGTCTTGTCCTATGTTGCATTGCAGGGAAATCGTGCGAACGTAGAACGGTATTTGCGCATGGAAAATTGAAAAAAAAAAGAGAAAAAAACAAAACTCGTCTCTTATCTGTTCTAGTCTAGAAAGTCTATTGCAGAACAGCGAGAGAAATTTCGTGGTTCGTGTCAACGTCCGACGCTTCGTACGTTATAGAAAGAACCTGGTTGGAGATTCCCGCCAAACTTTTAACAATTTTTTCTTTCTTTTTTGCTTTTTTTCTTTTTTTTTTTTTTTTTCTTTTTTCGAGGGAAATAAAACGTTCGAGTAGTCACGTCAAACTCCTGTTCGATTGGGCACGTCGAACGGGTCAGAGCAGCTGCGGTTGCTTAATTGCCGATAGATATTAAACGTGAAATTGCCTGCAAGAGAATAGGATCGTAATGTTCACCTGTAATTGATGGCGTTTTACCACTCGCGGCAATGGTCCGCCGCTAGACATTAAAGTATGAGTCAATCAACACCGAGATCGTCGTTCCATAAACGACGAAAGAACATGCGTGGGTGTATAATCGAACATTGAAAAATCAATGGACAGTCCATTGTAAGATACTGTGATATTTAATAACTTTATGGGACACGAGTGCTCATAAATGTAGAAGCTCGTTTATCGCGACTATCTCGTGCGCTCGACTTTTCCTATTCTTAAATCTCGTTTAAACAATTTTTTAATCGCTCGATGAAAGATGTTAATCATCCTATACACGTGTAATTTGATTTTGACCGCAACGCGACAAGAGAACGCCGTTTTCACTGTATTTTAATAATATTTGAAACTTCGCTTAATTTTTATTCTCTCGTGCCTGAGCATGGCTGTTACGCGTACAGCTCTTAAATTACGGTTCGTTTAAATCTAATTAAACAAATGGAGAAAACAAGGGAGGTGGATACGTACGTATATATTCGAGAGAAATATCTTCAAAGATATTCATTTTTTAATTTGTAAGCTTATACACGCGTATGTACGTAGCTATATCGTGGCGCAGGTTGCATCGTTGGTACACCTAGACCCTCGAGAATTCTCCGTGTCAACGACTAGTACATGATCTCGGAATGAATGGCTGATAAATGAGAAAAGATAGGGAGAAAATGTACTCAAGTTTGTATCGAAATAAACAGTTGGACAGCTTTATAAATAACAACCGAGTTTACAGCATACCTACTACTTTCTTATCTGAAAAACTTTTCATATCTGTGGAATGGTTAATCCTAAGATGTACGTTCATTAAGATGTTTTTAGCCGTTTCTAAAAATTCGACTGCCGTAATTGCCACCTTCCGGTTTCGTTAGAGGGATCTCTCTGCCTCTCCTTCGCCAGAATCAGATACAAAGGAACTTGAATCAGCGATAATTTCAATTCACAAATTTTTATCGATATCGTTTCACGATTTATGAAAGCATTATTGCTTCGTGAAATTATTTAAAACTAATTTTTCTTCAGAATATCGTCCGTTTAATCATTGTTATTAAGACGATTTAAAATGTTGGTTAATTATAGAATTTTGTAATCTTACGATCGAAACGTTCTTTATAAATAATTTCGCCTACGCGTAAGACTTTTTGTCACGTAATAACGCGACCAATAACGATGGCTATAAATATTCCGTAATTAACGACTGCCTGGATATCCGAAGGAGCAGATACTTTCGCTTACTAATTGGTATCCTGAGAATATATCTTACGTATAAACATTTTTATCTACGATATTTAAAATTTTAATTCGTGACTCATAGTAGCTTTCATTCTCGATTCATTCGCATCGATTCGCAACTTGGATACGAAATATCCGATTATAGTTAATCGTAATCTCGAATTTTTATACACAAAGAGAGCAAGGTATTCGCATTTTATTCCAAATTTCTACAAGTTAATCAGCAACAATTTATTCGAAATATTTATTACCTTTGTTACAACTGTTTTATCTACTTCCTATACAATATGAACGCAATTACGTACATTTCAATCGATTAGATGAAAACATCGATCTAAATGGTTAATTATCTCGAGCTTTTAATTTGCTGCAAGCAAAAGAAGTAATTATTTTCGACCGTTGTGGATATCCAGTTAGTTAGTTACGTACACTACGGTTTAAAAGTTTCCAAACATGTATTACATAAATTTTTTATCGGGTTTACAAGCGGGTACGTGCTAACAGTACATAATTTACAAGCGAGAAAAATAGACAGATGGCAATTCTTTCCAACTTATTCACATAGAAATACCGATGCTTTCGAGTCTTTCGATCTAATAACGTATACGAGATCTAAAATTATTAAACACGCTTTATCGTTTCAAATAATCCGATAAAGTTCTAAAAGAGCGATAAGAGCGACGAACTTACAGGTTGATCCGTCTATTCGACTAAAACTTCTAATCTCATTCTGTTCCGGTTTGCGTTGCTTTTGTTCGGCTCGTTCACCAGTTGTCCTCTATTTTCTGGATATTTCCGTTTAGTTCCGTTTAGTTCCGGTTATGGTGGCTCGTCGCAGGGCAGATCGAGTGATTACGCGCGCCGTTGTAGCGAATAAACTGCGTAAAATTGCGGTGGAACGTTCGAACGTTCGAACGTTCGCCGTGCCGGCAATAATAACGCTCCGGAGATACGAGCACGGCCAAGTATTTATTCCGAGACACGTTTGGCAATTGAAGGGGCACGCTTCTGTTTTCCCTTTTCTAACAACGTTGCAAACAGCTAGACGATCGAAACACGACCGTGTTAATCATAAATATATACGCGTGTTTACGGAGTAAACGTTGCATCTCTTTTTCTATTTGGGCAACTTGTTCGTGCACCGCTTAATACGCGATACCCGCTCCCCGATGTAATTTATTGGTTTCTAAATTCTCACGTATACTAGTAAGGAAAGTAAGTATGCGCGCGATCGAATTTATTACGAACCTATTACGAAGAAAAATATTTATTATTCAACGTGTTATCGATTAATTACGATTTTACTACGAACAACGATACGTTATTAAGAGGATTTTCATAAAATATTTTACGATCACCAACGAACGATCCTTGCGTTGGAAATTTTTATGTTTCGCGAACAATGTTCACGATCTTGAAAAAAAGCGTCGAGCGTAGTTTTTGTAATTTTTTTTTTTTTTTTTTTTTTGTTAATTAAATCTAAAGAAAACGTTGAAAATAGAATCATTTATAGGTGACAGTTTTTCGAACTTCGTTTGGTGGTGTTTGCGCTGTCGGAACTGAGAATCAGGTTGAAAAGAAGAGATACATACGCGTACCTATGCATGTGGATGCACGTGTTAAGCGTGGCTTCACCGCAAGTTTGGATAGGGCACGGAATATCGTTCAACGGCACGCAACCAAGAGTCTGTGCACGTTAAATAGTCCACCCTAATTCCGGGCAACGTCTCTATCAAGAAGGACTGCTTGGAATTAATAGATAACTGTGAACTGCCTGGCTTCTCACAACTTTGTCAAATAGTTCGACTATCGTATTGTCCGAAAGTTCGAAATACCTGCGTTCTTTAATCGACTCTGTAAAATTGTGATTTATTTAAGTTTGACATCCGCATTGCAGCGTTTCTCTTTTTCCAACAGCTGCAAACCAGACATATTTCGCATTGTGTAGAGAAAATCGAAATCGATGATTAGGTTAAGCGTGCGACGGCATTTTAACACGCGACAGTTATACGTGTATAGCTTCTCTTCAACTACACCGTAAATAAGTTCAAATTGAGCGACTTATCGTTCAGATTTCTTCATACTTGAACGATTTCTACAAAATTGTGTTCCAAAGTCAAATTCTTATTTTCCATTACTACGGTCGTCCTCTACCTTACCCTGAAAGCGTCATAGCGTCCATAAAATAGCGAAACCGGTTACTGTATGGAAATAGAGGCTGTTGACAGCCGGTACACGCCCGGTACACGCCCGGTACACGGCATATACGGAGCAAATTCGATGTTTACCCAGTCGACCAGACTAAGGGTGGAGGGTCGCAGCTACGATGAAGACGTAGCCTCGCGTTAGTCCCGATACGCGTTCGGTTCGCGTGAGCGTCGACGATATTCCGTGTCCGATGCGCGCACGAGCTACCGCCTAATACTTGCTAATAATTTCTGGCACCGTCTGATTTTCTAATTACACGGGGAAGTGTACTCGGTACACCGATCATCGAATGCTAAGTAAATACACCGCGGTTTGCTTTCCTAATCTTCGTATCGATTTACTTATTCCGATTGTGGTTCGAACAAATTCGATTTGTTCATTCGCTGAACGGTTTTCCAATAGATAACATTTAAGCCCGAGACTTCTTTTATACCTGTTATACGTATAGGTACAAATCACTGATTTTCAAATTTTACCCCAACTCTAATGTTTTCCACGTGCCTCTATCAACGTGCAATAGGTAGTTGATCAGGCAGCCAATTATCAACCGTGATTTCCAATTGCCAGATGCGACGCGACGAAAGCTTAATTCGATGTTAACAGTGTTTATAACAAATTCAAGAGGTTGGTCGAGCATTTTTCAAACGGCTGAAAAAGATCGCGAGAAAATCATTTGGCTGGCGGTAATTTAAACTTGGCTCGTGGAACAGAGATAGGAATAAAAAAGCGAGGAATGAGGCGGGCAACATCCCTCGTCGCCCTTGTCGTCGACATCTCTGGCACCGCATTTAGCGTTCATTAAATAAGCCGCCCCTTCCGTATCCACCCTCTCCCGTTTGTCTCAGGGCACGTCACTCACACGGTACAAAGTTTAATTGATCAATGATAAAGTTTATCGATCATTTCGAATTCATTTAACTTCGGTATTAGTTTATGGCGCGGGCAAGACGTGGCTTGGATGGGTATATGTGCATAGCTTGGCAGCAGTGCAGCGTCTCCCTATATCCATTTTATCGTTCGTTTATGTTTACGCGAACAACCGTATCGCCGACAATTTTCATCGATTCTCCCGATATCCAACTTTCTACGAATTTAAACGACTTTTAAATACCCAACGAAGGAAGAGTCTTATCGACCGAGTGGACGCGTTACCCAGTCCGTTACCTAGGGTTTTCATCCTTCGCATACAGGCCGCGAGTCGTTTTCTCCTGGTAGATAATTTTCTTCCTTTCGTTCGCGTCTACGACAAACATCGCGCGTATCGTGCAGTTTATACGCTCGAATCGAAGAAGTATCGGAAATGCATTAACGGAGATTACACGCGCGAGACATCGAAAGAAATATCGCGTTATAATATCGCCTCTACTTTCTATACATTTACGATTTATTAGCGGTATTCTATATCGCGAGTTACAAATTCTTTCATTCAGAGTTCCTCGCTCGATACCATAATCTCCGTTTCGACGTCGAAGAAAAGAAGAGGAAGAGAGAGAGAGAGAGAGAGAGAGAGAGAGAAAAAGAGTAGATGCTGGAATCTGTCGCGTTCGTCGAAACTCTGGCAAACAGTCGACCGTCCCATTTACTTCTAATCAGCCCGATCCTGTTCGGGAAGCCGTAGAAAAAACGACTGCCCCAAAATCGATTAATTCGCGAAGATAACCATGGCCGGACTGCAGCGGACCAGTCTCTCCTCCCGTAGCTCGATAACATCCCTCATTCAGCGGCTCTTTCAGCCGGGCAAACCGCTCCCTCACGTCCATACCGTGGTCCCCCTTTCTCGCTCGATCCTCCGCGAGCGGCTTCGTCTCTTTCAATGAATGCCAAAAACTTGGTTTCAATGCCGCCGCTGGCTCCTCATATTAGTTATACTTAATTCAAGACTCGCGGAGATCCCGCTCGCCGCCTCAAAGCTCCGACGTCGGCCGCTTTTATTTCAAATCCATCGCGCGCGTAACTTATATTTTCATTAGCCTTTCAGCGCAGAGGCCAGGGCCTCGAAAAGCGTTTCACCTGTGCCTCGGGCGTACCATCCCTGCTTTGCACCCTCTCTCTCTCTCTCTTTATATATATATATGTATGTATGTATATATTGGAAAGACTGGCTCCTACGCGCTTGCAGCTGCACGTGCCCCCAGACCGCCTTTTATTTCAGCTGTGCGTTTATGAAAGGAGATCGCTCGCAACCTGAATGGTCCGAGCCGAAAGGTCAAGCGCGCTAATTCGGATGATCGGTTTTAAACTGATTCCGTAGAGATTCGAGGATAATGGAGTTTCTTCGATGTATTAGACGGTGTTATCGAATCGCTCGGGGCATCTATCACGTGTCCTGTAACACCTTATAACAAGTACTTTTATTCGTATCATCAGAATAAAAGAAACGAAACCTACGTAAAGATTTATCTCACCCATCGAATGTTACAACAAGTACTTTGTTTCGAAGATTTTTTACATTTTTTCATACTATATTTTATTTTATACGTTTTTGCAACTGTAAATATCAGCACAAACGAATAAGAATACGCGTCCATATACGTATAGGCGTATTTATCTGGTAAAATCGACTTAGTTTATGCGATAACTGCGACGAATGACTCGATGGCAATAATACAAATCGCGTGGAATCGTAGATTTAGAATTTTGAAATATCAAAATCGGCGGATAGTATCGTTTTGTATCTCGTTCGTTGAAGACGACGATTCAATAAACGTAGCTTATTCGATTTTACGATTTCCTAGATCAACGAACGATTACCCTTTCATCGTTTTCAATTTGCTGTAGATTTAGCGACAATTTTAATTAAAAACTAAATCGCTCTAATTTTTGGTATACCGTTTGGCGCACCTCTCGTTGAAAAATTCTCGTTGAAAAATTAAACGCTTCTCCGCTATGCGGCTATTATTATGTGCGAAGGAATAAAGAAACCTTAGTATTTTCCACGAAATTCCGTCACCTTGGCAAAATGCATGCAGCGATTTTAGCATACAAAGACCTCGCTCTTTTCTTCCAGTTAAAACCTTCGTTAGAATCGCTCAGCTAGCAGCGTAATTCCAGGTAAACGATATTCAAGTACAGCACGACATTGTGGAGCAAATTAGCGAAGCTAGCTGCCTCTTTTGACGTACCTATTCAGCCTGGTTTTGTCGTTCGAACGAGTTTCCACCGGAGATCTATTTGCCCGACGAGACCTCGAAAATACTTTGTCCATCGCATTTAGAATTCGGACTGCGCGGCAGCCGTAAAATAGACTCGGGTTTTCTTCCCTGCTGGCCGGGTTCTTCCGTTCGTTCGAAATATTATTTACGATCATTACGGTGAATGGCTACTGGCGATTCATAAACGTCTAATTTATATGGACCGTTTGCTAGTCCTATTCATTCCTGTTTTACCATCCCTTCCAACCTCGTCAACTCCCACCTCCCGTATTCGCCTTTTCGTTTTCACGACTCGATTCCTGATCGGAGGTTGCGGTGTCACCACCGCTCGAGATCGGTTACCGGGAATGCCTTCTATTTTCGAGCATAAGAGTTTCTATTTTTATAAACGCTACAGAGAACATTTGTTTCGCGCTCTACATAGTAATTTTACCTTAGATATTGCTTCTTACGTTTACGCATTACACGCGATCCGTACATTCGTACGCATAAATTTCAATTTTCCAAGTCTGCCTACGAGTTTCGTTGGATTAATTAGGCAAAATCGGAGCTGTATTCGAATATTACGTACGAAGCGCGTATCTTAATTACGAAAACTCGTTAGTCGGTGTCCGACGAAGACGTTGGTTTATGAACGATGCACAGCTGTGTCAGCGAGATGCCAGGAACAGGAGAGAACGACGAAGAAAAGCAACGGTACCGTAGCGGAAGGTGTTCATAATCGTGACGTCGCGAACGTTCATAATGCCATACGAGGAAGAGGGAACTTGAATGGGAACTAATTCTCGAAGCTGTTGCCTTCTGTTATGGTCCAAGCGTTCTTTATGGCGAACGGTATGGCATGGAACTGTTTTCTTGGGAGAAACTGCCGGTTGCGGGTTAGAGGTAAAACTAGTAGAACTCGCGGTTCGATGAATGAAGAAGACTGCCGGTTGGAAAATCGATGGCAAAAACGATACGGCAGATCGCGCAGCTTCCTTTCATGCTTTCTTAGGATCTGGTAGTGGCAGGTGCACTATGCAGGCCTGTTTTTCTCGGTTAACGACGCTGATTTGATGGTGACAATTTAATAGATTGCGACGGTACCGTTGCGCGATGATACTTGTAAGGAGCTATCGCTTTTTGAGTTTCAATGACACTTTTATAAGGTTATAACGTTTGCCTTATCTAGTACAGCGGTATTCTATACTATACCAGGTATCGCAAACAGTTCTCTACGTACTGCTACGGCCTAGCGTCACATTGTCGCGTAATAAATGTGACTTTTCAAACGACAGATTTTAATAAGTACGTCTTTGAAAAAGTTCGTCTTCCTCTCTAGCTTTAGTAATACGTATAAAAACAGGTACTATTTTAAATTCAACTCTCTCTATCTCTCTCTCCACGAATCCACCAGCTAACGATTAGAAACAACGAACGTAGAAATTCAAATAAATTTCCAGCAAAGTGCTTGGTAACCGGGTAGTAAAAAAAGTTTATCGATAACGTACCCCCTCGACGTTTAATAATCGAACAAAGTTTCGAAGAAACAAGTCCACACATTCCTGTTCGCTCTTTAAACGCCAACGGAAAAGAAATTCTTAGGCAACCGTACCCGCTTGCTTACCGCGCACACTCCCCAAAAAAAGAGATAATAGCGTCGAAGATGGAAGGTGGTCGTCGGTTAATGTTAACCCACATCCGGTGTTCCAGGTGGGTCAGCCGGTTGAATTATGGCAGCTCGCATCGAGACGTCAAATCACGCCTTTCCTCGGCACGTTTCGGCTTCCAAAAGGGCCACCCCCCAGAGATTGGCACCTACCTGGGCGTGAAGGATCGTCCTGAGATCTCATTCCTGGTCCCCCTTAAGGATTCCCACGAACTGGCGTCACTTTCACGGGCCACGCATTTACCATGTTAATGGGGGACATCCCTAACTCGTTATGGAATTATCATCAGCCAGGCTGTACCCAAAAAGCGATGGCTTCGTCGCCGTCTATCCGCCGGACCGGCTTATCTCGCGCCGCGCCGTGACCAAGTATGAGCACCAATTATAATAAATACCAATTAACAGGGCGAAGACGCCATTACTGTGCCGTGAAAACCTGTTCCAGAGCTGCACCCTGTTGACAAACGGCCGGTTCCCTACGCGCGGCACGTCGTTTCTGCTTTGACACGATCCGACCTTCGTGCTGCCTTCTCGAGATCGAATTAGCTGTATACGTCATACACGAACGATCCTTTCGTACCTATATGTACATACGATCGATTCGTTCTTTCCACGCCCTCGTACCCAACTGTCTATCGATCGATACTATTATTGAAAATTTACATTCACACAAATGCTCTCATCTTCCAGCTTTCGCCATTACGTTATTTTGCTTTTAACATTTTACACTTTTGTCTTTAAAATTCTACCAAATTCTCCGCAAATACGTTACAACTAAACGTATATACGCAATATCGAACAGAGTAGAAAATTTCACAGTTCGTTTCATGCTTAAACGATAAACTCGTTTCTTATTTAAACGTCTCGCTTATTTAAACGAACCAACCAGCATAACCGTGTTAGAACAACACGTACATATATCTAACCAAATAAGATATCCGAGTCGTTCGAATATTTTATTTAGAGGTAGCTAAAGTCCGGGCCGTATTTACTCTACGAACGAAAACGAAACCGTGAGAAATGTCAAAGCTCGATGGGAATAAGGATATTCGTTATTATTAAGGTTAATATAATTCGTTATTATTATATTGTGGCGATATTCGTTATTCGATATAGATATCGATACAGATGAGACGCGCGATGCTTGTGTCGCAATCGGACGGCGATAATTGAGAGGGAAGGGTTCGAACGGATGGAAAAATTCTGGCGACCGCTAACGATCCAAGGATCGTTGAATGATCCGCGTACAGGTTGGAACACGCGAGCATCGGTGTGTGCCCGAGAGGGACGGGGCAAGGATGTGGCCGAAGGCAGGACACCCATCACGGTTTACCGCGTGGGATTTCACCGTGGCGTGGAATCAAGCATCGGAGAGCCAGGGAATAGGCTCGCGCAGAGAGGCAGACAGCCAGAGTGACTTCTCGTTGTCGCAGCATCGGGGATCGGCCTTCGAACCAAACGAAACATGCGTCACATAAATTGTCTGCCTGTCTGGCCCGGGTGAAAGCTGGATTTGTTACACTTTGCACTCCGGCAGGACGTCTAGGCCCCTGGCTGATGCTGCCGATGCTCAGGTTAGGAATCCATCCTCGCGATCGTGTTCCCTTTTCTCATCCCGGCCCGATCCCCTCTTCCCTGTCAGCCTCATTATCTATCTGCAGCCCTCCAGACTGTCATCCGTCCTGCCGATATGCGTCTTTCTCCTGCACGGCTCTCGGTTAGAGCTACGCGACTGTCTTCCACGGGCTTGCCACCTGTCCTTTATACCCGGATCCAGATATTTCTCGACCACGGAATCCGGCCGAGCGGCCTGTTATCGACGATCCGACCGACGATGAACCGAATCGCTTCAACCCTTTCGGGACCACTTACAAAAGAGCAACACGAGCTCTTCGGAGCTCACCGGGCAAACTGAAAACAGAGTGTCGGAGGAATCGACGATGCGACGAATAGCGTTCGAGATTGATGACGAGTGGCTTGGTCGGTAATGCAGATTTGAAAAGCTCGTAACATTTTCGCGTAACATTATCGAGATATCGCAGGACGAAAATGAACGATCGACGAGCAAAATATAATATCGAACGCGTCCTTTATTTTCTAACGATCGAAATATCTGACAGTTTCTAGTCGTTTTCTAGAGGCGTCTAAAAGCGACAGAAATGTATAGAAAGACAGGATCTGGAACAAAGTCTAAAACGTTTCTCGATCTTGATAAAACCACCGTCGAAAGCTTGCTGTACGCTCTATAAATATAGGTTTGCAAAGCCTAAAAGCCTACGATACGACGATACACGCGAAACAGCCCTCAGGAGCGGATAAACAGAGCTGGCAGAGTCGGATCGATTTCCACGAACGGCTACAGGAGAGTTTGGCCAGTTGGTTCTTTGATCGGCGAAGGCGAGCAAAGGGGGTACGTAAAAGTGGTCCCCGGTGTGAGAGCTGGTTATGGCGTTGCGCGACGCGGGCGTGCTGGGGTTGGCACGAGGAACAACATGCCATATCGGAGACACCTGTTAGTGGCAGCAACCGATGCGGCCAGCCCAACCGGCGCAAACCAGACTATAAACGTATCGCGGCCGTATGAATAGGACGGGAAGAGGCATGCCGGGAATTAAAAGCGCGTTGTCATATTATAATCGTATTATGGCGAGTCTCGGACCCGACCCCGCAAAAAACGGCCATGCCAGCGACGTCACGCCACGAAGGTCGGCCACTGATGCAGCGTGAACACCTACACTGCCGCTACCACGAACCTCTCCGAACTCGTACGCCATATTGATCGCATGTAGCGAGCCGGTGAATCGTTCCTCGTCGAACGAGATTAATCGGCAAAATTGGATTTTATTCGATAACAATTTCGTCGAACTTTGGATCGATAGAGATAAAGCTTCGCAGATCTAGCTATACGCCGGCTATGCACTGGACAGTATAAAAGTTTCGAATCGTTTTCTTCGTCCCCTATCACCACCGAATCTATTATTATCATTATTAAGCCTTCTCTATTAACGTAAATTAATCCTATAGATATTATTAGTATATAGATCGTTTTCATCGTAAAGGTAGGATCAACGATTGTAAGAAAAATAATGCACTTTAGCCATAATCTAACGAGAAAGAATCGATTTAACGAAACTGACTGTAAAGTGCCTACATGGGAATTATATCGTCCGATAGAGGCAGAAACGCTGCCACCAAAATCGCCACATCATGGCCTCTGTCGAAACCTCTCACCCCAACGATTTCCTTTTACTACGATCTTCCTCTGCGTTCTGAACAAACTGTAACCCATCACCGGCAGCAGCAATTCGTTCGGTAAACATTTCCAAATCCGATCAGAGTACAGCGGATCGACGAGACACAAGAAAAAGGTTGGAACCAGTCCGCGACACCGTGCCACCACCGACACCACGAACGAGGAAACACTCTGGCAACAACGGTAATATCCTTTGTCGCGAGCGAGATCCTGCGCGTTATTCCACAGAGCGTTTCGATTTAACGCACAAATGGCTCTCTGTACGGCCACGGTGTGCCTGCAACTAGAGAGAGAGAGAGAGAGAGAGAGAGAGAGAGAGAGAGAGCTGGTTGGACCCGGTATCCCGGTTCTTTGATATCCATCGATGAAACGATTTATCTCTGTCCGCGTGCACTTTCAATCCGACCGGGACACCTCCGCATCGGGACACCCAGGACGCGGTACGAAGGCGGTTCTTCCAGCATCCGACGTTTCTGCATCCAGTATGGTAAAGTAAAATCGTTTTGCCAATTGCCTCGAGCATACGTCGGTCGGGCTTGATTATCTTTTCATCGATACGACTTTTGCAACAAGAGCGAGAACCTCCATCTTTACCGCTAAAGTCCTTTCGATTCGCGTAGCGGTATCGTAACATAGCGAAACTTACGAATATCGTGAGTACGTGATTCGGCGTATAAATTGAAATTTCCCTCGGAAAGTTTTCGCTCGGAAAGCAGAAACTCCGATAGAGAACGGACGTAGCGGGAACACGGGTTCTTTGTCGGTCCCCCGCGCAGTTATGTCTTGGCAGGACCATAACGATATGACGGGCGCATATTTTATGCGCGAAGGATCGCCGGTTGCGGGCAAGGATTCCTAGTAGTCGTGCGATGTAAATCAGCGCAGGGTCCCAGTGATGACATCCGGTGACGCAAGGACTGAAGCGAAGGGGCCTGGGCTCGGCTGTTGGCCCTCGCGGTCGCATTATTATATACGAGGGGGGCGGAGGGTGGGGGGGGGGGGGGGAGACGCCGCATACCGTCCTAATATGCCGGCCTACCGTGTGCCGTGTGCTGTGTGCCGTGTGCCGTGTGCGCCTTTGTCAGTCGTCCCTGTGAGCCTTTGTCGTTCGGGAAAGCCGACGGACTGTATATTACGTCGCGATGTAACGCGGCAGGAATGTGTACTTGTCTTCGCTGCCGCTGCATCCCGGTTCCAACCGTTAGCCGGACCAAACTATCTTTTTACTTTTAGCGCGTTCAAATTCGTCATTTAAAAAATTGAAATCTTTTCGATACTTTGCCAACTTGGCCTTAACCGATTAAAGCGCGAGCATTACGCGAATGCAACGTTCGTTCTTAACCATCTTAACCATCGCCGTTATCGCGATTACGGTATAAAGGGTGTACGAACAATTTCTTTAGCCCGATCCATTCTTGGTACCGTTCTTTCTTAAGATTCCTGTTTGAAAACAATTTTCCTGGCTTGTTGGCAATACTTTAGTTCGTTGCCACGTTTAACCATTATTGACCGTTATTCAAGAATTTTATGGACAGACAGACCTTCTTGCTGTCCAAATAAATTCTATATAAAAATTCTAAATAAAGACACCGTGCAAAATACTATAAAACATTTATTAGCCCACGTGGCGCAAAATAATCTTCTCCGTTCTTTGAAGTGTTCTTCTTTCGTTCTACTCTTTTTTCCTATTCGTTTAACTATTCGCTTTTAAGCGTGTCGCGTTTTTCAGCTGTGTTAATTTCGTTTAAACAAGAGCACAAAAAATTTGCTGATGAAAAACGATAGCACAGAGTACCTGCGGAACCTTTATTTTTTTAATGAATTTATTTAGTTTTTCCAATTGTTTTTACAAAAACTCGGTGACACTTAACACGCGCGTTTTACATTTTACATCAGCCTTTGTTCGTGCTCCAACTGAAACGAGATAAAGATTTGTTTAATCAAAACTAAGCAAAAACGAGTCAAAGTTAAAAACAGCGATAAAAATATGTGGCAAATGTAAATATAATCGATTTCGATAGATAAAAGTTCCGAGTAAAATACGCGAAAACTAAAAATCGATGCGAACGATGAAGCACCAGGTTGACAGAAACTGTACTTTAATCGAAGAAAAGTAGCAGGGAAAATAGAATAATCACGGAAATAGAGAATCGTTTGAATTAATTATCGCCAAATTTGGGGAATAAAAGGTGAAGAATTTTTAAAAATAACTACCAAATTAGAAAGAATTAGCGAGAATGAAACAATAATACGTACTTAAACCAGACGAATAATATCGTTGTGTCGTTTAACGTTACTAATAATATCTTCTGTACAAAAAAAAAAAAAAAAAAACTCGCGACGCTATTACCTGTACACACGAATCACAGATACCTGATTACGAAACGTCAATATCAAATCACGCATTCCGCATCCTTCTCGAACGTACAAGTAAAAATACAGGAATCTTGTCACGAGAAGCAAAGAATATGGAAAGTAAGTGGTTACCTGAAAATAACGGAGATAATACGAAAAAACACGAAGCAGAGATGAAAGGAAAATAAAGGCATCGAGATATTGAATTCTAGAAAATTCTTTGGGTCTCGGTCAACGTTCCGATGAACGGAACTTGGCCCATTAATAGTCTTTTAATTGACACGAATTAATTTACGATGCGCTAACCACCCGACCTACGCGCTACGGTTCTGAAATGCCGGCGTAGCTTTCATCGGCCGCCGCGCCGGCAAACGATTGATTTATCGCTTGTAAAAAGGATTCTTATCGCGTTAATAGCATTAAGCCGTAATGCAAGGAAAAATGTGTATGAGACTAATTATTCCGTCGATGCAGGAATTGTTTCTCCATGCCCTTTCACGCCACGATTAAATCAATCAACGTCCTCCCGTCTTTTATACTTTTCGCTTGGTGAATATTTTAGAATTTTAGAATTTTACAACTTTAACGTTTCGAATCTTTACACCCACGAGTGACCAATTATCGGCAGTATTCTTTCTCTATATCTACTTTAAGCGTGACGATCTTATTAACACCTATTAACTTTCTATTTTATCTTACAATTCATAATTTAATCGTACGTCTAATTCATCCGAAAATTCTAAAGTATACACAAACCATATTATCTATTGTATATAATCTATAAGCGTTGCTGCGTACCGAATAAATTCATTTCTACTACCCTATCAATCCTTTCCTACTAGATTCGTGTCTTTTAAAAGTGTACCATTTTAATGTGATCGTAAATCCTCGAGATGCAATATTTCGTTGCACAAGATCATTCAACGCGAGAACGTACTGGCAAGTGTTTATTTACCAACGAGATTAAAATCCCTAGCGAGGCAAAAACGGCTAGAACGAGGAAAGAACACGAGTCGATCGGCGACTTTCGTTCGTCCATTTGAACGTGACGTGACGAGAGGAGAGGAGAGGAGAGGCGAGAGAAGAATCAAAGAGAGAGAGAGAGAGAGAGAGAGAGAGAGAGAGAGAGAGAGAGAGAGAGAGAGAGAGCTTGGGAACAAATTGGCTGCGTGGTTCGACCGTGGCGCAGATTGTACGATTTTATTTGGAACGTGAGTCGAAACGTTTCGGAATCGTACGCGGCACAAGCGACAGTGGACGAGGAACGAAGAAGAGTAGTCGGTTCGTCTTGCGGCCGTCGAGTCGAGCTGGCACGAGTGGCTCGTTTTGCAATAGAATTGTCGCCGCATCGTCGGGGCTTTAACGAGTTAAAAAGGCGAATCTCGTTACGACTCGTATAAATGACGCTGACAAAAATGGCGGAGCCGCAATAAATTTATAGACCGCGGCCGCTTCGTCTACCTCATACGGCCGCTGGTCGTTAACGACCGCCTCCTTATGGGGGAGCCCGTTCTCATTACGGATGCAAACCGACTGCCGGTAATTTTCAATTGTTTCCTTGCTCAGGCCTCGCAAAAACCGTCTCACCTTCGGGACGAGGAAAGCGAAACGCGATCGAAAACCATCGCTAAAACACGCGGCCGATACGCTGTTGCTCGTTCCGACTAAATTCGTCTCTCTGGAAAATCACGATCGTGTGGTTTCTTTTTGATACAGCTTTAGGTTTCTAGCGAAAAAGCAGAACGATATTATACACCGACTATTATACAGAATAGCCTAGATCATAGATGAACGAGACGGAATGTCGCAGGAGAAACTTGAACGAAGCGTATACCGAAATTTATTTTTCGCACTTTTTCGTATCTATACGCCTGATGAGCGTAACCGCACCACTTTCTTAACTTTTATTCTGTGCTTAATCGATCCGTTTCTTCGTCCTTGGTTGAAAATGCACGTTGATATATTTACGCGGCTTAAATGTTTACCATTATATCGCACGTGCAGTGACGAAGTCATTATATTACATTATTATTATTATTATTATTATTATTAACGTGTAGCAGTTACGTACGTATCGCGTGTAATATAAACTTACGGTTAATTCCTTTACTTTTATTTTATAAATGTATACGCGTGTTTAAGAATTGTTTTATTTAAACGAAAGACCATGGTATTCGGTGGTACGGACGTTTCTTTTTTCTTGGGTAAAACCTGCGGTAAAATTACAGTTGCTCGTTCTGCAGCTGTGCGTTAACTGCTTGTTCAGTGATCAACTCATGATGCATAATAAACACCTATGCAATACCATCGAACGCACTGCATAATTTGATGTGAAGGAAGAACCAACTTGCAAGTAAATATCGAAGACTCGTCTTGCATACGAAGCAACGTTTTTCTACGTTTCATTATATTTCCATGCGTGTATATACCTATTTCAAGTATCTTTTTATCCATCTATGAGTTAATTTCTCTGGTTTTATACTTCCTTATCTAAAACTAAGATCGCTTCAGGCTTATAACCTTTACATCCGTTTAAATATCGGTATATTTAAGAGCGTTTTAATCGTACAAAGCAGCGAACCTATCTGTCGAGGAGAGTTCACTTTCTACTCTTACCCACCTACCAGAATCATTATCCAATGCGTACAAAGTTTTCTAAATTAAAAAAAAAAAAAAAAAAAAAAAAAAACGGAGGAAACCTTTGCAAACGTTTATTTTCTTCTTACATCCCGCGCCCCCTTCCCCACACCCCAAAAAAAAGAGAAAAAAAATGGTAGTTTCTAAAGAAAACGAAATCTTACGAAGCGAAGACAAAACTAATCGTATGCACGGTCATACCGAACGCGTCATACGTCTGTGGACTCTGGTCGTACCTTGGCGATTCGCTTGGCTCGCGAGAGGCTGGATAAACGTACCGGAAGGAGGACGAGAAGAAGAAGCGGATGGAGCAAGCAGCTAGAATAGCTGCGATTGGAAATAAAAGGCAGAAACGATCGAAAGTATGTAACGCCTGGGCCGCGGAACATGGTCGATTTTTTCAGAGTCGAAGGTGAGAGAGGCGTCGCGACGCGACGGCGGTTGAAAACCGGGGACGGGGGCTGGTTGTCGTGTCGACGCGTGCGAGAGGCTGCCGCGGCCAGCAAGCGGAGTGAAAGTGCGAGAGAAAAACAGAGAGGAAAAGAGAAAAGGCGGGAGAAAGGGAGGGGAGTCAGAGTTGATAGGGAAAGGGTGGAGGGGGCGGCGCGGCACGGCAGGGGACGGTTTTTTCCAATCAAGCAACCTGCTGAATTTGTTTTTTCCCCGAAACGTCGCTGCCGTTTCAAAGTTATTGATTGCCATCCGGGAGGGCACGGGCTTCGCGGGGGTGGGCTTTCGAGGGGGAATGCGAGCCAGGACGTTTCGGTATATGGGGGAAGGAGGGGAGGGGAGGGCGGATAGGTACGAGCGATGCTGTCGCTCGTTTCGTTCCGTTTCGTTTCGCCTCGTCCCCGTTTCGGTACGTTACGTTACGTTTGCTCGGCCGTGCATCTCCTCGCGCAATATAGGGGCGGAATAATAATTACGGCAGGCGAGCGGCACGCCGCGCCGCCGGGGGCAGAGAGAAGGGCTGGCTCGCAATCCGGTTTCAATGATTACGATTGACTGGAATCGCGCAGAGGGTGAATCGCTGCTGTCGTTTTTTCCCGCCCGTCCGATGACGAGGTCCCGTCCCTCTTCCCGATGATTTTGAAGGTCGATGTCGAAGGTATCCAACAACTACCGTACAAATACGATGCTACGAACTTGGTTTGTTCGAACGACATTTTAGCCGATCCTCGGTCGATGAAACATTCGTCGATCGAATCCACCTACCTGAACGGAACCCGAACCGTTATATTTATGTACGTATAAGTGAGCAATTGCGCTAAACCCGAGTATTCTCCGAACGATATTTGTATCAACTCGATCAAAATGACGTGATGAATATGACGTGTTTTTCACGTCAAGGTTTTCATATAAGATTATACTACTTTAATCGTCGATAATAGTAACGCTAAGACTACTTCGTACAAAGGAGATTGAAGCGTGGTTGACGTTTACACATACTTGGTTCTTCTTTGTACGAAGCTTCGAAACCGACGTGGACGAAAGCGACGTAAAGAGAAGCGAGAGAAACGAAGGAATTCTTCCTGACATTGCTGACAACGCGTTTCAAAACTACGACAGCTGGATATATACGTACGTATATATGTATAATCGTAAAACGTAAAAGAATTTTTACGTGACGTACTCTGTGTCGGGTAATCTGTCCAGTAAACAGGATATTCGCCTGTTGCGAGATGAATTTTTCAAAAAATACCGAGAATGCTTACTCTTTTTCAATAATTAAACACGCGAGATATATTTTTCTGTTAAACTAACCTCGCCTTGACGCTACCGAAGACGATCTTCGGAATCGTCAACTTTGCCATTTGCCGGTAACTCGCGTTTGAAATTTCAAACTTTACGACCTTCATAGACGATGTATCGATCCGTCGCGTGGCAGGGAAGGAAATGGTTATTATAATCGGTACGGTTATTGTTCACGAAGCATATGATTCGAATTGCGATCCACGAAGACGCGGTACAGGCAATCTCGTTAATGGCTACCATATTTTCCGCTCGTCGGATCTTCCGCCCACCCAACCTGCGAATACGCATATATATTCGCGTTACTCGTTTGATTTTATTAAATCTAATAAATTGTCGAGCCTAGGAATTCCGAAACATTTCACTTTGCCGATCAATAACGCTATCGCGGCTGGTTCGATTTACGAGAGACGAGAAAACGAGAAACGCGGTGCAACTTGGCCTTCGAGTCACGAGAACGGATATACTAGACGTTGCTTGAGATCGTTCGTTACTTTTGCAATGAAAACGGGCACACGTTATTCGTTGATCGAAACGCTTGGCCGATACGCGTTACGAACAAGAAAAACCATGAAATATTTTATAAAAATACGTGTAGAGAAAAGATTGTTCGAGTATAATGAGAAATAACGCAAGCTAATGGTAATAATCTCTTTCCACGTTTCAACAATACGTTTCTCGTTTGTTAACGATAAACGCGCTATTATACTATATTATATCGATCATCGTTGTCGAGTAGGACATTTTTTTCTTTCTTCCTTCGAAAGATATGATACTTTGCGAATCCATATATAATCGATCTCTCGTCAAACACCAAGCAGCGGTCTAGCAAAAATCCACGTTCGCTTTACAAAATATGTCCGTTCGACGTGGAAGAGGCGAGTTCGAGCGATTCAAATTTTACGCGCCCGTAAACGTCCCGGCTCGTAAATCTCCAAAGAATCTTTTACTTCGGGTTGTAGGTACGCGATGAGCACGGGCCGACGGGGGGTTAAAGTAGCGCGCGATCGAAACACCTTGCGTATTCCTCCGTTTTCGCGTCGCACCGCGCCGGGACTAGTTTCAAGATTGCATTCGCTCGCATCTTATTACCCTGCTCATCTTCGATGCGCGCACGCGGATCGTTGCAACCACTATCGGATCAATGGAATTGCGATACCCTTTGCGAAGATTACGGCGAACCTAGGCGCAAACCTAATTGTCGATAGGATCACGGATCAATGTCGGGATCTCTGGTGAAATTGTAGCCGAATCGGAGACGGTTTTCGACGGTGACGCGGAGAGGAAATTGGAAAGAATCCAGGAATTTCGGCCCGTGAAAACACCGATTCCATAGTTTAACGGCTTAATAACGAACAATGAAGAAACCGCGATTTACTTTATTTTACGATCAACTTGTATATTAGAAAATTGGAAAATCCGAGGAATTTAAATATTGTGAAATTTTAATAAAATAGAAATCTTACTGTCTGATGGTATGTTACGCTCGAAGGGTTATATATTTTCTTTTTTGTTTTGTACCGTTGGCGAGGGACGATTAATCGAGAGAGAGTCTATTGAAGATTGGTGTTTAGAAAGGTTGCAGATAGAGACCAAATACGTCAAGTTGGAAAATTATTACATTAAAATATTGACAATTGTTCGAAAGATCGTAACATATATACGTCCTTTGCTGTTTTAAATTCTCACGTTTATTACTAAACTGCGAAATAATTCGCATCACATCTTTCCGCGTTTCTCGCGACTATCGTACGAACGTTACTCCAAATACATAATCGGAGGCGGCGATCGTGACGGATATGAAAACGCGAGTGTTCGAGAACCACGTGGTGCGTGCACCTTCCATTCGCAATTTCTCGAAATCAACATCGTCGACGGTCGTTTAATTGCACTCCGCTTGCAACTCCGACGTAAATAAAATTCACCTTGGCCGTGGACGCATCGGCGCGTCGCGCCGCCCCGCGTCCGTGTAAATATTAATTTCACGAGGCTGGCTCGTTATAAATAACGATAAATCGGGCCCGCTTGTACAAGTTGTCGTAATAAACGTCGCGGGCCGGGCGCACAATGTGTAAAGTGCCGGGTGTAAAGTTAAGCCCTGGGCCAGTGTCCATCGGCGAGGCACGTTGCAAGTCTCGGGAGGTTATAACGCCGCCATAACCGTATACATTCCGCGACAATAATCGTTTTATGGTGGTCGGCAATATCGGCGGGTTCTACTACCACGGGAATTGATATCCTCCACCTACAACGGTCGGTTAACTTATGGCGAGTGTTGCGCGCCAGCCAAGATCCTGCCCGAGTTCGAAAAACTACACAGTTATAGGGAAATCGCGCCATCACCACGATTAGTAACCGTTAGTAATTAGTAAATAGTGGAATTAATAGCAGTATCGATTAAAACAAAACTCCAACGTTTTCTTTATTCTATTATTTCCTATTTTTCTCCGTACTTTGTTTTTGCCTTCAAACATCTCTACAACTTTAGAACCCATGGACATTCAAGTTTTCCGTTTTATGATCCGTTCTGTGTGCGACGTGTTCTACGATGTTGTTGTTGTTGTTGTTGTTGTTGCAACGAATTCGAGCATGTAACTATTATTTTGTTCTATTCTATTACTTCTTCTTCTTCTTTGCCTCGAGAGATAGTAGCGTTCATCATACGGGGAAATTTGTTCTTTCTTTGCTTCAAACATCATAGAATCGGTGTAAACATGACGATATATTCTACTTAGATTGGTTACGTATGTAACTTTTAGGATGTAAATGCCGAATTTTAGTTGGTGAACAAAGTCGGTGTTTCTTTTTCGTTAGTTAACGTCGTCTAATGCATCGGCCGCGTAAACATCGCATTTCCAGACACGACAATGCCATCTGTTAATAGATAGTCCCATAACGACCATTACAATATCGCTCTGTTCAGTTTTCCGGCGTCGGAGGATAAAAATAAGAGGAAGGATAATCGTGTTGCGATTAAAGGCCCTCCAAATCAAACGATATTACGCACGAGACGTAAAAGTTAAGATTTCATTTGAGAAAGTCGAAATACTAACAATTTTACGTACATTAGATTTGAAAGCTAAATATCAGAATTTGATCTCGAGCGTTTCTCACTAAACAAAGAAACGGCAGGCTTAAAGATAGATATGTTTAAGAATTCTTTAATAATCTTTAGACCGCCACTACTTGCATGGACAAGATTTTCAAAGGTCTATCGCGATAAAAACGCGCGATATAAATCTGCTTTAATACCCGAGAGTATCACACTTTGCTTTCCACAAGAAAGTAAGCAACATCGTCGTTCCTTTTGCTTCCTCCGCTACACAATATAACTTTTAACCAAGATGGCGTATTTTATCGATCCATAGCCGCAAGCATTCGCCAACCACCCTGTTATTAAGTTTTTCCAGGTATAAGGTTACATCTAACGATTATTACGGCGTGTCGCGTTGTCACGTTGTCGCGTTGTCGCGTTGCGTTACAGCGTCTAATTATCCGTTCTCATCCACGGAATCCTTAGTCGTTATGTAAGCTCGTCAACCTTTTATCTCTTCTTTGAAAAAGTCATCGTACAATTTATGTATAGCATAGCATTCTTTGGAAAAAGATAGAAGAGTCGTGATCAGATTAAGACGTTCGTCGATGATGTAACGACGAGAAATAACGTCGTGGGTACTATTGAATACTTTTATCTTTTATCATATGCATCGAGATAAAAATATACCAATTCTCGTAGTAAGCACCCGGTGATAAATCGAACGATTGTTCTAATACGTTCGCATTGAATAGTTTCGTATTATTATTTGCCAGAGAAAAATTAATTATCGGTAGGTTTCAACTTTTCATTGAACTACGTTCCTAACTGAACGCGATCGATCGACGCCTTACATATAGACATTTCGATCGGTCGATTTATCGGCGTGGATACAAATTTGACGGGAAACAAATTTTTCCATATGGGTACACGACCAACGTAGCTTTATGTTGCTAAAGTCTAACGATCAGGTCACTTTCGTAATCACAATCAAGTACAATTAAGTAACGTTATGCGAAATAATAAAAATGGAATTTGACTGAATGGAAATTGGCTCGTCGTGAAAGAAGGTACAAGTTCAAGAACAATGAAATTATCATGCCCTATGATCCGTTGGTTGCGTGGCATCGCGATAAATCTTTTCGGAAATCGCTGTTTCCGTGCGGAGGCAGGAAGCTTCCTGTCGACGCGCTGTCAAAACACAAGGGCTACTAGATCACGTGCAACCCCCGACGTTCGCGCCCTTTTCTATACTCTAATAACTCCAGCCCATTCAACTTTTATATATACAAGCGCACGCGACTCGCAAATAACACCGCTATTATCGAACTATATTTGACGTTAGTGCTCCTTCTCGTATGATAGATGGAGAAATGAACGACTTGATAAAAGAATACAAGTTGGCGGAAGCCATCCGAGTTACAAATAAATTATTCACCTGTATAAACCTGACCGAAAGGTTCGGACCTGATCGAAAGTATCGATGAATGATAGGAACGTCAACCGATGAAAAACGGTAACGCGATTCCGATTCTAAAAAGTAAAAATCATTCATCTAGAAGATATAATTTTCCTATTTTGCCATGTTTGCCAGCAAAGAGGTAAGTCCAGATAGAAATGTATAAAAGTTGCTAGGAAATATTGGCAAAGTGCACGTATCGTACCTTGGGGAAGGATTACTTTTAAAAAACGAGTATAACGAGATCTGTATCGAATATAACCATAAAATTTCAATCTTTCGATGTAATGAAAACTTTCCGTAACGCTGAAACATTAATGTGGAAAGCTTGCCGCGTACGATGTTGAGCGTTCGATTCTAAAAGCGGCGCACATTTATCCAACGTAGGTGGAGAAGGGCGAGAGCAAGCAGGAAGCTCTTGATCCGTGTAAAGCTTTTCCGAAAATTTGTGAAAGTCAGCCCCGAGTTCCGTCGTTTCAGCTGGTCCGGCTGCGACGCGTGCACGTCATAGATCAATAAGTCTCGTTCTCATTGTCGACTCGTCGTGGGCCGGCTTTACGGGTCTGCTCTCTCAGGAAACGTTAACGACATCCGTGAAAGACGTATCGATCGTTACCTACGCTGCGAAGATATCGTAAATCACGAAAACCGACGGGAACGTACGTTTCCACGTGCAGAGAAACGAGTAACGCGGTACAGAGAGATGTGTGTATTTACTCCGTACGAAAGCGAGATAAAGTCGCCGAGTAAATGCCACTCAAAATATAGTCGCATACAGTCCCTCTAGAATGGCATTTCGAATCACGCTTATTACGCTGTTTCCATTCATTTTATTCGTTTATCGCTGAATCTTCTATCTTTCTGTCAAATATCACTAGCCTTTCTATGAAATGGACGTTAGCCAATTTACTTGCAACGATTATTAGCACTTAGACTCTGCATCGAAGGAAAATCGAACAGATAGACGGTTAAAAGACGAAAAGAAATCACGTTGCCGCGCCTCGTGAAAAATGCTGAAAATATGTGAGAATCGGTGGTACGTATAATGGATGAAATTTAAAACAGAAACATGCCCGAAGCTACATGGCCAGAATTCGACAAGTAGAGAGTGAGCGAGTTTGCAATTTCCATCTCTTGGAAATTGACAGGCTCGAAAGGGCCGGGGGTAGGGGGTACGCGGCGCGGAACAAAAAATTGGATCCGAAAAAACCTTGCACTCGTTAACTACGATAAAACGATCCGATGGTGACATCTGTGTCAATAAGGCGAATTCTCCCGGGGCTCGAAGCGGAAGGGAGGGTCCATGAACGCGATTATCCTCATTCAATCATCGATTTTATTTGGTTAATAAAACGATTATCCCGGTTCTCGCACTCGACGAGAGTATCGTCACCCTCCCCCGGCCGCACCCCATCTCTCGCTATCCTGGACACTTCTCTCTCTCTCTCTCTCTCTCTCTTTCTCCCCTCCCTCCAACAGCCAGGTTGAAACTGTTGTACAGTGCACCCTTCGGGGGCGTTCGACCAAAAATGTAATTTACATCCCTTTATGTCGCGAGATTGAAATATTTGCGAATTAATCCGCGCGACAGGATTATCGTCGGCCATTATACGCAACCGCCGTCGTTCTCTTTCACCGCCCTCGCAGCTTCGACCCGTCTCTAACGATTCTCCCTTTATTCGATTCAAAAATATCGCCGTCACCCCATTTTACGGAAGATTGGATTCAATTATCACTGTCGGCGCGGTACCTTCTACCGCGACCTATCGCGACTCTTCGACCTTCCCAGGATTCATCGCGAAGATGATCAACCGTTTAAACCGTTTTCGTGTATTTCGTTTTTCATTAAGCCCTTAACGAACACACTTTTCTAGAAAAAGTAACTAACAACGTAAAAATAAACGAGATTTTGCGAGCTACTCTGGTCGAAACTCGTACAAGTAATTGATAAAATAAAATAAAATAAAATAAAATAAGAGTAAAAAATTATTAGTTATAATCGATCCGATTAGCTAGAATTCAGTGTTTTAATAAAAGTTTGTAAGAAGCTTGATAATTAGAGTAGAAAGATATCGCGATCGACTGGCAATTTTCCCGAAGCGACAATTTTTCCAAAATTTGCGGTACAGATATTCGCGAATGAAAGTTTCTGCCAGTAATAATAATCCGATCGAAAGCCCGGCAAGCAAATCGACGAATACATAGTAAATGCCGAATACCGAGAGCAGAGTTGGTCAGTTCCAGTTGCGCGATGTTAATTTTAATCCAGCAATTAGACGCAACTCTATTCGACGAGACAATCGTGAATCGAACGGTCGTGAATGTCGACGATGACTGCGCAGTCCCGGCTAAGGGGTTGCTCCAGGAAACATTACGTCAAATCCTGGCTCGTTAAAGCGGTATACAATAATCTGCCCGCCGCCAATCCCGCTGCGCCGGCGCGCCGGCGCTCAATTAATTCTCCGACAAAATTTGTCGCTTGTATTAAATCTAGGTGGATTAAAGGCAATCTCGCTTCCGTCTTGCTACCCTCTTGATTCTCTCTTACGCTTTGACTCGTCGTTCGATCCATCCCTGTCGACTAGTTGGTTCCATGTCTCGTGACTAAACGTACGACTCGTTGTTACTAATATCGTTAAATTACATCCGCGATACCGATCGCGTCGTCCATCGGTAGATTATAAAGCGAGCAACGAAGGAAGCAACGAAGTATCAGAGAAAATTAGCTTATAATAATCTTTATATTTTAATTGGCCAACGAGAGGAGCAACGAGCAAGACGGAAACGTATCTGCTATCCGAAATAAATTCTTTTCAAAGAGATTCGTATTTACCAGATTAAAGGCGCCTTTGAAAGATGTCGAGGTAAGGAAAAGGTAAATGGCGGAAGGCTCGAGTGTCACGGAATGTGAGCGGCGAGCGCTTCGGACAGCGTTCGAGTGGCTCGTGTCGAAGTGTCGTGAAAAAGCCAAGTGACATGGCCGCGTGCGACAGAGGGTGAGCCAAGCCAACGATACGGGTGAGTGTAAATAAGGTAACCCCGGGTCTGGAGTTCATCACCGAGCGCGGAACACGTCAGGGTTGCGACCCTGGGTTAGCAGGGCTTGGCTGCCAACAACGAACATCCGAGAAGGGTAAGCATTCGTCAATGGAGGGAGGGGGGGGGGGATAGAGGGGTCGGACGAGGCAAGGGGGTGTAGAACGTGTTCGACTTTCCACTATCATAGTAATGTTTTGTTTATATAAATAATAGGCGTGCTTTGCCTCGGTATACGTGTTATCTCGTGCGTTGCTATACATTCGCGCTTCCGACGTTCCCTGGGAATTACGCACAACGCATAGGTTGTCATTTACAAGGATCGGATAAGTCGAGATCAACACGGTCGTGGAGATTAAACGAAGATGATCGCAAGGTCGAACACGCAGAGAATAATTCGATAACATTTGCGAATCCATCTTCGTTGTTCGATCGGGCACTTGGCTGCTTACGATCGATCGCTTGGGAAGATTAAGTTCTGAAATGCGTGAGAAATTGGATTCTCGTCCCGTAAGATATTAATAGACTTATGAATACATTTGCCGGCGCACGATAATGCAATTAGCTAACTTCCTCGAGTCTATTTAATTCAATTAAGATGTAATCTGATATAGAATATCGCGATCGAAGCGCAATCGACTCGAATGTAGAAAAGCAAGTAGAGAGTGGCTTTTATCGATCGAATAGCGAACGAATGGTCGTTTCCAGTGGAACTGGGGATTAAGGGCAAGGTCATGCGAGATCAAGACAAAAGATCTTCCTTCGCTAACGAAGGAAACGAAAGATTATCTCTGAACGATTCTATCGAAATTAAATGAAAAACACTAGAAAATGATTTATCATTTATCGTAATACGAATTACGAAATATGGGCATAAGCGTAGAAAATGTGTAGTATTATTAAGATATAATTGCGAGATAGAAGAGGGCAATGATCGGAAGTCTATAAAGGAATTATTAAACGTGAAAGAAAAATATTCGTAAACGTGCGAATGGATTTGCGGAACAGACTGAAAACGAGTAGGAATCGCGTAGCCAATGCAATTTAGACTATTCAACCATGCTGCTTGTCAAGTTACCGCGATGCAAAATGCGCTCGCCACCGCAGTGCAACGAATCACGGACCGCGTGTCGTGTCACCGATACGTTGTTACAAAACAAGAGGGAACAAAGTGACAGTTGCGTGCATAACAAGGCCGTTGCGGTACTTTGTAACTAGCAAAACCAGTAAAATGCCAAATTTCGTTTGACGAACTCTCGTCCTACAACCGTACGCGTATAACGATCTACCCCTACATTTATTTTCTTGGATTACGCGCGGCGAAACAATTACCAAATACCGCTCTCTTTTATTTACCTTGTAGCAACGTGTTTAAGACGATTTCTACGCTTTCGCACATTTTCTGATCCCTTCGTTATAAATTCGTAACGCACGCGCGTATTACGTTTACGCGGATGCGATAGCAATTTTCTGCTCGCTTTCTACGCAATGCCGCGGTATATATGCATTATATATACATAGGTAGGTGTAAAGGCACACGATCCGAAAGATGTTAGAACGGGTTGGGATTCCACCGCGAGAAACACGTGAAAAGGGCGCGTCGCGAACGCAAGTATTAAACTAAAACACGAATGATAGGAAGGACGAGCGGCCGTACGAGACGGGGAAAAAAAGGAGATGATGTCATCCTCTGCCGACCATATGTGACTTTCCAAAAATAAGTAATGCTAATAGTAATTGATGGCCGCGTTAGTTGCGCCGTTTCCTAATTCGTGTCGTCCGTGAAATATACCGAATGTCCGATGGAAACGGCGCCACTCGAACAGCTGTTGCCGTTGAGGGTGAACATTGAGTTACAATAGACATCTGGCTGCGTTTAAAGACGAACCGGAAGGACACGCGATCACCGTAAACTTAAGGCAACATATTAGAAGTTATACCGCGTCAACCGCAATCTTTCACTCGTGTATCGTATAATTGCTCTCGGAAATTAATTAAATAGTCTAGTACATTGTGCTCCGTTTGTATCGTGTACATTTTTTTTTTTTTTTTTTTTTATTATACTTGTACCGATATCGATAGATAGATAAACGAATAAATAAACGTTACACAATTAGAAGAAGAATACGTGGAGAAGTTTCTGGTGTTCGATTCGCAATTTCATAGGATACGGTAGCGCGGTAATCGTGGCATAAAAGTGGCGCTGTTTAGAAAAAAAGAAAATTTTCGTAAAGCAACGTTATTCGCGATAATATTCACGAGAACATCGACAACGCCGGTTACCACGAAACAAATCCCAAAAACACCGGTTACAACTTTTCCCATTCGAGCAACAAACAGCGGCATTTGCATTATAACAATGCAGTCGGTGTCTATCGGGCGCACTATAATCATTACGCGGATCATTAAAATATCTCTGGTACGCGTTCACCAACCGGCCATCCCCTCGATTCGTATGCCACATTGTAATCAATAGGATTGCTTTTCGTGTCGAGTTTAAATGCCGTACGCGTCTACAAACCCGACAAAATGTGAAGGGAGAAAAGAGTAACGGTTAAACATAAGCAAACAACTACGATCGTTTAGGTTCGCAAGGAAGTATACACGCGCGATCATTTATTCTGAAACGATTTTCTAGCGATATTCGCAACGGAATAAATCGGAATTTATTTTTCGTTTCGAGCGACAACCAAAGGTGCAGTTACATACTATCGACTAATCACGTACTTTAAGATGCCTGCGTATTTTAAAGAATCTGCAATTAAAATGTCGATTGCGTACAGTATATCGTACGTTATTTCTGAATTTCCGAGTAAGAGAAATAACGCGGAGGAAAAGTGCGTCCTGAAACGACCACTTTTTAAACATCTCAGTTAGGTGCGTATCTAACAGGCATTGCGACAACCCTTGCCAGTTACTGGCTATATCGGTTAACGCGATACTACACGTGTATGTAAATGTGATCGATACCTGAAATTGTGACGCACAATGTACACGTGACGTGCTACAGTGCGCGTTAAGCCAAGTACGATATTAACGTTTCTAAACGTTATCCGAGCCGAAGCTCGAGGCGTAAGGGTCTTACAGGTTGAATACTTCTTATAAACATATATCTGACGGATCCGACGAACAATTAAATTTGTCCACCCGACGAATAATTAATTCGAACGCTGTTCATATACCGGTAAGTGGTAATAAGTAATCTAACTGGTTCTTTGAGAATCAGCAAATTGGGCATTTTCCGTCTAAATAAAAGGTAGATGGCTGTTCGCGCCAGATAATTCCCATTTAAAAAGTCATTTCTTTACGATGCGAAAAGCTTTTTCTCGCAAACAATTTAAGGTCAACAAGCTAAACGAGTCCCGTGTATATTGACCTTCCAAAATCCACAATTTGAAGCTGCGCTAATGGCGGTTGTTAGCAAAAGCATGCAGGCGGAATTGCCTTTCGACCGTAAACAGTTAAATTTGTAGTTCTGAAACACCCTATACATTCAATTTGCTAGAAACACAGGGACGACCGAATACATACTTCTCTAAAACACAACGATCCCCACGCGTTCACGTGTGCCTGCGTCCATGTATGTGTATTATGTATCCATGCTGATTGTGAGTCAGGCTGTATATTAACGTATTCAAATGCACGTGTATCTGTCTATTCATGCATGTATGTATTCACCAGCGGATATTATACATCCCCATGAGAAGATGCGGGCGAGTGACAACCATATGCATCGCGTTGAATCGATAATATCGTAATATGTGAATGTCGACAAGGCGGACTTACTTTGCCGAACGTGCAACCAAAGACAATCGGCATGATCGTATTTTTATCGAGAATTCTTTGCTACCGTTTACCGTTTCCATCCGTTGCTATAGCTACGCATGCAATTTATCATGCAAATTCATATTATTTTCACGGACGAGTAAACATCAAAGATATACCAAGCGAAAATTCGTTTCACCGACTAAATGATGTATAATCTAATCCGAATTGATTAAACGACAGCCAAATGCCTAATAAGCGCGGCAATCGCTCGAAAAAGACGAAACAACGATGTAATTTCAATGTAACCAAAGTCTATCGGACGTAATCCAAGGTAACCGAGTAAACGCAATATAATCGAATCGAACCTAACACCAAAACTCGAACCAAACCCAAGCCAAAAACTAACCACAGTTAACGAACATTATAATAATTTTGTATCTTTGCATAAATGCGTAAATATCCGTCGTTTACTATCATCGGACTATCGATCATCCTCGATTACCTACAATCTCGGCTCAACGTCTAGGAACGTTTAGCTGTGCGTTGTTTAAGAGACGTTCAATGGGAATTTACATGCGATCCGTCTGCATAAGATTGGACGAGTTTCGTGCCTCTTCCACGTTTATATGCAAATACGATACATCGAATGATCTCGGATTAATTTCACTTCCAAGTCCCTCTTACCATTGTCTCAGCCACTATAACGGAAGCAATATTCGAAACCACCATGTAATCTGGAAATTTCCAATAAATTCTTCGATGCTTTCGAAATTTGCCAATGCAAATGCGTAGACGGATATTACTACATGCAAAATGGAAAGCCTCGTAAATTAGATTTCTCTTTGTTTCACAACGCTATCGTATCACAGACTTGCAAACTCCGTTAATTACATTCGTACGTACTCGAAACATAACTTTGAACTTTAAACGGTCGAAACAGAAATCGCCGAAGTGTACGAAGAAGACGATAAAGAAAAAATTCATCAAGCAAACAGACGTTATATAATAGATATCGCGTTTCATTCAGTTGCGATCAATTCGCAGATAACGTTTAAAAAATCCTTCGATTAAACGCTAAATTTCCCTCTCTTCTATCGAAATAGAGATTTTGCGAAATTATTTTGAAATCGTCGGCCGCATTAGCATGTTTTTTCTCTCGTAAGAATTGGTCCGAAAGGAAGAGGGGGGGGGGGGGAGGCGAGATTTCTATGGCGATTTAACGATTTCACCGAACTGAGCTCGTAACGCGATTGTGTACAGTGTACAGTGCTTATTAAATTTCCCGGTGAACGGAGCGCGCGCACACGTGTCTCATTTTCATTCCTTCGCCGGGGAAAATAAACAGCCCTTCCCCTTAGGCAATTATGCAAATCGTGAAATTAAAGGAATCAACGTGCCGGATGAACGCAGTTGGATCTCAGAAGCCTCGCGAGCAGAAGGACGCATAACTTTCAGCCAGATGTATTATAATTTCCTGGGTCAAAGAGCACCACACACCGAAACCCGCTGGATCTTGATGGCGTCTCGCGATATAGATCTTATAAATATAGATGGTCCAATATGGGCGCCAGATTTTTCGTTTCCGTAGGTTTCTAACTGCCACGATGCGTTACCCCTCGAGCCCAAGTTTCGTAACCTCGTTGCTACGTTGAATATAACTCTGCCAACGAGATGGATAAAAAAGAAATTTCGAAATTAAGCGAATATTTTCTTTGCTGCGAATAATTTTCAAATACGAAATAACGAACGAACCGAGTTAGTCGTGAACGAGGAATAACATTTCTTCACAACGGATCGACGGAAGCGGCAAACGAACACGTTCTTGCTAACGATAACGATACGTTTTATCTGTCGTTTGATAATCCGACAGACAGACTGCAACGGATCTCGCTATGTAGCCGGTTATTCGCTTCCGAATCTACACTTAACGAAGGACATTCGCGTTACCACGGAGTTCATCCACTATGGTGGTCAGCCCATTCGCGACGTTCCATCCACGCGTCCCCGCCACTCCACGTACTTTCGATACACGTCGTTTTCGACGAAAAAATTTGACTCGTTACTTTCGCCAAAAATTATCACTCGTTGTTCGTTTGAATAGGACGTTGGCGAGACCTAGTATCGTATCGGAGAAACGTAGAAATTTGTGCGAAAAGGTGAGTACGTTAAAGGTAAAATTATAATCCACGCTGTACTCGATACAAGCTAATATAAACCGAGATGTAGATGTTCGAGCGGGAAATGAAAAAACGAATTTGAAAAATGGCATTGTCGATGGTCGAAACGATTGAAAAAACACAGCGAGGGCAAGGCGTGTTCCGTTGCCGCGAGGCGTCGCATCGCGGCCAGAACTGCTCGCCGGCCGTTGAGGAACGGCCGAATTAGCTTTGCTAATCTCGATGGAAACGTAACATAACTTCATCCACGGGTTCACGCCTCGGGAACCGGCTGCAATTGTGGTAGTCGTGCGAGCGCAAGACACGCGCGTTTGCCAGAGTTTTATCCAGATTTAAAGAGAGTGGGATCTCGTTGGACGAAGAGGAGAAGAAGGAGCGAGAAGCGAGGAGCGAGGAGGCGCGGGAGGGCAGGTGGTATGAAAGTTATGTCGCGTAAAAATCGATTTATCCGCGTCGGATCTCGGGCATTGTTCTCCGCGTATGCCGTGGAACGGGCCGTGTCTGAGCAAAAAAAAAGGGGAAAAAGAGGAGGAAGGAAACGGCGTGGAAATGGAATCGGCCAGTGAAAAATTTCAAAGGTGTGTATTAGGCTGGCGGTGGCTTCGTTCCACGAGGCCAGACAGAGACGGCGGAAGCCGCGAGAAGGCCGGTTCCACGAGCTCTGATTGGCGCTTCGCTCTTGCAACGCAACGTACCTACAAGCAAGCTGATCGCTTTGAACAACGTTGCTCGCGCTAATTTGCACACCGATGGACGGAGGGGGGGGGAGGGCGGCGGCGGCGGCGGCGGCGGCGGCGGAGGCACAGGCGAACCGAGCAGTTCGCGATAATTCGCTGGCTGGTCGATTTTTCACGGCTGTCCGGAATCGTATTTTGTTGGTCGAAAGGAAAAGTAGCGTAGTGGCTACGAAGCACGGTTCGCTTGGGGGGTCTGGTTACGTTGCGCGTTCGAGTTCCACTTTCCACTCCACGCGAAGGCAACAGAATGGTTCTTCCCTGTGACAGGGTAGAGAACATTGTCTATTTGAATTTGGAAAGAGGCGAGTTTGTCTCCCTTGCCCTACTAAATTTCCTTCAATTTTAATAGATAGCGTAGATTTAGACAGACCTGGCAGAATGATCAAAACGACAATTCATTTTCAGATATTCCAATGAATTTTTACATCGCGTCAAATATTTTCTCGCGTACTCATCGTCTTCATCTGTTTACGCTTGCGTCGTGGATAATTCCAGTATTAAGTAATACCAAATTCACTAGAAAGTATTAAATAATACCAAATTCCAATAGAAAGAACGTAGCCTATCTGGAGGAATAAATTGATCAGAAATGCTGGAAACGCAAAATGTTCGAACGTACAGCTACTCTGGATGAACGCAGCAGAATAGCTCAAACTATGTGAAACGAGGATTTTCGAAGCGTCGCTCAAACCATCCATTTTGCTGATCGCCGAAGCGAAGGCATGCTTGAGGTCCGTGCGAACCTATGAGACTATGAGACGCGTTCTCGTTCGAATACGCGCGCACGCCCGCGCAGATGGTTGCACTTGTGCGTGAAAACGCGTGTAGTATATGTGTATACGTGAGGATACGTGGCCCCGTGCTCGCGTGTGTTTGGGCTGTGGTCGAGGCTCGGACTGGTTTACAAGTATAATGAGTCTTGCGCGCCGCATAACATTACATCGCTGCTTGCTCGGGATTTAGATTAACTGTTTACATGAACAGCGGCGAACAGAGCGGAGGAGCCGGACCGATTGCCGTTGCACCGGATAGAGCATATACGCCCCGATATAGACCATGTACTCCACATTTCGCTTGCTCTCGATTCTCGCCAAACTAATCATCTCTATGTACCACCGGTTTGTCCTCTAGCGACGAAATCTGCCCGTAAGAGAAACAATTTGCGGTCAGCAGAATGTTAAGTATCTGCAATCACGACCATTTAAGTATCTGACAATAGCTTTTTCATTTCTCTTCTCTTCTCTTTTGTTCCTTACTTAGTGAAAAGGATCGAAATTTTAAGTTATAATCGCAAGCTAATACACTCTCAAGTTACACATATTAGTAGCATCGAACTATCTTCCGTTTTAGTCGCTGGTTTATCCCTGCTCAGGAAAACTACAGCTTTCAGCTGCTTTCGCGTTCGCTAATCGCTACGTGTGTATTTCCATTATCGTTATTTCGTTCCAATTCGTTCGAAACTTTGATCTTTCGTTTAAAAGATTACGCGTTGTACGTTTTCTTATCGAATCGCCATTTACCTTCGTCCGCACCAATCTCCACTCTCTCCTCTAAACAATACCAAATCCACTTGCCGTAAAAAGAAAGAACAACGTTTGCTCGTTGCAAAATGAAACAAGTATCGAAACATCGCGGCAACAGTGTTTCACTCTCGAATGGTACAAAGTGGAAACGTAGCAGAGAGAGAGAGAGAGAGAGAGAGAGAGAGAGAGAGAGAGAGAGAGAGAGAGAGAGAGAGAGAGAGAGAGAGAGAGAGAGAGAGGAAGAAGGATGGGTAGCGGATGGCGATCAATCCACCTAGCTCCCTAGCGTTATCGGCGCGAGCTTTTAAACGCTCGGCCAGGATACTTTTTACCTGTAGAAATATCGCTGATTTCTCGTCTCTTCGTTTCATACGGTCGACGACAGTCGTGTGTCACTCGCGTGTCCTTCTTCTAACGTTAAAGTATGTTCGATGAGGAACGAAAATTTCCAATAGAAACCCAACAAATGCGTTTCTGGTGTTTCTGGATCGTTTACCAATTGCCAACAGACGGATACAGAAAATGTTAAAGTCTTGGACGCGTGATAATATTTCCAAGGAAAATCTTCATATTATTTGCCGAAACTCGCGCGAATACTTGCCGATTTCGACGACAGGTACCGTGGAATAGTAGCATTTTCATAAAATTAGAAATCGCGAATGGCAACAAGGGATTAGGTGTTCTTAATTCCCTTTGAGAACGGATACCCGGTGAATCAACCACACTGAAATGTTTCGCGTTCACGCGTATACATACGCTTTCAGAGCACCGGTTGGCGGTTACTCACGATGCAGAGAGTTCATATTCACGGCGCGGGTACATATGTTCTCGCGCGCGAAAGGGAGGGACGAGGAAAACGGTCAGGGATCGAATTGAAGCTGCGCTCGAATGGAACCTATCACTGTCGTTTCTTTGACGTTTGAATTTGAAAGCGATAGCCTATCGAGGATCAAACACGATTGCCGGTGATTCTATGGTTCGTTCGAGAGAACTAGAACGACAATCGTATAATAAATAAAGTGGGAAGAAAGAAATTTAATAACCAATATGTTGCATACATTGGACAAATTATGCCAATTCCTATTCGAATTATTTCTTATACGCGTCTACTACAGTGACTACAAACTGTATCACGGCATTTACGTATTAACTAATTAGTTCGCCCGAGTATATCAAACATATTATATTTCGTATCATTTAGCAATACTTTCGTCTAACTGTATAATGAAAATTTGATGCCGCGGAGATACGATGTATCGTTGAAAGATAATTAGACGTATGTGCAAATACTTTTCATAGTCGTTGCATGCGTTATATTTTAGTCATCGAAGTGCCCAACTCCTAAATCCCTAAATTTTTATCGATGTTTCTGCCAGGTCGAAACTCGACACGCAATTCGAGAACGAGATTGCCCCGTAGCTTTAATAAAACACCGTGGCGAATGTCAGTGCGCAATAAGCGTAGAGGCACCTTGCGCGTCTATAGGGGCGGTGCACCCTCGGCACACACGTGGCCGTCACCCTACGCGTGCCGTTTCTGGTGGCGGGGTCGACGAAGGGTAGCCTGGCGCGGTCCTCTGCAGGACCTTCGCACGTGGACATTCTCAGCTTACCGAGACAAATCCGCGATCCTGCATGCATAAGGTATTAAGCCGTTTGAAATTTATGAAAATGCATCTAATTTTCCACTCCCTTAACGTCCTAGGCCAGACGAGACGCGGAGAATTCGTTAAATCCGCCGATTTCCTCGCTAATCCTATCCCACGATCTTGCGCATCCGATTGCCGTTTGACGACAAGTTCCAGGGTTACCGGCGAACGATAGTAGCAAGGATGACGAAACGATTAGCTAAAACTAGAAAAATAGGGGACTAAATAGAAAAAGGGGAAAATACGAATGACTGGCGGAAATATTTCAACGTTTGCTATATAAATATCTTACGAATATACGGATATTCGTTCCGTCATCCCCTGGTACAATCCTACTTGCACAATTCGAAACCTATTTGATAAGTTAGTTATATAACGTACGAACCGACAACCGAAAGAAGCTTTTCTATTAACATAAAATGCAGGCAACCGGACAACGGCAAGACGAGAGATTTTCGCTTGACTAGCTATTCGAGGATTAAGAAACCTTTCGTTTCTTATAAAGTATATGCGAAAACATTAAATAGCATCGATTTATAATTCAAACGGTCCCGCATGCTTCAAACAGATACGAACATACTTGGAGTGCATCGACTCGTGCCACGAATGAAACATAAGATGGTACGAGTTGTTCCGATAGCATCTCTTCTAATTCAAGTTGGACATTTTTGCATTCTTGAATTTCCCACGAATGCGCAAAACGTTCGTTGATCTAGAATCACGTCGCGAATAACGTATGCAACTCTTCGAGGGAAACATCGCTCGAAACGCGCTTACACGCACACGCGCACGCACACAGAGGAAAAGAATGATCATTACGCGACAAGTTTATTTGGAATACGTTTCAGGGAGCGTGACGAACGCGTCCCTAACGTGTTTGATCGGCGAGGATCCGCGTAGTCACCCCAATATTGAAACAGCAGTGAGATCTTAGCCGTGTCCTCGGGGGAGACGCGTGGACGCGTTTATATTCGCACTTATGTGGCCCCTCGTGCCGACCGAGAAAAGGGTACCGATATCAATTCGAGGCCGCTTATCAAAATAACGGTTACATCTTCATAAATATTTGGTCGATCGTTTCGACCGGGGACCCGTGACAACCGTGAAATCTGCATGGAGATGAGGGTGCTGCTTCAAAGTTGGCTGAGCAACTGGGATTTCGGGTCGAAGGCTTTCCGAATAGTCCGGATGAACGATCAACGGAAAAGGTTGGCCATCCCAAAGGCCCTCCCCCGCCCGCCGCCATCCCGGAGGCGAATATACGACGAAAGAAATGGATGTTCTTAACGAGAAGGAAGACGGTGTCGCTGTATAAGTAGAAACGGAAAATATCAGAGAACTAGAACACGAGCCATTTCAGCGATCCTGGCAAAAAGTGTCCTCCGAGTGCCGATGATCTTCGGAAACTTCCAATTTATGGTGCGTGCCGACGAACAACGAGGAACCAGCTTCTTCCGAATTCCAAAGACACGTGTTCGTGTCTACGCTGGTTGAAATCGCCAAGCTACTGCAAATACCAGCGGAGTCGTGACGCGAACCGTGTTAGCGGCGATCGCCAACGTACAGGCGATTTCCAAGAATTTCTTCGATCCCGTAGCGAAGTCAACGAAAGACGAAATCGAGAATAACGTTACCTCATAGGGCAAGTTCGTCGAGCACATCGGCTTGCCGCCGTCGAGGAGCGTGGGTGCCGGCTGCAGCACGCGGGTGTGTAAACATTTCAAATTAGTATTCAGATGCGCAGCTGTTGACTGCTCGACGGCTCGGTTTCGAGGGCTTCCGAGGCTTCGTTTAATTGTAAGGAGCCAGATGCCCCCTTCCTCCTCCTTTTTCCAGTCGCGTCCACTCGACAACCCCCGTCCGCGGTCCAATTTACCCTTGGTCGCCGGCCTTCGCGTATGGTTTCTCCTGCAACGGATCCACGTTTGTGTACGCGTGTCGTTGATAGATATCGTTTCAACCTCCTACCGGCATCGCGTTACTTCGCGCCCTTCTTTACTCCCAATTGCCCCCGACGCAACGCGACGCGACGGTTTCATGCCGTTCGCTGAAATTGAGAAATTCCGAACGGTTCCAAAGAATCGTTAATTAGCTTTCTTGTTTATCGAATATCCTTCGACGAATTGTGTTGTCGAATTTTGTAATATCGTGTGGCGTGATACCCAGTATATAGTTATCGTTTTGAATCGGGATTGAAATATCGTCATCCGAGAATATCCTCATGCGACACATGCGATAAACTGCGAACGAAAAGCGACCAAAGTATCATCATCATCGCTGTTTCCACTTTTTTAAAACCTACCTAGAATAATCCAAATAATCTTCTTCCACGTAGCAACTTCCAAACGCTAAACTCGTTCGAAACCGTTTCATCGCGTCGATGCTTTCTTTCAACCAAAATGTAATATATCAAACTTCAGTTTTGTTCTTTTCCTAGGAGTCCTCTGCTCGGAAAACAACAGTTAATCCTCTACTATCGAGACGTTTTCCCCAAAAGAAGTAAGTACCCTTTCCGTTGTCTTAACACGATTTATAGATCGTATCGAACAGTTTCGAGATCGAAAGCAGTTTTCTTGAAAATTTACGTGTTCGATAAGATAGGTAACGATTTTCTTCGCGGTTTACCCGACGTCTTGTATAGAGAACGGGAGGAGGAGCCGAAAACGAAGAGCAAAAATCCAAATGAATAATTGGTCCGATTAATAGAAAGGTTGTCCGAGTTCTTTCGAATCGTATATGGCAGCATAACATTAACGTTCCCTTCGACGCGTCTATTATACGAATCGAGAAACGCGTCGAGGTACCTGATCATTATTGTATTTCCAAAGTAGAAAAATATAGGAGCGAACCGATCGTTGTTGAATGGATCCGTGGAATCATAACCGGTAGTTAAACCAAATCCGACCCTTCAATGTCTGTTGCTGCTCGTGAGGGTTCTCGTTTAATCCAAATATGCCTATTATCCTTCCAGCACATCAACGATTGCCACATCATTTTTCTACCTATTTTTCCATTTATGTCGTCCTTTTGCTTAAAATCAATAGATAAATAATAATAAACAGCGACGAAGAGTTTCATTATTCGCAACTCGTATCTATATAGAGGCATTCGGATTGCGTATTTTTTCGTTTATTTATCTTCACGTTTATTTGTTCGTTTAATTTTTGGCAAAAAAACATATAAACGCTTCTGATAAAATCAATACCTACTAACTTTTATTCAGATAAAAACAATTACACGCGTATCTATCCTATATTTTTATTAGATATCGCCGCTTCAATTATAGTTATCGATCGCAGTTGTAGTTAAATAGCTGATCGTCCCTTTAAAACGTAGTACAGATTTTTAATTTATGCAGTTACACAGGGAATATATTTAATAATAATTTATAATAATAAAAGCACGTTTTACCGAAAGTGATATTTCGTTTAAAAAGGAATCTTGTTTTACCTGCGATGTAACCTATTCTAGAGCGTGTAAACGTAAATGGTCTTTAATCGTGTAAATTACAGGTACTTGTATTGATACAAACGATGCTGGTAAATAACGTATCGTTTACGCGTGTGACGAAGCGTAATCGGTATTGCAGCGTGTTTTCCGCTTATATTAGAAAGAAACAACGAAGGAGCTTCGCTATGATATTCTCCAGACGTACATAAAATAAAGGGAATGGCCATTAATTCCCCGAGAACATCGTGTTATAATGTTCCGTAAACAATGGAGTTGTCTGATGAATCGCCACGCGATTCAGGCCACGCACGCCTTAAATAAACGCGCGTTATTAACCGAAGAAGCTAGAATATACCACGGAGACTCGATTCTCACGGCCGATTCACTCCGCCATCGAAACTAAATTTACTCTGAACTTGGAGATGGTGCATTTTCCACGCCGCGAAAAATAAACGAACGTAAAACAATGTAGCCGGATTTCGGAATATCGAATGAATCGTATAAGAATGGAGTCGAGGGTCTCGATAAAATTAAAACTCGATTATTAAAGAATCTATTAGTTCAAACAAGGAAAAGTAAATTTTCTAACGAGAAAATCGTACGTACAGAAAATGTTGAAACCAAAACGAAGATAAGAGAAATCGAAACGTTCGAAAATGAAGGTAGATGTGTCTTGGAACAGAATGGAGCGTGAATGTGCATCGTCGGCGCGAGAAAGAAACTTTTTGGGAAAAAATTTCACTCGCTAGCACCGGTGCTCTCCTTACGTGGACAAGCGTGGTGTCAGCGTGGTGACGCGTATCTCTGCACTGTACACGCGTGATTACCTGTTAAATACGAATACTACGATTCGAAGAGATTGAAATCGAAGAAAAGAAGCGAGACAAAGTGAAAATGGCGCGCCGTAAGACGAGGAAAAAGAATCTATCGAAGAGATTTGGATTTAGTAGAAACGAGAAGGCGAAGAATCGCGAGGCGTGGTGGAAATTTAAGTAGATAGAAATTCGTGTCCGACCGCTTATGATTTCCCCTAGATACGCGGCCCACTTAATGAAACAGGTATCTCGGAAGGATTTCTAAAGCGAATTTCGCTGTCCCCCTCCACCGTGGCCCATCCTTCCACGTCCATCGTGCAGCGATACGATCACCGGAAGATCATAGATCAAACACGTGAACGCAGGGGGGTTGTGACGCTGCTTATTATACATTCGTGCCACGATAAGAGGGACCACGATGGTTACGCCGCCGCGGAAGGGGTAGATACGCCGCTGTTATAAATGCCGGTATTATGCGGAGCATCTCGGAGAATCTTTGCACGAGAGTCACTGATACCTCGCACCCCTGAACGCTCCCTCGTTCATTCCACGAACCTCACTCTGCCAAAATGACGCAGATAATTCGTTTATTCTTCGTATCGGGAATTATATTTTTCCAAATAAATTCTAAATTTAGTTCCTTGCTTTCGCATCGAATTCCTTCGTGTCGTATGTTACTATCTTTCAAACGCTATAAAACGTACGAACGAAGATCAGCTACTTTTCAACGTGCAGTTAAAAATGCCACCGTAAAAATGCCCGTCGTAATATCGCTGATAAAGAAGGACGAGCAGTGAGTAGGTAATTGCGGCGAAAACTGGCGAAAATACTGCTCGCTTTCCAGCATCGTCGTCATCGCATCGTCGTCATCGCATCGTCGGCTTGCTCAACGCTTCAGCATCGGGGCTAATTTAACGTTTGCAGAGAGGGCAGGGGGGCGTCGACTCGGTTCCAAGAGCGGAAGAGAAGCCACGGGTGGCAAAGGCCGATACCATCGAAACCGATCCTCTCATCTAGCTCTCGAGTTAGGTAGTTCTCACTGTAGCTAATGCATGCGGATCCCCGCTCGACGGAACAACTCTATGGCGTTAAACCGGCCCGTTATTGTTCCAGGTGCCACTACCGCAACCTGCGTTGCCTGTTGCAAAAGGTGAAAGCCACGCGGAAGAAGCGTTTCGACCAACCTACGTTTCCACGCCCCTCCACTCCATATCTTTCGTATTTCTTTCCTCCTTCTTCTTTCTTCTTTCTTCTTTCTTCTTTCTTCTTTCTTCTTCCTTCTTCCTTTTTTCCTCTTTTTTCGCTACTAAATTGACAAACGGTAAAGATCGTATCGTAATCGATACGTTTACTCGCTTATCAAACACACGTACTTACGATCGTAACTCGTTACGATAGCCTTGAAAACTAACACTCGTAACATTTCCAACCATAATTTTCACTAAATTTACATCTTTGCCCGTTAAAGAAATCCTTTTCATCCTATCGCCTATCATTTACAAACCTCGTTCCCTATTCCTCGAACCAACTCCTCGATCTCAGAACGAAGAACGCAGAGAACGTTAGAAGAAACAGCAAGCTGAAAAACGAAACATTTCGGATACCTGTTAGACACGTTTAATAGCCGTGTAATCGAAATACGTATGATCGAACGAATGTAGGAAAACACGAGAAAAGGTATAAAGCGCGGATAAAAAGTTTGTGTTGATCCGCATATCGAATAGCCGTATCCCTATAAACGTCTGGTATCAAAGGTTTCGTCATAAAAGCACGGTTCGAAGTGTAAAGAGCCAGTTTGGAAATATGAACCCAATAAAATTGGACGCACATCATCCTTTCGCGGTGTAGCGTAAAACCGAATCGGTCTTGTGTTACGAAGAATTCCACAAAATTCGATTTACAACAGGATCTGCGCCCACGTCTCGGAAAACTGGCTGCTTTTAGATCGTACGTTGTACATGGGAAACAATTTACATGTTGGCAAAGGCGTTCCCCTTTTTCCGTTCGAACGCGCGACGCGGCGCGACGCGGCGCGACGCGGCGCGGCGATGAGCGGAGATCGGCTCGTGTGTGATCAACGGAACGGCCGATTTCTACGCTAAAAGGATATATCAGACGGTCGGAATAAACGGCGCAGCTGAACAACCGTAGCTTGGCGTATCTAACCGATCGTCGAGTTTAAAAGTTTGCCCGTTGGATGGTTTAAACGATTATGCAACAATTTCAGAAATCTAAGCATGAAAAGCATGTTTCTCTTTCTTATTATGACTTTGTTCCAATCGTATTTTATCGATCGTGTCCGATTAGCGTTTTCTACGAATCAGCTAAAACCTTTCTCGATACCTTTCGTTCGTAATGGCTGGTACAAGTACGTACAAATAGAATTAGTAATTCTCAGGTATCTTTGTAGCCCACTATTATATCGTACGTACTCGTAATACGTACATCTGATACGCGATTGATCAACAACGTTCGCTCGATCACCCTTTCAATCATGCAAAATTCAATATCTTTCTATGCACGCATAGATATAACATAACATATATATGTATGTTAGATTTGATAGAATAGTACTACATTTTCTGTCTTGTGTTTAACACGAGAGCTTCTTTCAAGAAACAAAGTACGGGACACCATTTATACCAGATACTGCATAATATTTTTCAAGCATATTCCAACACTTAAACATCAGATACGTATCTAAAGATCAGTGATTCTACTTTCTACGATTCACAGGAATACGAGAAACGAAACGAAACGAAACGAAACGAAACGAAACGATTCCGAGAATCTTCCTCAAAACTGGTTGAAAGACGAAGAATGAAATTCGTGGAACTGTTAGATCACCGTAAACGAGACTTGGTAAAATATGGGCATCGTATTCAGATCAGTGATAAGGGAAAATCAAACTTGTTGCCATCGAGCACGAACAGTGTTCAAGAAATACAATTATATACCGTTAAGATAATGTCGCATCCTCTGATCATCGTATATTCGAGCGGATATTAAAATTGTTGGAAAACACGTTTCATCGCGTCGCGTTCCGATCGATCGATTCGTTTTATTTCAAACCAAACTACCTATACATCGTACGATACGTTTCTACCTTTTCCTACACTTACCTATACGTAGTACCTTTCCAATAACGCATTCGTGCAGATGTCTCTTCGAATCTTCCGACTTTCTCATCGACTTTGCATAAAATTTGTTGGTCGCGCGACGCTCTAAAGTCAGAACAATGGCTCGCACGCGCCTTGATCACTCCATAAAGCGGAAACACTGGCATAACGATAATAAAAACAGCGTGGATCGAGTCGAACGTTCGGTGAACACGCGATATTCTCCTTCTCGTTCTCGTAAAACCGACGTCTTGATGGGAGGTCTGTGACAGCAGAGGGGTATACCGCAGCTATCATAATACGAGAACACCCGGAAAATGGATTCTTCGTTTATAGCGCCTCGCCTATCATATTCCTAGTTTCTTATTATACCAGTTAATCGTTCTATCGTCTTCCGATCTTCCAGCGAACTGTTTCGAAAACTGTTTCTCAGTCATCCAACATTTACATCTTTCACAATGATATTTCACGGATTTCTATCAAGAAATTTCAGTTCTACCTTCTAACCTTCTAATATTAATAATTTCACTGTTCTTTGATATCGTTAAACACGTTCCTTAAATAATTTCTGTACCACTTAATTAATCGGTTCTTTACGTTCTTTCGGCGATCGAGTAACGTCGCGATCCAACGTCCTATCGAATTTCGTGCAATACCTTTTTCAAAACACTGCCGTTCACACACACCACACACACACACACACACACATTGCAGCGTAATCGCTTCGCGCAGCATTAGCACTAAAATCACTGAAAAATTATAAAAAAAAAAAAAAAAAAAAAAACAAAGTAATCGAACGATATAGAAACTATACAGGGACGAAACTATGCATCTTTTTTACCCGAACAAAAACCAGAAACATAACATAATCGACATTTCGAGACAACGTAACTACGTACCTACCTACTTAACTACGATATCCCATAAAAAAGGGAATAAACGTCACCGATCCGAAGAAGCGAAGATTTAGATATCCCTCGAAACTTTTATGCAACATGTTATCCGATATCCTGCAGCGTCCTCTGACATAAATTCTATTTTTTCACCCAAGTTTCAGCATTAACTCGGTATTTTTATTAACCGTTACACCAGACGAAATATTTTTGAAATGTATTAGTCTAACATCGTGAATCTTGAAATTTATTGCCTTTAGGGACAGATTGCGAATTTCATTTTCCTAAATATAAGTATTCGTCGCTGCTTAAAGCTTCGAACGTTTATCATTGGGGAAGAATCGAACGATGCACAGCCATTTTGCATTATATAGCAGCGGCACGTTACAACAAACGTATTTTTACAACGGTAAGACCGAATAAAAATGTACGCTATCAGGCTTATCTACGCGATGCTTTCTCCCGCATCGGTATAAATAAGTATAGCGCATCGCGATGGTAGTATCGAAAATCGAAATGAACAAATAATTTGCTGCGAGGATACGCGAGCCGCGAGCGCCGCTTTAATGGCGTCGAAGGTCCGCGGAAGGCGTTGGAAAGCGACGCGAGGCGTGTTCCTTTTGGAAATTGTTGAACGCGGCCGTAGCAGGTGAACACGGCTACTAGTTAACAACTGATCGCTTTGTCACGTTCTCTGGTTAGATCTGACGCACGCCTCGTACACACTGGGTGGTCATCGGGGTATACATCGAGAATCAGTGATTAAAATTTCACTTGCTGGAATTAGAGAGGGGCGATACAACTAAACTCCAACCAATCAAACGATTATCTGTGACAGTTTGTTAGAAAAAGCTCCCAAATCCGTTTCATATTACCGAGTTTGTTTTCGCGCTCGCGCCTCGATCGTGTTCTAACATCCAAGAAATAAGAATTGTTATTTTTATCGAAGATCGAAGAATCGATCGAATCGGAATATTCGGGATTTTACAGATTGCTTCTTTCGAAGTGGAAAATTAAGGGGACGGATGAAAAATCGGACGATACATCGCACACTATCTCTCTTGCATCTCGAGTCGTTTCCACTTCCCTATCAAATTTTATCCTAATGGATACGTATTACGAAAAATTGACGAAAATCTTATAAAATTAGGGATTATGGAATTTCAAAGCGAGGGTTGCGATATCGCGAGATTACGCAAATGGGATTCCCGTGTTATCGTCTGTGATACTGGTCTCAAAATTAACTCAAGTGATGTAAAAGCGAATTAACCGCAGTAGCGCGCCGATAATATACGTACCCACTAATACCGAAACCTACCTATTTGCAAGAATTATTCTGCCGTGGTATTAAACGTATCAAGAACGATTATTCTTTCGAAACAACAAACTTTATTCTACCAAGATTTCCGACTTCGGATCAACTTTTGTAGAAAAAGTTGTACTAAATTTTTTTATACGTTTTTTAACGCGACATTTTTACAAAATAAAACTATCTGGTACTTGAAACTATAAGTACTTGTTTTGTTGCAGCAGCAGCAGCAGCAAAGGTTGAAATAAGCGCGACGTCTGAAACGATCGATCAACGAAAAACCTGCGATCGAGAAGGAAAAAGATCCGGCGATGTGCATTTGGCGTGTGCACGAATGGCATAGCGCCATTTCGTGGAAAGTTTCGAGATGCAGAAAACGGCGAGACGTAGCGTGATCCGCGCAACTTTCGGTTATATCCGAAGGAATTTATTGCCTCATTTGTCGGGTCGGCGATTCGTCGCACGTTTTACACGACGGTTAAAGCTTGAGAGGTGTCTGGCGGATCCGCGACCCTCCGCGTGAGCGGCAGAGAAACACCGGAGCCCCCTTAATAAGCGAACTTCCTGGAACGCGATGAAAAATATGTTTTTGCAGGCACGCACGATACGTGTCACGATTTTATTATACCCGCCACTTCCGACGCTGCCACGTATGACGGAAACCGTGGAAAGGAGCTTGGCCGTGCATCTCGGAATAATCGCGTGAACCACTGTGATAATAATGGACGGGCCTTCGCAGCGCCGTTTCTTTCCTTTCACGCCTACCTAGCATCTCTCTTACTTCGCTAGGTAATTAACGCGTCGCGTACAAAGAATTAGCTAATTACCAATTACTAATTACTAGTTCCGCTACTAATTAAACATTCCTCCGCTAATCGATAATCTTTCCAACTTTTGTAAAGTAACGCGAGTGTTTGTAGACAGTTGTAGTATACGTGTAACGTTTGCTAGCAACATCCGATCAAACTTTCACAGTCATCGTCGCGAACAATTAGAACGCAAAAGAAATAATATCGATCGATCGATCGATCGATACGATAAAGTATTCGCTCTCTAAGTCTCCTCCGACTAATTCCGTAAATCACCGAATCCTAGTTTTCGGCCGATAATGGAATTCGGTTGTTCAGACGTTCCGAATATCTTTCGAAGCGTAATCGTTACTATACTACGTCTTAACGTTAAGGTTAAAATTCTGCAAATTGAAAATATACGTTACCTTGATAAAATAGCTGCTACCTCGACTACGGCGATTGTATCGCTTATTACGTTACACGTGACCGATGGTATTATTGTTGGAATTTCGAAATTATTTTCAATTGAAACTGTTTAAACGAAGAATGTTTCAACAATTATCACGTCGTTGAAACAAAGTGGAAACAACGTCTTCCTTTATGTAACGTATACCGTTTACTCTGTTAATAGCAGGTTATTCCATTGCCAGAGATTAATCAGTTTATAACGTTATACCGTAACGATATCCAACCGTTGCATCTTTCACAGTGATACACATGCCATGAAAGGTATCGTCAACGTTTGAAACAGGATTTGCTTTATCCCTGTTTCATCGCTGGCTACCTTTCCGCTCTATCACACCTGGTAGAAGCCACGCGTGTACTCGCGGGCATGGTGCGTGCTCACGCTCCTAGAAGAACCAGTACTCGTCGTGGGGGCCCTTAAGAGGCTTTCAACCGGGCTTAACGAGACCCGTAGTCGCTATAGCAGTGCCTATTCGTCGCATAATTGCGCTTAATGCTCGACGAGCTCGATCCGCTCACGTGGCTCGTGGCGATATTATACGCGGTATGGCATCGAGGTCAGAGCCGGGCATTTTGTTAAAAGAGGGCAAATCGGCTACTTCCGGCCGCTGTTTGCGTAGACACAGGCGACAGGTCAGCGGATGAGGCGGGGCAGCCATTTATGAACCTGCTGCACCTTAACAAATCCACTGGACGTTGCACGCACCTGACAACTCGATTTTTATATCGACGTATATAGTCGGCCGATACGCCACGGTTTTTTACGATTACGCGCGGCCAGTTGCGGACGCGGCTGGGTGTGGGTCGTGAAATTTACCGGCCGCGGCACGGCACGGCGCGACACGGCGCGACACGGCGCGGCGCGACGCTGGAAATTCGTTCACTTTTCCACCCTTTTATTTATTTATTTTTTTTCCTTTCTCCTCTTTTCCTCCCTTTTTCCTCCTCTTTTCTCTTTTTCGGTTGCGTGTTTTGGCCTTTCTCCCGTTGCTGCTCTCGACCGTGCATATTTGCTTTTGAGGGGTTGTTCCGCTGATAGAAGACCGAGTGTGAATATTGTTTGGCTTTTATTGCCACGCAGTTTCGAACGACGCGAAGCGCTATCGATCCGGCGAGAAATGGACATTCTTCGGATTTTTTTGCTCGCGATCGATATCTGTCTCCCAGGCGTCAACGTTGTAGGACCGCGTGCAACAGAAAAATTGGCAACGCTATATTGGCAAGTCAGAGATTCGAACGTTGCACGTGTTTCGTGTACAACCTTTTCCACGTTTCGTCGGTTCGTCGATATCGTGAAACTTTTCGAAATATCGAAATTTTCAGCATTGTCAAGTATATTTTCTATACGAGGAGATACTTTGTTCCTTCGTTTTCTAATTTTCCTATATTTATTCTCCTATCATCCGTGCCATCGAACTTTCAGTTGCTTTGTTCCTTTTCCAGCATTGAAACACCATTTTTATAGAAACTTGGTATCTGTGGCGTAGAAAATAATGCGGGTAATTCGACGAATCGTTACGATCCAGTTGCTCGGCAATTTTCTCCAATTACTTAATTGGTCATCTATCAGCCGTTTAAATAAAGTATACGCTCGCTGGAATAAACTATCGAAAGCTTATCGGATAATCTTTGTAACGCCATAACGCGTCATGGTAAAAATTTCAGTGAAAATTGGTCAACCGATAGTTACGATCATTCGCGTTTACTTTGATATCGGTAAACGGCGGCGTTATGCGTACAATACTGCTGACTTAATCTTCGAAAGGTGAAACGTACTATCCAAAGGTGACATATACGGGCAAATAAATTTCACAGGAATTTCATAAATTCTTCTAATTGCAAGATCTTAAAAATCGTATTGCGCTATCCTGATACTTATCGCGTTCTTATATTTTGATTACTTTCGTTTAAAAATGACTCCTTAATCAAGAAACAAATTGCAAGAAGCACGCTGTACGATGAAAGATCACCAGCGTAAAAACCACATGCACGGTATCGTCCGTGCAGAAAACCGAACGACGCTAATCGCTGTCAAGAACACTGGCGAAAGCGAACGTAGTGGAAGGAAGGTGCGCGTGCGTATCGACGGAAGAACAAAGTAGAAGGAAGGAGAGGCTAAAGAAATGAGGCTAAAGGGAGAGAGGACTGAAGAAAAAAAGAAAGTAAAAAAAGAAAGATAGAAAGAAAGAAAGAAAGAAAGAAAGAAAGAACGAGACAGAGAAAAGTCACCTCCCAGGTATCAGCGGGCAGCTCCTTTACACGAGCAGCGAATTAAAATTCCACTTCCGGTGGGCTCGCTATCTCTGACCAAAAGCGCGGCGATAAAGTAAGTGGAAGAGCTCGTGGCTCGGGCTTTGAATAAGCAGCTGTGCCCCACAGGCGTTAAGCGCGATAAAAGTCTCGCGAGCGAGCACGTGCACGCGTGACCGCGAATCGAACTCTCTAATTCATATTCGTGCACCTGACTGACCTCTCTCGTTTCTGCGCGGCGCGGTGTCTCGTTTAACACCCCCGCGGGCGAGCGCGCACCACCTGCGCAACCTCGCGACCATTCCACCCGTTTTCGAAGGGGGCGCGTGCCTTTCGCCGTGCTTGCCATTCTATTACGCCCGAGACGCTAATTCCCACCTTGAATATTATTAATACGGGCAGCATTGGCGGCAGGGTACAGGTGGATGATGCGAGTCGTGCATGCCTGCGGAGGCGTGCACGTGGCCAAGCTGTCTACCTGCGGGATTCCCGCTGCTTCGAACCTGCTGCCACGACTTTTGCCTTCGTTCGCCGATAGCGAGATACAAGTCGCGTCGGAGAATGTGCGCTTGTGGTGGAGAAGCTGCGAGAGTAGTTGGTGCGAATAGGGCAAGAGGCAGGGAGGGAGGGAGGGAGGGAGGAAGGCTGAACGAGCCAGTACGTACCGGGCTGCGTGGAATGTAAGATAGTCAACGATAACTTTTAGTTTGGTGAATGGCCAATAGCTTGGTTTCTTTATCAAGCGAGAGTGTACTTTGTACGGAAAGCAAATTCGTTATATCGAGTCGTCCGACAGATTTTTAGATAGCGACCAACACTCGATAAGGTATGCGAGTTTACATATAGATACATAAATATATATATACACATCTAATTCGAGCGATATATAGTCGTATATCGAGAAACGTTTGCAATTAATGCCTCAATTTTGTCATAATCGTTGGATAATGGCATTCCAACTTGTCTTTTATTTTCAACATCGTTCTCCCTCGCAAACAAAATCGCGGATATTGTGGAAATATATATAAGATACGCAAAGTTGTAACATCTCGATGGCGAAGCAAGTCTTTATTTACGTTCCGCTGGCCTAATCACGTTCGTAAAAATATGTATCTGCTTAACACATTCAGTCTACTTACGACTCGTCCCAACTGCGCGAGTTAATCCGCGTGCGTACACATTTTACCTTTTTTACAGTATCGTACTCGCCGAAAAATTCTCAGAAAATATTCGTTACATTTTACACCTCTGTTCGAGAGATACGACTTCATAAAAAGGAACTGAAGACAGAGGGAAACATTACACGGAACGTTGAGCGTACGTTGCAAAGACAGCGGGTAGATGTAGATCTCGCGGATTTGCGGCTATCGTTGATAAGAATCGCTATCGTTGGGATCGATCACGCCCCGAGCCGCGCTCGAAAACTTTTCTCGCGAAATAATTATCGCGGTGAGAAAACACCGGGTCCCCCGGCCGCGTAATTGCGGACACGCTTTAATTCACTTCCGCTTATCTGATGTGTTCGCCGGTCTGTTGCATAACGTAAACCGTAGACCAATTATGACTATGTAGATCGGTTTTACGCGGTGTTTATGGATCCAACGATATCTTTCTCGTACGAACGAATCCGACCGTGTAAAACGTTAGCTTGTTTCTCCAACCTCCAATCGAAACAATAATACGATAGAAATTATTTTATCACGATAATATTTGCATTTGCTAGATTCTTTCGTCGTTCGTGGCTTTTCTCTGCGTTTGACGTTGTATTCGACATTGGTATCGTACATGGAAATTTCGAAACTATTTCGCATCTGTAATTAAATTAAAATGAGAACACACGCGCGCGCGAGCGCGTTATAGAAAGTTCCTAATTCTGTCTACTTATAACGTATCTCGTGCGAATATATTTTTCATACATCCGAATGCATAAAATTTTTGGAATAAAAAACAGATTCGCATATTCCTAAGGAATTAATCTTATCTCTCGGAAATCATACATCGATCCGCTAGTTAGGATAGTTGTACCGTAAGCGACTATTTAGCACTGACCCGTTACGTAAAACGCAATGACTCACTCGATGACTTCCTGCACCTGTTCCTTTGAAACGAGTTTTCTGGCCCCGAAACACGGAATTTCTAAAGAGGCTACAACGTTGATACGCCGACGAAAGAAACAGAATAGACGACTACCGATTACCGACACCAGACGCAAAGTAAATATCGTTGTTCTAGTCGTTTCACGTGATTATTAATCGGTCAGGCATCTGTAACGTATTTCGAAAGTCGGTAGCGTGAAATGCACCGTATCCGGAAAGGGGAAGCGTTCAACGTGAACTCTATGCTGCCTATATTTCTATAGTTGTAGAATCATCGCAAGAAACTCGACCAGCTTGGAAAAACCTACCGGTTTCTTGGCATCGAATCAAAGATTATCGATTTATAAACTAATCGTCTCGCTTCTATTCCAAAGTGGTAGAATCGCGATCTAATTTCAAAACACATAAAAAAATCTTGCCTTCTCATCTGCCCAAAATTTCAACGCTCTTTCTCTCCTTTTCTCTTTTTCGATCAGAAGAAGAATCAATCGTTGAATTTCCTATTCAGTTTCCATATGTTTCGATATGATTGCACTTTCGAATTGTTTCTCACGTTCGTCCAGCAACTTATTTGTTCCATCCGTTCGATATCAATAAAATCAACAGATGGAAAACAGATGGAAAAGAGATCGATCGTTCGGTATTACGGTGAAGAAACGATCCGTTCCGAGTACTCGCAGGAGTAGGATGCACGGTTTTGCGGAATCGTAGGGAAAAAGTTGCGGAAACAGACGCACGATTAACGGGGTCGAGTGGTCGAGGTAAAGCCAACGATGACTGCGACATGGTTTCTGCATTAGATGGACGCGTTCCTCGTTAACAATAATAAAGAGACATCCAGGAAACTACACTTCCTTCGACCAGTGTCAAAATCCGGTGTCGGCGAACGATAACCCGGGTTGGCGAGCAACGACGGGCAATTATACTCCGCAGCAGATTCCTACTTATTTTCCTTCGTTGCCAAGTGTCTCGTCGATTGCCTTCGGGACGCTTCGTTCGATCCGTTACAACGGTCCGAACTATCTATCTACGTGGTCGATCGTTTCACTCTTAAAGCCGATGTCGCGTTACAATTTCATCGATCTACTGGAAGATTTTATTTTATAATTCGATATTATAATCGATATTAATTATACACGATGCTATAACCGAATGGAAAGGGAATAGCGAAAGAACCGAATACCGAATAGAAGTAGTTATGCAGGTAGTGATATTTATCGTTGGTGGAAAAAGTTCTCGTTCTCTCGCCTAAATCAAACATTTCCCTCGTAACAAACAAAAAAACCCTCGTAACGTACGAAATAACTTTTCCTACATCTGGTAACCGGTATTACCTACCGTGCAGATATGGAATTGTCTAGAATTGATAAAGCGTTTCATACGTATCATTCGGTATTGGTCAAGCGGAAGGAGGCCGCAAGAGGAATCTCGGGGAAAAGGAATGGCCAGCAATCTTGATATAAGTAATGCATTTCTTTTATATCTCCACGAGATAAAGAATAATGGATGGGGCTCGGTCACGTCGCGCGGAAGATATGATACCTTCCGCTTTTGCCAGGATCCATCGAGATGACGATGATAACGATAATTCGATCGGCTCGCGAAAACGTATAACCGTCGAAAGATCGGAAAATCAAAAGACGGATCTTCCGACGCGACAAAAATCCTTATCCGTCTACGATAAATAAAATCACCGTGCCGTGACACGCACGCTTGCCACCTATACAAAAGTAGCCATATGCTTTATTCTTGTCTTATCGACGAATCGCCATTTAGTCGCTAACGGTCCAACGGAGGATGTAACGTTGAATAACGTTAGAAACTTACTTGCGTTAATCGTAACTTATCGGATCGGGAAATCTGCAAACCTGAAAAATACAAACTAGTATAAATACTTGGAAATCTTTTTAACAAATAATATTGAAATAACTATGATATATTGTTATAATGATCGAAATCTATGATCAAAAATAGCGGATTCGTTGTCGATTAATCACGTAACATGCAACTTGCGAGAACGCGACGGCGCGCGAGACGGGCAGAACGAAATAGAACTTGACGTTTATTACAAGGAACAAAAATGGAATTACGTCGCGTCGTGTTTAAATTCTTAGAGCGATGGTGGCCGATAAAGAGGCACATTGCCGCGATGATTCATCGAGGGCGTAAAAGAAATGAGCCACAGGCACGACGGAGAAATATTAGGCGGCGTTCTGACCATACGAATGGAATCTTTATTTCGATGCGGCACAGTTTGGACTTTTCGAGATATCACCGTGAGATTAGTCGTCCAACGTGCCTCTCTCTCTCTCTCTCTCTCTCTCTTCGTCCATCTATCTCTACCGTTCACTCTCGCTGCGTAATTATCGCGTATACTAGAATTATCTACACACGGCTTGTATCGTCCCGCGGTCGAGCAGATGCTATAGCGAGATGAAAAACTTAGGCCGTCGTTGGAAACTCGACGTCGACCTTCGCCATGTACGTATTTCGTTCTGAAAAAAGATCAGTTCCGACGTCACACGTATAACGTAGTTATGATCTCATAAAGGTGATATGGATCTGCCGAGGTTCGTCCTTTGTAAAAATTGCGTAAATGCATTTAATATGTTAAAAATACGTTTTTAGGGATAACGATAATCGCGCGATAAAGATATTCTGTTAGAATTTAGCGAACAGGGTTAACGAGTTAACGTAGATAACGCGAGGGAAGGAACTTAACGGTTGATTAAAAAAACAGAGGTCTATACGGTATATAGGAGAATTAAAAGCGTGAGCGACTGAAAAGCGTGAAATATTAATTACGGCTAGAACCGATCATCTTTCGTCTAAAGGAGCAAAGACGAATAACGAGGATTTAATATTATTTCGGCGAATCGTAGGTGCGCGATATAAGCTATAAAAGCGAAGGAGTGACATACGAGCGGCTCCGAGCCAAAATCACCTCCGACTTGATGGAGCGCTGGAAGATCCCCCACCGGCTTCCAGATCCGCTCTCGTCCACGGCACGTTCGCGTCCCAACGACTAAACCAGACCGACGTCCGACGTCCGACGTCCGACGTGTTTGTTCGTCCCTGAATAAAAGCGGCTTTCCTCTGCACGGCCACGCTCTTATCCAGGAAATATCATTTTATTTCATTTATGGCCATAACGTCTAAAGGGGATTCCTCCTTGCTCGATACCTCCTATACTTTTATTGGCCCCTTCGAATCTCGATCATATATTTCAGCTCGACCAGTCACGCTTCGTTCCACGTTCCACGTTCGACCTTACTACCTACCTACTTATTGTTAGATTCGACAGCCTCGGCAAACTTTCGATCGCGCGATTTCGTTTCGTTGGCGCTTGCGATCAAACGCCTCGTTCGTTCCAATTTACTAGTAAATGAATCGTACGTACGGTCGTTATAAAAAATTAAATATAACAAATAAGATAAAGTTAAATAAGCAAAACTTACTTACGTCGCGATAAGCGTATCGACAAATAGAAGAGATTTCACGATCTTGGGATTTTTACGAAATGACAACGCGACGAGTGCAGCGTAAATTGGTAGGAAGGTAGCGTCGTTTGGTCGGGATCGTGCGATATCGGTCTGTAGTCGATATCGGCGTATAGCAAGGAACACGAGAGGCGGACGACGCAGTCGCGGCAACTCGTGAGACATGAAAATTGTTATTCTCCGAGCCGGCACGGGAACTGGCGCGCATAAACTCAGAATCCGATGTTTCACGTGCCATATTCCGGCAAACCACCATCTCCGTGCACGGCTCGTGTCACGTACACGCCAACGAATCACGTCCCGCACCCGGCTGATCCATATCAGACAGCACGCGTGAGTTTCGAACCCGACCGATCGAATACTTTGCCCGAGGCGATCACGTTCTACCTACGATTTCGCATACGAATAACGCGACACATTCTGAAAATCACCTGCGATAGAACTGCACTTGTAATAGCGCCCGATTTCGTTCCAAAAATTTTCTCTGCCCCTTCGAACGACATCGAGAATCTCTACTTTCAGCAGGCATGGTCTAACGACAAGTCGGAAACTCGTTAAACTCGAAAGTCTGCATATAGTTTTAGTAGGACATATAGTTTTTTTAAAACGTTCGAACATTCCGATTACTAACCAAAGTACAAAATCGCACGCAACCAAGTATATAACCTAGAAAATATTGCGTACGTCTAGGTCGTCGGAGTGTGAAGGTTCCGTCCAACGAGGAAATTATCGCAGAAACGAAGCGGGGCATTTGATTAGCGTCAGCGGGTGGCAAATCGCGCGAGGCCAACGATTTCCATCCAGAAAGCTATAGCGCTAAACGGTTACGGTGACCGACAGCCGACTCGCTGAAAAATATGGAGCGAGAGCGGAATTCTACGCGCGTTTTACTCGACCCGATTAGGTCACAGCCCGTATAGCGCTTCTCGTCGCTTCATTTCATATTCCGGCAAGAAGACGTTCGCTTGACATTTATCCGTGTGTACCTACATATATATATATTTCCCCTTCGAGGTAGCACCCTGAAAAATCCGCTGCAAACATCCAAGCCAACAACGATATATACATTCCGCTTATCGACCAGCTCCTTTTCCCTTTTTCCTTCGTTTCTTTCCATTTTGCTTTTTCCTTTCTCTTTTTCTTCGAGGGGAACCGGATCGAGAGGGCTAGGTTCGAGCGTTTCCGCGAGAAGCTATAAAGTGACACTTCCCGCTTGCAAATATAAACTTGTTCGCGGTCGACAGAGCGAATATTAGGAGCGTGGGGCCCTGCAGGAGGACGAGAGGAGGTAGCACGGAGCAGTGGAACGGATATGCGGGCTTCGCCCATGGGAGTATTACGGATTCAAGGTGAGTAGGGATCCCACGGAGTAACCCGAGACATCAGCGGGCTAATATTTCCATATTCCGATATCGAATAAATGGACCGTTGGCGGGCGCGCGACGCGCTCATAAATCCTACGTCGACCCGTCATGCATCACCGGCCAGCCGGGAAAGATTCCGAGTCAGCCGGGGGTGGCAGGTGCTTCCTTCCCCCCTGCAGCCCGTTAACCGTCTTTCTCGAATTGTGTCGCGTCGAGACGCGAACCTTTCGAAAATCGAGCTGATTAACAATTCGATTTAATAGAATTTCAGTGGAATCGAATAGAATCTAACAGAGTGACGAAACATTCGGAATAAATGGAATAATTCAGCGAGCAATCAAGCGGCATAAATATCTCTCTGTTGGCAAATGCGTGAACTTACGCTACGAACAATCCGCCACAAACAAACAAATTACAAGGTAAATTTCAAAAGAGAACACATCTTCCGTTATCGCTTTAATCAGTCTTTATACTTATCAAGTTTCCATTCACTGTTTTCCGACAAGATATCGGAAATTCACGGAAGCCTGCTTAGAAATCGGAAGATTATCTGGCTCGATGTCGTTGGTGACGCGCGTCATTCCACGCAACGCAAGATGACCGAATCGAACCGAATCGGACCGCACGGATCGACATTCGTACGACGATTGTTGGCCGATCGATGGTCGACCCCTGTCGTCCAGTTCGATAGGTCAACGTTATTGCTGGCCAGATAAGAACCGCCAGCTTCCACGTCCCGTGTCCCGACAGCTGATCAACGTGCCAACGCTAGCTTTTCGCGGTCAAGGAACTTTTTACCACCTGACGCGTACGCTGCCAGCAAGTGCGAATCTACGCGATCTAATTCGACGAAGCATCTACTTCCGACGACGAGCGAGATGCGAGAAATATCGTCGACTACGAAACGATCGATTATTAACCGTTCGTGCATTGCGAGATAACTATATAACGAGAACGATTCGCAATGTTTTCTTCTTCCCAAGCAAAATTTACGAACTGCGGAGAGTATTACCGGAACGCGCTACGTGTCCCTCGGTGTCGATTATTTCGACTCGCTTCGTATCAGCAAGAGAAATTCGTTCGAACCAGACACCGTTCACACGATACTTTCGAGTGGAATTAAAAATCTCCTAAACGATCGTCGGCTAATCGTTCGATAAACGATCGTTCGGCAATGCTAGTATTAGGTATGTAACGAAGGAAAGGAATCTACTGTTAATCGATGGCAGTGTTACGGCGCGGCACGGCGGCGACGCGACGGGTGCCAAACGCGTAATCTGGTATCCATAACGCGGCGTGAAATCCTCACCGCGAAAGAATCCAGGGCCGTGGCCTTGTGTTCCAGGCCCAGGTCGAACGTGTCAAGCGGTCGAGAAGGCGCGACGAGAAAACAGGGATCGTTGCCAACGTTTCGAGCTACCTCGGCCTAAGGCCTAAGCGAGTCGTCGTAAACTAAGCGCCTCGCGACTTGTAAATTCACCTCTGGCGTTTTAATGGTCTACCACGAGCGTGTATTATTTTCAGGGGCATTAATAACGCCGCGCCGCGGTGAAAGGCTATCGCCAATTAATTAGTCACTTAGCGGCTCTCCCTACCCTGTAAACGCCTCTTCTCTTGCTTCTCTTTACGAATACACAGAATCCTTCTATCCAATAATTTACTAACAATACGTATTTGTCAGTTGACAAGTTCGATCACGCGAGATTTACACTATAGATTATAGTTTCTTTGGCGATTTTACAATTTTACGATTTTACAATTTTACAATTTCACGTGAACAAATTCTATACAATTTTATTCTACACTTTAATCGTTTATAATTTACTCGTTGGTTATCAAGTTCGATTCTGTCAAGTGGTAACACAGCGACCAGCGTCTTCTGAAATTTCAATAATATCGGTTTAATTACGCAAAGCGGTGTCCAGAAGATGCGTCGTTAAATCCGTTGCCGCGAAATCGTCGCGACGAACATCGAAGACTGGCACAACGTCGTTCTCTCAACGTCGTTGAACAAGCGAGAATAAGGGGTAGTTGGATCTGAAAGTTCTTCGGTTAGCTGCCCCTGAGAGGGTCAAGATCGATGGCCGAGAAAACCGAGCGTGTCACGGATCTCGGTTTAGGGTCCAGCGAGAAAGAACTTTTTTTCCTTTTTTTTTTTTTTTTACAATGCTTCTCTCCTTCTCTCTCTCTCTCTCTCTCTCTCTCTCTCTCTCTCTCTATCTATCTATCTCTTTTCTTTTCTTTTTCTTTCGATCTCTAGGTTTCGATGAAACATCTATCGCTGTGAAACGAACAAACGAACAAACATTTTAACATCGTTGGTAAAACCTGCAGCAAGAGTTCTTCCAAGCGTTCGATTTTCTCCCCTTATAATTAGATAATTCGGTTGAGAGAGTCGCTTACTTGGAAAGTTAATAAACTTGTCGAGAGTTAAAAGCTAAATGCAGACATTCAAACTCTCTGGCGACAAACTCTTTCGTTTTCTACGCTACTTCTTGCTTCGTACTTATTTCCTAGCGATTTGATCTTCATGGAGAATTAGCACGATCGTAGCACGGTAATCGGGACACCTTGCGTAAATCAAAAGTCTCATCGATGATTCGAACGTATCCGATGTTCAGGTACGTTCGGATGCACGTTTCGAGCTACTCGTAATTACCAATTAAAGATATATACGACGTTGAACAGACTGCGTAAAAAAGTAATCTAGACGAGGTAATTGGACGATAACTGATAGACGTGACGTGTGTGCTGGCAGGCGAAATTAATACGCAGATTATCCAGGAACGTTGGCTCTCGAGTCGTTAGAGCCGAGGTCCCGCGCCTAATTCGTGTCTTCCTTCGCAACTTATAATTCAAGCGCGCAGACTGGAACCGAACTGAACAGAACTGAACAGAACTGAACAGAACTGAACAGAACTACGGCAACTTGCGCAACGGTAATTATACACTTCAGCCCCGTTCCCGCGCGCTACCTGCCCGTCTGGCTGGCTGCCTGCGCGCCCTTAAATTTCGCTTTATTTATGTCTCGACTGACGGCTTCACGCTGCCTTCGTCCACCGTTCTCGGATGAATCTCGCGACCGGCAACTATCCAGCGACAGAAGAACACGCTGATTTCCCATGACGATGTTCGCGATCTTCGATCGAGCGTTAAATAAAACCATATCTATAGCGAATTTTTTCTTTACCTTGACGAACAATGGTTACGCGTAATGCTTATAATAATACTTTATTCTACGATATTTCTGATTCTATTGGAAACGCAATTTGCGTAACGTATCGTACAATAACGTACAATAACGTATTGAGCAACGTACGTTAAAAAAAATGAAGGAACTTGCAGAAGTCAGAAAGATGGGGGGAACAGAAAGAGAAACGAACGAAAGGAATGAAAAATATCTAAAATGTGTAAAGTTAACTGTAAAATTTAAGGACGTAGAAACGAAGAGGAAGACGTGGACGAAATATTCGAAAGACAGTCAGCTGCGCTACCACAAGGTACCACCGCAAGGTAGAAACTTTTACCGTTGTGACGTAACCAAGAACAGCTGTATCAGTTTCTCATCGAAGCATGAACGGAATGGCGGAAAGTCCGTAATTTACCGCGAGCACTTCTCGCGAGTATTTCTCACCGCGGCTTCTAGGCGGCGTGTTAATGCAATTATAACGGAAGACGGAAGAATACGCGACAATGGGGAAGCGCGGAATAAGAAGTAACCCAGGATAGGTAGCTGGACAAGATTTAAGAGGCAGGCCTGGGGGCAGTAACTCTTATAACAGCATTAAAACAGAGCACTTTAATTTACCGCACTGTAGATTTCATTCCTTGTGCTCAAACAGTCCGCGTCGACTTCCATTCTTCGCGCGCGCGTTATATAGGGTAACTCTACCGTGCTTCCAAGCAAACTTTCCACGATGCGCTCGGGTTCGACCAACCGAACCGGTAAACATATTATAAACCTACGTTATGTTAACCGTGCGATGCCATTGAATTTTCTTGGAAAATTATATCTACCGCTTCTGTTAGAATCCTCGCGCCAATTAATCGCGCCAATTTTATTTTATCGTGTAAAGATTTGGTCGTCGTTGGTTTTACGGTTACGTTGTCGAACGACGTTGTTGAACGACGAGCTTTCCAAAATTATATAAACCTTAATCCGCTTCTCTTTTCCAATCGAATTAGAAAGAACGTTCTTAATGGTTAAAGTTAAGCAGAATAATCTGTATTTTAAGAACACTTTGTACATGCGGTGCGAAGCTTCCTCGAGCTCGACATGACCAAAACTTTCCGCGATTTATGTAACAATTATTTCAGCCAGCCATGTTTCTTCCCCGTGCTTCGGTGCAATCGCGTTGTTCTCATTATGGCGTTCAATTCGCTACGCTTCCCACGAGAAATTAATTGAACCCAACTATGAGCAAAATTTTCCTCGAGTTTCGAGACAGGACGTTCCGTTTATTCAGCTTGACGCAGAACGCGGCAGAGAATTTTGTTCAGAAACTGATGAAACCATGACACGCAGATTTAACCGAGGTCGATTTCAGGTTAATCGTCTATTACATTGTTTCTGCAAGCGTAACATCCTCTCGCCGTTGCAATACATTTTTTATCGCTTTATCATCGACAACGTAATTGCTAATTTACGTACCTGTATAATAACTAATTCCGATTCTTGGCAACATTTTCATCAGCGAAGGAATTTGTAAGGTAAGATAAAATACCCAGTATCGTCTAACGATAGCCAAGAAAAAAAAGAAAAAAAAAAGAAAAGAGAAGAAAAGAAAAAAGAAAAAGAAAATGTTATCCTAACGTCGTTGTTCCAGTTTCGTATACCACGCTATCATCTTCCGTCATCTTATTCGATATTTTCCACTTGTACGAATCAACTCGCCTGCCTGTCAATTTCCTACTACACTTACGATTGCCGGAAACACGATCGGTGTCTCATCGATCAGTGCAAGATCGTTTGAATCGTTTTCAGGAACGAAACGATGCTAGTGTGGCGCTACGAAATTTACTGTATCTGGCGCCGCTTCTATATTTACGATGGGCACCAGGACAACGAGCGACACCTACGTGATCCAACGAAGCGTCTTCGGCATACGCAGACCCGATGCTTCTTCCGCTTTTCATTCCAGCCCACGCCCTTTCGTGCTGAAATTAAAACGCGAACCCAGCACGACGGACGTGCGAGCACTGCGATGCTCGCAAATACGTCGTCGACGGTAAATAATTCCTAATTAGCCCGGCGGCCAACCCACGACAATAACAACAGTGACGTCTCTCTGTCCAAGATTCTTTCTTCTTTCAATCGCAAATACCATTTATTATTCGCAGAGTGACGAAAGATTCGGCTAACGAAATTAACGCAAATCTAATCGTTCTACAGCGTTATGGAAACATCTGCGACCACACGATTTTAATTATTTCATTCGATTATTGGCAAAATGGTTGCTCCCATCTAAATAGAAAATAGAGATCTAACGCTTAGGGAATGGGACAAACGTGCGATGGGACAACGATAGAGATATAAAACTAAAATCGAATGCTACTAAAATTAATGCATAGAATTCCCTTAAAAAAAGATACACAACTTTCAGGACATTGAATAAGATATGTTTTTTGAAGTTTTCCAGCGTCTCGCTGCAGCAAAGTCGAGTAATTAAACGGATAATGTGAACACATTGGAAAAACAAACGGAGGTAGCTGGATATTCAAATGAAACGGCAGGAGTGAAAGGAGAAAAAGAAACAGAGGAAGAAGCAGGAGAAGAAGAAGCAGAAGAAGAAGACGACGACGACGACGAAGAAGAAGAAAAAGGAGAAAAAGAAAAAGAAGAAGAAGAAGAAGAAGAAGAAGAAGAAGAAGGAGAAGGAGAAGGAGAAGAAGAAGCAGAAGAAGTTTGAGAAGCAGGATAAGAAGAAGAAATTGCTATGCGGGACGCGGCGGAGCAGCATAACGGTAAGGCCTCGCTGGCAAACGATCGTGGTGTCATTGTGCCGTCACAATGCAAGGTTATTCATCTGAGATTCTCACGGCGACATCAATCCTATCGCTCGATAGAAATCTCCCCTCTGCCTCGGGAGTATTCCAGCTTCATTAGAAAGACGTGGCCCATGAATATGCGCGATGCGACCGACCTGATCAAGCTGCCATATCGCGTCACTTATCCGTGCAGACGATTTTCCCTGTAAATGCGACGCAGCCAGCTCGCGACACGTGTGCCGCGAATTTTGACGGAAGTCTCGGCTATCGTGTCGTGTGTCGTGTCGTGTCGTGTCGTGTCGTGTCGTGTCGCGTCGGTGAACGACTGATTCATTGGCCCGGAGTTCGATGCTGTCTGTCCAATTTAATTTTCTCACGACTCCAACCCCTTATGATACACCTTGATACACCTTCGTCAATCGATTTCACGAATCGATTTCGTGAATTTTCTCACCCGCGCGACTAGTAGATACTACGATACTGCCGGGCGTAACTATTAGCATCGGCTCGTTCTACATATTTGTTAAAAACCTTAACAAATATTACTTCGATCGGAATTTTACGCGCGTATCAACATCGTGTCACATATCGACGTGTCGCGACTCGAAATAATTCAACTCTATGTGAAAAGAGCATCAAAACCTACATAGTATAGTATGGTCACGTATAACAGGGACACCTGCAAGTGGGCGGAACAAAGCCCAAGTATAATAATTTAATGTAAGTCGCGAATGTATCGAACGTCAAAGTGGTCAGAGAGTGCGTGGGCTGGCAAAAGAAAAAAACAAGGCGAATAATGGTCGCCCTTCTATATTTCTTGGCGCAATCAAGACATTGCTAGATAATTTGTGGTCGTGGAGGCCGGATACTTCGAAGGGGCTACATAGTAAAGATCTAATATACCCGACTCATAATCATTAATCACCGAAGAGAAATCACCCGGATGGATGGCTAGTGCTTGCCGCTTTTTCTCTGACTGCGAAGAAACTTGAGTGTACGTACGTACTTATACAGAACATTCCGACGGAAACCTAAATCATTCGCAGCAAATAACGACCGAATGTTCCTAATATCCGACAATTGTTCGATCTCTTCTAATTATTAGTTCGAATCGTTAAATTACATCTTCCCTCCTTCAAACGAACAATCCGCGAAATCCTTCTTCTCCATTGGCCCTGTTCTAGGGGTTTTAATATAAAGCTGCTTAGCCGAAAGAAAAAGAAAGAAAAAGGGGGAAAAAAAGAGGAAAAACGGAAAAAGAAAAGAAAAAAAAAATGGAAGAAAATTGCCTCGAAAAAAGATAAAGAAGACTTTAAACGAAGAAACAGGCGTGTAATACAGGTTCTTTTTTTTACAATTGGAAGCTTAAATTGCTGTAACAGAGTGAAGCGTTTCCCTTAAACGTTTAGAAAAAGGACTTTAAACGGTAATATCTTAACCCAAATTGACCATACTTTTGTCTGTAAAAAAACCGTGCTTAGTTTTACGGAACCTGTATACATACGTGCACGTAAGGCGTGAAATCGTATATTTTAAAAGATCAATAGAGGACGTAGTGTAGCGGAAAATTTAGCGTAACGCAGGATACTTAATAAAATAATAGCGTACACGTTACGTTCTATAAAACACGAAGGTTAGGTATTATCATTAAACCGTAGAAACGATACCTTTCCGATATAAAGAAAATACGCGTACGTACTGCCTGTTCGTGCCAAAACTTTTCCCCAAATACAACAAAGCAAACCGTTTCTTCGATATCGATCCTATCTACCGTTCTGATCCTGTAAACTGTGAATAAATATTTGCATATTTTTCTAGAACGCATACGCGCATGCATAAACATACGCGGTCGATCTACGAGAATTAGCGACAAAGTAGGAAAAAACGGAATCCTCGGTGGAGGTTTTCTTGAAGCTAGGAAACTCTCGTCTCTATAGAAGCACGTTTTACGATCGGTCGGGGGTGGGAGCGGTGGGCGTGCGTGAGGGGTGGCGGTTCGCGTGGAATACACGCCGGTTGCTAACTCAGCTGACCGGTCATTAATAAACCGAAGCCATTACCAAGCAACCTCCGAATGTGCATGGTCGCGTCTGTGTGCACCAACTATGTACACGGGTATGTATCTAAAACCACTATCCTGAGAGTTTCCCTGGCCGATTCGGATCTGCGCCCACCCTCCCCCCCTCCCCCCCCTCGCCGCCTCCTAGCCCCGTGTTGCCCGTGGCGGGCGTCGCAACCCCCGCTTCCTCTTTAACCGGAACAGGGCGGCAGCCAAGTCGGGTTATACCGCTCTGGTCCCGCTGCTATGTCATTTATAAATGTCCTCGCGAAATGACCCGTTCGTCCATCTCATCCCTTAAGCACGGTCATTAAAGTCAGCCATACTTGGCCACTCGGCGAGGGAATATTTTGGACCGGTTAATGGAATGATTTAGTAAATGGAAGGCCACAGCCGCGTTTCCGAACGCGGTTAACTTTTGTCTTCCTTCTCGTTCGCTTTCTTCTTTGGTTGATTAATTTGCGAGTTTGCGAATATACGATAGCAAGGGATTCGTGATTTACTCATTTGGAAGTTATGTTCCGTCTCGATAGAATGTTTTGGTCTTCTTTTAAAAGAGAAATTTCTCTCTCTTCTATAACTTTGGCGTAACGATAAAACGTTGTTTACAGAAAGGTTGAAACAATCTTTCGGTCGTAATCTTCTCTCTGTTAAATTATGTAACGTCACTCGCCGCGTATTACAAAATAATTAATAATTCAACTGCTCGTTTTCTTCTTTCCTCTTTTCTTTTGCAAATCGATAATACATACATACGCGATTCTTTTATTCAATCGCGAACGTCAACACGTGTCATCGTAATTTGATCGTTTACGCGGCTCGGGGCGTCGCCGTGTTCGACTAACGAAACACGTATCACCGTTCCTGGTGTTTACAGTGAAAAACGAAAAGCGCGCGTGACCCGTCATTACGATTCCTCTCCAATCGAGGAATCGAGGAATCACAATGACCCGGCCATTCTAATCCAGTCGATGCACGATGCAATTGTTGCATATGCTCGCATGCCGTCATGCGTGATTCCAAGTAAGGAATGAACATGATGGGATTAAGGGAATCCGTAATTATCACAGAATTCACATCTGCGATGAGCCTCATTTCTTTCGTAACGATCCAACGTACGGAATACGACGCCAGATCGTGTTGCCAACACGGATAATCGATATCTCTCGTGCAATCGTCGTTATCATTCGATAAATTTTCCATGTAACTTGGAAGTTAGCCTACATCTCGTTTTACTTGGTCGTTATTCCGCTTTGCCGCGTATTTATTAACAATACCACGTTATACTTGAAACGCATTGTCATTTCATCAACGAAACTCTCAATATACACGTGCAGTTTCTACCTTGCAGATTGAAAAAAAACATCTTAGAAAATTAGAATCTTTGTTTCTGGCGAAAAAAAAAAAAAAAAAAAAGAAGAAGAAGAAAAAGAAAATTCTAATTTGTAAAAGATAAAAGCACAAGATTGACGTATATCTACTTAAAAGTAGCGCTGCTTCGATTTCTCAAACTATATATCAAGCGTCCGAATCTATCTTGTCCGTATCTACTTAAAGGTATTCTTTTTCCTCCGAACTAATTCTCGCATGTTTCGAAAACTTCCCATTCCCAATTATCAGGAAATAAACTGGTTTGCAAAATAAAAATCGAACCGATCGCCACCGACGAAGCTACGTGCACGCAACACAGTTGCAACTGCAACAGGAAGAAAGAGAAGCAGCTGGAACATTACGAAGGATGGAAACCGCGGAGCCAATAATTCAAATCCTCTGCGTCCGTTCATGTAAATGGCTTGGAACGTTCATACAGTGGGGTACCGAGTGGCTTAAGGGAAACGTCACATTCGTTTCAACGACGTCGAACGTCTCTCTGGTAGCGCGTCAGGCGTCTAATATATCGACGTTAAGCGTGCGTATGCTCGTCTGGAGACATGCCCACAGGGCGACAGGCTGGTTGGTGGCTTTCCATTCCACGCATGTGGAAGGATCAGAATGCGAGCAAAGGACGCTACCTCGGCGAGCATCGCGAACGATGAAAATTCTGTTTGCTGGCGGTATCGAATGGCGATTTTAGGAAAAATAACACGATGACACGCAAGCCGTTGTACTGGATCTCGGACGATGACTGCTACCCGCTCCCGCTCCCGCTCGCTGTGGGAATTTCGTTTCCTTTCCGTTCACGTGCCGACTATTAGGCTGAACTATGAAGGAGTGGCTTGAATACCGAAATTTATATCGCCTCGATTTTATCCGTGAACGATAGCCTGGTGAATAATTCCTCGTGATCGAGCTTGGTCGTCGTTTCGAATCAACTATTCGAAAGACGATTACTTAAGTAATACGTTATCTTATTTCGAAAGAATTATCCATTAAATTATACGAACAAACGTCTTTGCATTATTTTATCGCTTACCTGCGATCGACTATCGAACGAAACGTAACGTTTCGCAATAGTAGCTAATTGATCGATTCGATCGGAAATACAAATTTCTCCGTGCTCCATCTTCTCGAGCTCGCTGCAGTTTCAAACGATATTCGGCAATTTACGAACGATAAACGATTCGTTTACGATATAGATACTTCCTTTAATCACTGCGTCGTTTACCATTCATAAATTTCACGACCGTCGAACTTATTCGCAGCATCGAAAACATAGAATCGGGCAACACGCTATTACGTTCACTTACCTTTGTGAATATCGCTTACTTTTAGGCAGACAAGTAGCGAGCTTCGATAGATGTCCTGTAACTCGTCCCGTTTCCGGGTATTTTTCATTTCGTATGATCGATCGCGTTGCTCGATCGCGTTTCTTATCGAAACATGGCTGAGTAGAAAAACTTGTTCCTGTCACCGATCGGACTCCATGACACCTGTTAGCGCGCGAAATTTGATCGATCGACAACGACAATGCCGATACTCGGCTATAGGTCTCCGTGGGGAAGAGTCACGGCAAAAAAGCACATTTGACAAACAGTTATGGTATGGTTCCATATACAGGGAATATGTGCCAGACAGACGGATCGTAATACGATGTGGCTGGCCCGCGTAGAATCATGGAATACACGGTTTCCCTCTCAGAATTGACGAGTGCTTGGTTGCATCGTGCCTTTGATATTTTCCCGGGGTATCGTTCCCGTCGATATACCGTTTTACAGCATCGGCTTTCCCATATCTCGCACGGTTAACGGATCGCGCGATCATTTACCTTTCAAATTATTTGTTTCCTTTTCGGCTCGATAGCTTCGACATTTCGCTTCGTCCTCCTCCGTTTTATCTCCTAGTACTTCATATTTTTACTACGTTTTCTTAAATCATACAACTTTTCAATTATTTCGATTTATCAGACGCCAATTTTTACAGTTGCTCTTCTTCCCTCCATAATACCACATCCTTAAAAGCTTTCCTTTCGAATCTCTCAACACAGACACCACCACGTATATTACAGATCGGTGTATTACCTGGCCTGTTTCTAGCCCTGTACATACGTAATTATCTACATCTTTGAAGCTGCGTATAACGTCCATAATCTATATCGTAGTATTCCCCTATCGTTGCAGAAAACAAACTATTTACATACGTATATACAAAGAGCAGGTTGGTCTCGTTCATTTTACAAATACTAATTTCTGCACGGAAGAACCAAACGAACTTTATACGTTTTTATATAAACGACCGGCTACGTACGTAGAAGCTACGTCGATAATTCAAACTCGGAGAATAGCGCTTAACCACCGTAAAGAGAGAAAGTCGAAGGCCATAGTTGTCGGAATTGCGTGTGTAGAACGAGCGAAAAAGACATAAATAGTAAATCAGGCATAGTTAGTCTTTAAAGCGTTCAAACTGAATAAATAAAGAATAACAGGACACGCTGAATCAGTTTACTCGAAAGACATTCTGCAACGTCCTCGAGAGTCGCGGACCTGGTTTCCGTTGTTAAAGTTAGGGGCAGCGGAAAGAAGCGAATCGATAGATTTCCAGTCGACTATTAATTGATATAGAAAAAAAAAAAAAACGTTACGAATCAAACAACGAAACGTTCCGTAGATTCGAGAAACAGAGTAAACGATGTTACTTCTGATTATCGATTCATCGATGAAATTCAGGTTCATCGATCGTTATTGAAACTCGACTAAGGTGCTTAGGAACGTTAGTCGACATACGTTACACGCTACACCTTCGAGCATCAGTGACGTTCGTATGACGATATTCAAATAATTCATACCGTATCTCGTGTATAGTCGTGCACGATACGCAGATCGAAGGATCGATCGCCTCGAAGGGGGAATAACTTGCAGATTGGTCGGTCAGAGTGTTACGAGAATCTTAGCGTCGCGTCGCGTCGCGTTGCGTCTCGCACAACACGAATACTCTCTTTCGTTTTACACAAACGTAAAACGTATCCGGTGAGAAGTCTGAAAACACCTGATGAAACGAACACGTGAAGCTCATCGACGCGACGGGAAGAGGATGACGAGGAGGTGGAGGACGGTGAACGGGGGCTGGCGAACGCGGAGAGAGACGGCGCGGGCGCGGGCGCGGGGCGGCGGAGGCAGGGGTAGGGCGAAGAGAAAGGGCGGTCGAGCGAGTCGAAGGTAGAAACTTGGTTAATGCGCCGTATATTACCGTAATGCCGACTCTAAGTAGGAATTACATATGCGACGCACTCGTCGCGTACCTTCACGTCACCGCAAACGACATATTTCAGTGGCGGGAAGCCGATCGCGGCTACGTGCCTCGGTGCCAGCTAGTAGAACAAATAGAGCACCGATAATCGAGGAATTTGGAATTCAATATCCACCGATCGCCACCCTGTTCACGCGTGTCCTGGGTAGGCAATACGCGGCATTTGCATCGCGACTCGTTAAGCCTGCGATCGCGATCGTTTAGCGCCGTGAGAGTATGACGAGCACGAGGCCAAACGCGACCTCTTCGTACATATCTTCTTCCCTTGTCGCGAATGCCTCGCTCTAATAAGCACGCAGGAAATGTTACAAGAATCGACGAAAGATGCAGGTTAATTGCTCGAGATGGAACGTAGAACGTAGACGTCTCCCGGTGGTGGTCGTTAACGATTTTACACAGCCACATGATTTCACGCGTGGAAACGTAGTCGTCAGATTTACTACTAATTGTCCGGCATGTCAAATGCAATCTGGCGAAACGCGACGTATCGTTCCGAGAACGAACCATGTGATTCGTCGATCAACCAACTCGCTAATTTATCGTTCAATTTTCGCTAATTGACAAAGCATCGGACGAACGCGAACTGAAAGTCGAACCGAAAGACTTGGAGTGAAAGACGAAGCGATTTAATATCTGCGTTCGACGTTAAAACAGACAGCTGGGGGGAACAAATTTTTCGTAAAGAGAGGAAAAGCCAGAAGAACGAAACTAGGATCACCCATTAGCGAGTATAAAGCAATGGGAAATCATTGCGGAGGCAATATCGTGAACGGTTTAACGGAACGGGTGCTTTTCAATCGTCGACCATGGCGCGGCGATCGACATGAATTTTGAAGCGTATCTGATAGCGGCACGGTGCCGCCTAAATATTTGATGAAACATTTCGGCCGCAATATGGGGCCCCGCATTCCCCCGGAAACGCCGTGATCCCCTGACCAGGCACAGCCAGACCGCCATTACTTTGATACATAACCTCTCTTCCCTCCCGCTCTGCTGCTCTGTCCATATATTGATAGCGCGGATGCATTATTGATGCATTGGTTATATTTATGGGACAATTTAAAACTTGCCAATCATTTCTCGGGACGAATCGATCGAATGGCCCCGCGGTCGTTCGTTGAACCGACGCGTATTAAAAATTCACACGGAACGGCGCGGCGGGAAATTTGAAATGCGACGCGTGTATCTACCGCTTCGGCCGCATTAATACACGCGGCCAATTACGCGGTAACGCACACCGAAACAAGATAATAATCCCGGTGAATCGAGCCGTCTTACTCTGGGAATCTCAAGTTGCGGATGATTTGTTTGTTTTTTCCTCGGAAGATATATCGAAGATATATATATATAAGTAATCGTGCAAGTAAGTAAGCGAGTAATCGTGTTTTAGATACGATTTCGTAACTTCCGTATCTTAATAGCCGCCCTTTCTTTCGCATTTGTAGCAGTCAGCGAGATGCGTCAGATTGCTCTTATCTTATTGCCAGTCTCCGTCGAAATTGCAATTGTTCAAGTAACAAATACTTGTTACTTGAACGTGAATACTCGTTACTTGTTAATATTATACTCTCCCGTAAATTTGTCTAGTTGTTTGAAAAAGCGAGCATCCTTGTTAGCAATTTCTCAAAGTACGAGTACGTTGCGGATATAATCACACTCTAAATTCACTTATCGTTAGAGTATCGTGAGGTTCGGCTATTTGTACGATCGTAGACGAAAGAGCTGTTATTGTTTAATATTTCATGGATGTTGATGGACGCGTTTGCGTGTGCAGAGCAATGCCAATCCCCTATGGCGTGTTGGGACAAAGTTGATTTTTATGTTCGAATATCGAGAGTCTCAGACGGAGCTTGTCAGATGCGTAGGGCCGAAGGGACATGTATAAAAAGGGTGCGGAAATAGGGTGAAGCTGAACGCGTCGTAGTCTCTGGAAACGTTCTCAGGAGGCTTAAAATAAATCCAAAGACAAATGATTGCGAAATTAATTAAAACTAAACGTTCTCTCTAGTCCCCTTTGCCTCTTCCTTTTTCAAACGTTTAATCGTAAATTATAAAGAAACATTTTCTATACCGATCATCGGAATCATTAGACACACGCAGATCTCTAATTACGCCATTTATTGTCTAAATGAAAAACCTGTGAGAAATTTATCAGAAATTGGAAGAACGTCAAGGATTTCTTTCATGGCCACTGGTTCTGTTTCGTTGGTGGTTGCATCATACACGTTTACATCTCTCAACCCCCAGTGCGGATTTATATCCGACTAATCCGAAAGCGGCAGCGTTGCGCGTCTCGTCGCTGGTGAGCAGCGATGGCGGTGAGCGAGCAGCCTTAATTGAAGTATTTCTTATCTAAAAACTGGTGATCCCGCAGAACGGCGAGCCGGAAGACCTCTGATCCGTTAAGGTCTGGCCAGCCGTGATTGCGGGGCTCTTGTCTTCTCTTATAATTGATATTGGCTCGCCGCGCCCGCGCCTCGCCCGCGCCTCGCCCGCGCCTCGCCCGCGCCTCGCCCGCTCCATGTCCGCGCCTCGCCGGTGCGGGCGTCGTCGCCCGTTCAACCAGCTCGAAACGCCGATAGAGGAACAAGGAGCTAGCCAGAGGAAACACGAGGGAAAGAGAGATTTCGATGGCCATGGAACCGGGCGTGCTGGTCTGAAGGGAGCGGCAGCTCTAATCCCCGATGGTCCCGTCTTCGAGAATAGTTGGTAATCCCGGTGGATAGTTGGAGATCACCGAGTTACACCGGACACACTCTCCGTAGGAGCGGAGCTTTTATTGGCAGACGCCGCTAAGGTGGATGTCTGAAGAGAATTTCGACTCGAGGAACTCGCTAGTTGCGCTCGTCGAAGGAGTAGAACGAGCAGGGACCAATAGGACTGTGGATGTTGCAGGCCGATCGAGCTGGAAAGCGCTTAAACGTTCCAAGTCCACGGCCTGAATTCACCCTGGCCAAAGACTTATACGAGTATACTTAATGCGCGGGCTTCTAAAGGGTTCAGAGAAGAGAGATGTCCCGATACAGTGGCTCGAGAAACCGTAAGGTTCTATCGAATCTTGTAAATGGTTAAGATCCCTCGAGGATCTGCTATTAAACCCGGTATATGTTTGCAAAGGTACGACCGACCGCTCCACGTTTCGTTTTCGGGGATATCGAGTGGAACGCTCGATACCACGCGTCTTACTTAAGTTTACTTAAGCGTCATTACGGACAAGTTTCTCGCCCAGTCTGTTCATCGCCGCGTGATTTCTTTCTTTCGTTCGGAGGACGAGTCGGTTCGCTGGAGCGAATCTTCCTCTCGCCTGAAACGCAATACGCTTTGATTTTTCACGTCGCGACATACCACCCACTACATATTTACATGCGATAAGATTTTTCTTTCTTTCACGGTGTTATAATTGAAACGATCGGTGCTTCTACTTATCCGTTTTATCCACCGCGACAACATTTTCATACTTGAGATTCGTCGTTGCTGGTAACTTACTTATATATCTTATAACTTACCGCGTGATATTATTAATCATTTTTCAAGAGGACTCGTCAGTCCTGTACCCGCTCTACGTAACCGAAAATTCTATAGAGCATCGCCGGTCGGATCGATACTCGAGAGTTCGCGACTCAGGGGATCGCTTTGACTGATAAAGCACTTACGAATTACGTACCAGATTGCCCTGACGTTTATCCGTATCGTTCTTATAACAGAAAAGGAAAATATCGTGTTTGTGATAAAGCGTGCGGTCGGATCTATCCCGCAGCATCCGTAACTACCCCAAGGAACAGAAACTAGTCCGCACGTGTTGAGGATCAGGAAGATAATACTGTCCCAGTAGGACGAGCATAATCTTGTTACCGTTACTCTATAATCCAACAATAACCTAAACAATGCCTTTCGTCCCCGTAAACTACCGTAAAGCATCAACAAAATTAAAGATCGTCGACGATCGAACAAAATTGAGCAAACCGCTTTCAGCCGTCTCCTTTTTTCTTTAACGTTTTAATTTCAATTCTTTTCTTTCCTTTTTTTTTTTTTTTTTTTCTTTCTTTCTTTCTTTTCCTCTAGAATGTAATACAGTATAGCATTTTCAAATTACAATTATTTTTAAATTACAATTAAAAATTACAGAAATATTTATACGAGAATCGTAGGACGCGAAATAATATTTCACGATAATATTACGTAGTTTGTTAGCGTCGATCCCTCTATGAAGGAGATGCACGTGTCAAGGTCAATTTCCAGGCGTATGGTATCGTCGTAACGTCGATAGACGGAACCATAAATGCGTCATCGCGTCAGGGTTTCGATAGCGACTTTCGGTAACGTTACTCTCGAGGACATGCACGATTCTAAGTAAACGTTATCTGAATTAAAAATAAAATTAAACAAGGATTTTTTTAGAAGGATCTGATTATCGGAACACTCTACTGGTCCAGAATCTCGGCCGAATATCGATTATTATCCGACAAGTTCAAGAGTTTAGCTGTCGAAGACACAACTAATTCATAGACGCAGTGGTCTGTAAGTCGTCTCTCGGTGAAAGAAACGAGGCGAAATTTCCATAAAGGTTTCGCCTCCGATACGGTCGTACCTCCGTAACTGCATATGCCATGAACACGCCATAAAGCGTAGACGTTCCGATGTGCGAAACCACGCACCCCATCTTCCCCGACTAAATTCGTGTGGACATTTACGAGGATGCGCCTGCAAGATCTTATCAGCCATGAAAAATTCAACGTTTCATCTGTCCTACGGGCAGTACTGCTTCGCCGATCTGCATTCATTTATTTATATCGACCACTTAACAGACCCTCGAATAAATTTGACGGACGCTTTAAAAATCTCGAAAGTTTACGCCGCATTTGGTTAGAATTTCATCGGCGAGCGGAAGCGACCGACCTTTTTGTCGCTTTACTTTCGCCATCGTCTTTATCTACGGACGTTCTATTTGAATCTTTTTGCATATTTTATGAAAGTTAGAAAGCTTTAGAAATCGTTACTCGTTAATCGACGTTCCTACCGTTAAATTTTCGGCTACCATATCGTTATTCGGGTTTAAGTATTTTTTTATCGTCGTGACAATAATAATATTCGTCTCTGTTACATATTGGTCGACGTGATATCGTTGATAGCGAGCTCGATTTCACGATTTCGAAAATCACCATATAACGAATGAACCGTCGATCGATTATCTAATCAAACAAATCGCGAAACTTTGAAAATCGAGGCTTTAAAGACAAATAAATTCATCGTAAATATCGCCGATGAGTAGATCGACGAAAGGATTAATCATTAATCGGCGGCAATAAGAGAACGAAGATTCCTTTGTTCCAGTTGTTTGGAAGCGTTCCGCTTGTAAAATTTCGCATCCTGGAGATACACTTATAATCGTAAAATGGGTAACAGGAGAAAATAAATATCGTTCATAATTCACCGTGGTGAAATTAACAACGACGTCTTTATAGTCGTGGCTCATAAAAAAGTCGAAACGAGTTTCGCCCTTCCAACGTGTTCCGATCATGAAATAAGGACTTTGAGTTTTTCGATTTCGCGGCCCGATATCGGTCCTGCCTCTCTCTCTCTCTCTCTCTCTGCCTTAGCCTCCACGGCCTTACAACCCCATGGATTCTCATATGCACTTAGTTTTCATTGCTGACCCATCGTATGTAATATAATATGTATCGTAGTCTGTGGGTCCCAGTGGAACACTGCTCGCCCACGTTTCTTCACGGGTTTCTGACCACCTCCCAAACCCCGACTACTTTTTCCTTCTTAAACGAAAACGAGTTTGCCCGATCCGGTATTCTTGTCGTTCTGCAATTTCTTCGCTAAACCGTGGAATTTTTGGGAAACATAGCGAAACCCGATTGCTTTCGTCAACGGTTCATCGACCGTCGTACCGTTCGAAAGATGCGAAAAGTTTTCGAAAAATATGACAGATTTCTCGTTGCACGTTTATGGAAATGAACATTTTTGTTAAGACGATGGTTGGAACGACAGCTTGGACGAGATAGAAATTCGCGTATCGTGGCAAAAGTAAAAGGCCGATAATGAAGCACGTGACAGAATTCGAAGCACCGTACCGAAACAAAAATTCGATTCCGGTTAATCGGCGGATCGTCAAAGTGTCGATAAATATTTGAAGAAGCGCAGCTCCACGCTACCGGCAGGGACGATGGTTGCAAGCAAGGGCTCCTTGTTCGTAGCGATACATCGTGGAGGGTGGCAACGGGCCGCGAGTTCTTTTTCTATTATGCCGTGATTTTTTATTGACGAAGTGGACATTGCGGGTCCGGGGACATCTATTACTTTGTTACTGTTCCTGGTTTTCCCCGGTGTGGATGGCGCGCGGCGATGTACCCGTTGCTGATCCCGACGAGGGTTGGAAAGTTGGAAGGAAGACCGAGTACGGGGGTGGTACGCGGGGCAGTTTTGTCCCAGGCGTGCAATGCTCGGGGCCATAGATCACGCAATATCAGTTGTCAGGCCGGATCGAATGGCCGAGAGGGTGGACAACTGGACACCGACTACCCCCGAAGTGCGAGTGATGACCCTCGAGGGAGGCCATGCAAAAACTGCTCCTCGCCAGCCTCCTACCCTTCGCGCTTTCACCTTCGCTGTTTATGGCGCGGGACACATAAAAAGGAATATGTGACGAGCACGGATAATTCACGTTTTCTCTCTGCTCTGGGACTTGCTAGCTACCAACCAACGTCTCTCTATCTTCCTTTCTTCCTTTCCTCCCTTCTTCCCTTCTTCCCTTCTTCCCTTCTTCCCTTCTTTCTTTCTTCTCTCCATCCGATCCACCACCACCACCGACCGTGGATATGGTTTCTCCTTGATATACTCGAGGATTTGCCTCCCTGCAGACTGTGAACGCGTAGAATTGCCAGCGCGACGCGACGATTCCACGCTGACTTATTTATGCGATCGCCTATCCAGATCGTATGGAACGATATTACCAAAGGCGGCTCTGTATACGTATACATCTGGGGTGAGTTCATCATCCTGCTTCCATCTTGAGGAGATGCAGCTACCAGAACGTAAATTTGATTTTCCATTCCGAGTACGATGCGAGGTTCGTTGCTGATCACGTGATTTATGCGTGTCTAGATTTCTGGGTAATTCAGACGAGTTTCTCTTATGTCGGATTTCGTTTGATATTTCCAAGCTATCGTATACGTGACTGGGCGTTGTCGCGTCTCAGTTGCGACAATTGTCAAACGGATGAATACGAATAAAATATTTTGCAGCTAACGCAATATCGTCTACGAAGTAGGAAAGCAACGTGTCGCGACCAAGAATGGCGAAGATCAGCAAATTTTGAAGTTTACGATTAACAAATTTAAAGTTACGATGCTAGGAGAAATAACAGAGAAAGAACATAACAAGGAAAGAAAAAGAAAAAAAAAAGAAAGAAAACCAATCAAACTATTGGAAAAGAGAGAAGAGGAATAAAGAAGCTTGGAACGGATAAAATCAAGAAATCGCGCGCGAAAGCATTTAGCGACAGCCATGTGCGATTTGCGCGATTTGCGCGATTTGCGCGATTTGCACGACAGGATGGTCGCGATCCTCCGAAAGTAGCGCAGTCATCGGGAAACAACGGGAACGGGCTAAGCAGCGCGGAGCTACTCTATAAACGTCGAAACAATCCAGACCGCTTCAACGCGGTCGTAAATCCCTGCCTGTTCGTCGCATCGGTGAGGTCCGCGAGGCCCTTTCGATCTCGCCTTTTTAACCACGTTTCTCTGTGGCTCTGTGACTCGCGAGCATGCATGCATGCATGCATGCATGCACGAGGTCGTGCAGACGTGGAAAGATAGCGTTTGGATCCGCTCTCGATCCGCCTATAGAAGCGTTGCACAAAGCGACAACGGGCTCCAAAATTAGCGCGGAACAATGCACGTGGCCGGATTCGGAGTAGACGAGGAGCTCTTTGCTTCCCTTCTCGTTTCGTTCCATTCCGTTTCATTCCGTTCCATTCTTACGCTCGTTCTCGATTTCGTTCGCCACCTTCCTTTCTTTTTCCTTCCTCCCCTTATGATCGAGAGACGCTCTGGCGGAAATCCTTCTGTCCTCCGTCGCGCGCACTCACGCACGCCGTGCTTTCTACGGCTATCTATAGAGGATGGCACACGCGAATCGCAACACGCGTCGTTAAGCGTCTTCTCGCCTTCTTAATATGTACATTGTCCATTGTACGATCCTCGGCGTTTCCCAATTGCCCCTTACCGACGCATCCTGCTCTTTTAACGTACCTGTTACACTCACAATATATATATATAAACGGCAAGCGTTGGAATCTCTCTATCAAAAAGTTTCACACGAAATCACAGAAAAGCATCGTTCCACCGTTAACCTCGTTTGCCATCACCGCCCAATTGTAAATTAAAAAATTACAATTGATTACAATCGATTGTCTCCATTACTCCATCGTCAATTACCATTCGTCAAAGATCAAGCGCTGATTTCAACGAAGTAAACAGATATGATTCCTTGGAATTCTTTGGAAATCGAACGCAATTTGCAACGTTAACAGTTACCACGCTTTAAGAAAACAGTTACTTGCTTCGTGCACTTTTTATGATAATTCTTAAGGAAACTCTGCCGTTAGAACGATCCATGCGATAAAACGCCTACGAGGAACCGTAGAGAAGCGAGTTTCGCGATCGTGTTAAGTTGAACGCGCCTCGCGCACGACTCTATCGTCGGCCCTTTTTTATTTTTCCTGCTGTTTCACCACCTCTGGCCAACTGCATTTCGTACGGATGCACGCCGTTTTCACAGTCGACCGCTTTTCTCGATCCGTGACGCTGTCGAGGACGTTGTTGCGTTTTACTGCTCTTTCCCTTTCTACCATTTTCCTCTTCCTATTTTCTTCACGGAAAGAACAACGTCCTTGCCCAACTGTTCTTTATACACTGTTTACGCAATGTTGTCGCGGACACGCAACGCGCTGTACCATACGTTAATTAATAGATCGTTTTATCAGCTGTATTTACAAGTATCGTCGTGCTTACGCTAAAAAGCGTTAACCGTTTTTATATAGAAAATATTTCATCTCAAATAGTGCCGATTACGTGGCCGGCATGTACATATCGTACAAACGGTACGTATCGCAAAGAAATATAAAAGAACGATAAAACATCGTACGTCTGTACGCATGTACTGTATGGAAGACACGAATTCGTAAAACAAACATCGTCAATGTCGATTTATTTAATAATATACGACGAACGAACGTTTTTCCATTTTCTTCGCGACTTGATCTCAGCCTTTTATATATATATATATATATATATATATATAAGCCACGAACCGACTGCAAATTAGAATTTCCACTGACTTTAACCGTCCGGTATCGTAAGACGGCAACTAATTACCGTGAACGTATCGCAGCATGCGCTCGTGACAGATACAATAATCGTTGCAGGGGAGCAAACGGTGCGGATCACGGGGATCGGCAAGGAGGCCGATGAATCGAAAGTTTTTGCATTCGATCCGACTCACCGAGCGCCTCGTTCCTCCGAGAATTACGATAGGAGCGAGGCAGGGACGAGTTTAGAGCTTAATTTGTCGGAAAATTATTGACGGAAGTCTGAACAGGCACAAATCATAACGCTCGGTGAATCCGTGCGCCCTTTTCCTACTCTTTCCCCCTGTTGTTTCCCCTCTCCGACGTTCCTCGTCCAAGCAGCCAGTTCTCGAGCGACGTTCGATCTCTCTACATCATCCAAATGACTCGTGGCCGTCGACGAGGACAACGATCAGACGTCCTAGTTCCCTGCATGTATACACGCGCGCGCGTCTGTATACGTGGCTCGCGAATCCATCCTGGATTATCTGCCGTGAAATTGTCTGATTTGCCTCGCATTTTCCACGGCACGCCATTTGTTTCGTCGCGTTCCTCGCGGAGATGCATGGCGCGGCGGCTCCAATATGCACGTAGTTATGGACGGGATGCAATTCCGTGGAATGACGTAATTGTTTAGGAGATTGGGCCAAACCGGTTGGCCCAGCTGCGGACGTGGCCACTGCCATAAAGCTGATAGACGCTGCTGGACGCCTCGCAGCATAGCCTAACCAAATTGCCGCTATATTTTTCCGATCGATCACGATGATGTTTCGCCTATTTCGTTTGTTTCGTCTGTTTCGTCTGTTTCGTCTGTTTCGTCTGTTTCGTCTATTTCGTCTGTTTCGTCTATTTCGTCTGTTTCATCGATCGACCCGATGCCGACTGATGAATGTCGTAAGAGTCGTGTATACGATTCGAGTTGTTCAACCAAAATATCGACAAAAAGTTCAGATTACCAAAGGATTGAAATTAAGGCACGGTGGAAGAACGCGTACGTTACGTTAACGGTCATGTATTTCTGAGGAAATTTATATAGAATAATTATCTAATTAGTAAATCGAAGAGGAATCGAATAACGCAGAACCGTCGAAGCTGACGAAATAACGAGCCAAATATCAATTAAACGGTAGGTACATCTAATTGCAATGTGGAGATGCCGTAGGAGGTTCAGTCGTCTTAAAAAGTTAGAATATCGCCACCTTGAAAACTAATTGCATTATTTTCGATCTATCGAATTAATAAATTCTTCCCGTTTATCGTATTTGTTTTTACGTCTGTATATAAAATATTCGCCGGTAAGGTTTATTTATAACAATAATGTTCTCACTCGCAGTAATTTTTCGGTAAACGTTTCTTCGAAAAGACATTCCAGCTTGAAACTACGTGATCCGCGTCGAATTGACGCATAGTGGCAGTATCGCGTGGTCATCCTTTCAACCGGCAGCACCTGTTAACCAACTAAACCGGTTAACCGATTAACTAAGCCCTTAAATCGGGTTGCTGACGAAGATCAGTTAACCGGTCAACTTGAGCACCCGCAAAACACTACAACTACTCGACCAGGAAATACAATTAGACTAGCAGTAAGACATCCCTGGCATCGCATACGAGTACAAGTTTCTTAATAAGCGGATAGATTTGGACGATGACGTCGATTAATCTTTAAACCGGTTGATATTTCCACTCGCGTAAAAATACTGGCTTCGCCGATTCATTTTACATCGTTATTTTCAGAGTGAAAATATTTAGAATGGCGAACGACAAAAGCGTAGCGTGGTAAAAGATATTTACTTGAGCTTTTAGAATTATCGCAAGTTCTCGTATTAAAACAGCGGCGCAAGCATAGCGTAGAGAATATGAATTGAATCGAATTAATCCGAAAGATTTTCTACTTGTCGTTAAACGCTTGAGCGCTTTCTATTAGTTGTCCGTCTATATCTATCTGCGAACGGCAACGTACCTCTGTCGTAGTAGCTAAAACCCGCGTTTCTTCCACAGCATTTGTATCTTTGTATCTTTCTGGCTTTATGTCGGATTTATGAGGAGGCAAATGGAAGAAATACACGAGCGGCGCGTGTTTATTGTCGACGTGTGCAAGTTGCCGTACTTTTCCGCCGCGTCTTCTTTCTCACCGCCATTCGATGCCACTTTTCACGTTGCTCTGCGGCCTCTCAAACTCGCGGACATGCGACACGTAGGGGTATAACGCTGGCAAATATGGGATTCTGCACTCGACCCGTCCTTTCCATGCACTCCGCCATTTCGCCGCTAAGCGTTATCCAGCAAAATGTTTCAACGCGGCCTGCCAGAGTAAACCGACACGATCCGCTAAATATCTTATGGAGTCGTTACGAGAAATTTCGAAATTTCCAAGATACCTTGATGTTCGCTGGTTAGTCGCAAGTTCCGAGTCCATATCTTTCTTCGTTTACGCAACAGTTACGAGTTTGATAACAAGAGGAACGAAATTTTACAAATTCGTTACGAGTCCAACCGACCTGATCGCCTTATTCCTTGCGGTAAAAGGCAAGCGTCTGTAGTAAAGCAACGAGTGACAATTTGTAACTCGGCTAATTTACTAATTTGCCAATAGCGTTACCGGTGGTCACGACAACATGCAAAATAGGAAATCTATGTACAAAGTGTCCGATACGATTTCCGTCAAAGTCTTTATTAAAGCCTTTGAATCAATTTAAGTATTAATCCGAACGGTACTCGAGTGAAAGCTGAAGCGAACTCGACCAAACCAAGCTCTATCGTCGTTCGTCAGCTACTTGAAAACGTTGCCTGGCTCGTGGATATAGCCGCGACCTCGAACGAGGGTCTCGCGACCCAGCAAAAGACGAAACGAACTCACCGAAAATCTCTGAAGGTTCGCCGAGTTGCAAGGGGAGGAACGCGTGTATCGATTCCGGGTCAATAAAAAAGTCATCTGGAGAGAGCTGCAAAGGCATCGCATTGGCTGTAAAACGTTCACCGACTGATAACATCCAGCTGCAGCGAGTGGTGGGTGGCTTCCTGGCTGGTTGGCTCTTTTTCTCCTCCGCCCTCGTGGCGGTGGGTTCGCGCGGGGGTAGGGTGGGGTGGCGAAGGGCGGGGAGGAGGAGCAGCAGGAGCAGGAGGCAGAGAGAAGCGGAGGCAGTGGCAGGATGCCGGGGATCAGGCCGTTATTTAGTTAATGACTATTCTCTCGCTCGTAGGCGCTGCCAGGTCTGGAATACAAGATCGTGTTTGAGATGCTCCGCGTGCTGCTGTTGCTGTTGCTGTTGCCGTTGCTGGTAACCCTGGATCCGGGTGCGGGGCCTGGACAGTTCCGCTCGCTCCGCTATCTCTTCTCCGTGTAACAGAGAATGCTGGCCCGTGGTGCACACGACTGGTATTGCACGCGTGTCCTTGCGCCGGCCTGCAAGGAGTTTCGGCCACGTAGCGCGCGGTCAGCGCCGCGACCAGCACATTACACCAGGCAACTTTACGTATGCGAGGAAAGAAACGGCGAAATATCGATCGTCAACTAGGAAACCGACGATTCCAAGTATTTAGAGAAGACTGGCACAAAAACTGATAACGTTGAATGTCGTAAGGGCGATAGCTATGGGGCTTCGTGCGGTTCCAACGAACGTTGGAGGGTGTTCCCCGTTGTAGCTGCGTATTACGCGAGGAAATTATTACGAAATTATTACGAGGAATATCGGTGGAAGTTTCGATCCGATCCTACTTCCGTATGTTCGCCTCGTTGCACAAAATCTGTGCGATATACGTAGACGCGCGGAGAATTTATTCGCGTCTTTCTCTCATTTGTCACGCCTTTGAATCAAGCGAGACGGAGAACTATTTATGAACGATGTTTTACAGATTTTATACGATACGGAGAACAACGTGGAATTCATTCGTACCTGCGGAATATTAACAATTACTATGCAAAGAAGTATTAAAATAGGCATCGAGCCATCGTTCCGACGAATCTTTCGTCTCCAAATGAATTAATTTTACGACCAGAGTGCACGAGACTGGTGTACCTTTCCATTCGGCGGCGTTCGAAAATCACGCATCCACGATCCTGCGAGACGAGGTTTTCGAACGCGTGCATCCCCGCGTGCGATATCCACCGTCAGGGACTATCGATCCCGTCTCGTCCTTTTTTTCTTCTTCTCCTCCTTCTTCTTTCTCTCTTTCTTCTTCTTCTTCTTCTTCTTCTTCTTCATCTCCTTCTTCTTCTTCTCCTTCTTCTTCGTCCCGAAATCTATTTATAAGGCGAGGAGAGCGTTGCTTACTCCGTGCACGCGGAGGCAGCGAGGGATTTCCAAAGGTGGCGTGGGGGTGGAGACGCGGAGACCGGGCAGTCGGCACAAGAAGGGGGTGAGTGGCGCAAGGGAGGGGTTGGGGGACTAATATCGGAACATCGACGGCCAAGTCGACTCGGGGATTCGAACGAGCTGGATGTTTAATTAGGAGCCAACGAAGGCAGCCAGGGTCTGCGGAGGAACGCGAGGGGGGCGGTGGAGGGAACCGAGGGATCCGCGGCGCGCAGGTATAGAAACGTACATATATACCTATAAACCGTATGTACGCATACGTATGTATGTATGTATGTACACCTATGTACGCGGTACTGACCGCGCATACGTGGCGACGAGTTATCATTTGAAATTTCTCCAACGACTGCTCCAGCTTGGAAACATCGATGGTCGGTATCGCGTAAATTCGCGTCTAAACTGAAAACTAGAAGATGGAAGGGTAAACGAAACGGAGACATAATCTCAGGATCAAAGAATCCCCTTTCCTATATTCAACCAAAATTCGAAAATTCGAAAATTCGAAAATTCGAAAATTCGAAAATTCTTTCTACATTGTATAACGAACCGTTTGAAGATAAAAACACCTTGTATATGGCCGGTACTGTACGCACGTATGTATGTATGTACGTATAGAGATGGTGAAGGGTGGGGATACGCCCGTTTCCTCCCACAGCTTATCCACCTCCATCACCCTGAAGCCCACGGAGAGAAGGGAAGAAGGAAGCCTGGACAGAAATAAAGCAGAAAGAGGGGGGAACGGAGGGACGCAACACGCCGAAGAATTGTCTGCGATTTTGTTTTACCTCTCGCGGCTACCTCTCGATCGCGTTCATCGATTTCTCACACTAGCGTCCCCTTTAGGGGCCGTCGTCCCCGCAGGGACAGAACCCGTGTCTACGTATTCGTACACACCTACGTCTACGTCCGTGTAAAAGAACGCAAAGTGGCCTGAAATCCTGGTACGCGACTCCTTTCGGTCGGATCTGCGTGCTGTTCCACACAGCCTATGTGTCTATCTTCCTCCCTGAGAAGGGTTGCTGTGATCTTCGCCAGAGAAGCAAGCTTGTGGTAAATGCCTGGAATTAGTTTCACGTATCGCTGCTGACGCGTCTGGGTGGTTGATCGTTTGCTGTTCGCGTACACTGACGCAACAAGGGGAGAATTCTTACGGGGGGTTAGGTTGGCCGGATTCTCAAACGGACTGCTTTCTGATCGATCTCTTTGCCTGGATACCAACGAAACGTTCAAGAGTTTCGATAGACAAAGCGCCATCTTTCTCGTTGTTGTTTCCATTGGTAAGACAAAACTCGACGAAAACACCTCTCGCGCCTCTAATACCTCGAATATCCAAGACCTCGTCATATCCAACCGAGCTAGGCCTCGAACAAAGAATTACGCGAGATCTGTGAAAAACGAGACTACATCGTTTCGACCAACCGTCAAACTTACTACTTGTCCGAAAGAATCGTCCGGAAAGGACCGGCAAGCCACTCTCGGCGTGGCAGGCACCACTAAGCGAGTATCCTATGCTGCAGCCTGACGAGCAACGGCTGATTCCAATGTCCAGAGTCTAGAGGAGATTGTTTTTTCATCCTGCAGGAAAATGTATGAATCGTGTCGTAGAGGACTTTGCAAGTGTGCGGCTAATGGCTGCGGAGAACTTCTCTCTACACCCTAAATCCATTCTATGCACACGCATACACACACACACGTACGAGATGCTTGGCGCGTGTAAATCTGCTGGCGTACGTCGGCCGACTAGCAGAAATCTCATTTCATGCCGGAAGCCCGAAAAAGGGATTAACATTGACCATTTTCCGCGGAGCCGGTTTTAACTTTCTCGATGGACCGCCTATTAAACCGATTACTCGTGGCTAGCCAGCTCCGGAAAAGCCTGCAACTCCCAGCAGCCCCCTTCTGTCTCCCCTGTAGACACCGAACGAGCTTCACCTTCCAGGCGCCCCTTGACCATGAAAAACGAACGAGACTGATCTTTCGTTACCGTTTTATCTCACGGGATTAGCCCACGTCCGTGTTTTTCGCGTCCGGGCTTCAACCTTTTTCTGGAATAACGCGTCGTCGTGGTTGCGTGGTAATTGCGAAGCGAAAGGGAAATTGAAGGCGCGTGAACGGTAAAAAGCCTGATCGTGGTAGGAAAAGTGAGCCAAGTCGAGCGGAGGTCGGTGAATGGTGCCAGGAATTTGATCCATTTCGATTTGCACTGCCCTTTCCACTCTTTTCCTCTATTTTGCAGGGTTAAGATGGTAATCGATCGATAAAAGTCGACGGATTCGTGCCCTTTTTAATTTATCTATTTTATTTTAGTTATTTACCGGCTCTCTACGCCCTGTAGTACTATCGTAACGATCGATACGATAGAAGAAGTAATCGGCATAAAAGTAGAGAAAGTAAACTACTGTTAATTATTGATACAATTATATCGTGCGTAATCGGTTCGGTGGAACGCTTGCGAGAGAAGGGGACGATGTCTGATGGAAAACCGGCGAGAAAGCCGAACGCCGAAATGCGTTAGAATTTCGGGACAATCTATGGAGCCGGTCGGTATTTTATCCGCGAGTAACGATGCATAGAGCGGTAGAGGCGGACGACCAAGTATCCCCGGATAAATCTGGTTTCAGCTTCTGAACGATCTAGAATGTAAAACTTGCGAAAAAACCCAACCGACGTTCTCTCTTACTTCGCGTTTCCTACGAAATTCGAATTTCCTCGTAATCATTGATACCGCCGGTTTCAGTTGGCAGTTGTTGGGTTTTCAGCATACAATTTCTATTACGAAAATAAAGGGTAGGCAGAAACGAACATTTTGACGCAGAATGTTGGAATTTCGCTTGGCCCCTGATATTCGTTCGATGATCCTCTCGATAAACAGATGTCGACGAGAAAAGAACAGCACGTTTATGCAACAGTTCCAAGAGCCACGGATTCTCACAAACTCTCATGCTGATTATCAATTATTAAAAACACGTGGTCGTGCCGGTCTCCGCTCTCATCTTGCCGTTTCGTTCCACGAACACACCATCGTGTGTTGGCTAACTCCCACGAACTCGATCTAAGAATACTATCGTTGATTTTAATAGCATTAGAGTCGCACGATTTAACTCGTCGACCACCAACTCGAAGAGATGGTCAGATGGTTTCTTCTATCTATGCGCTTGTATATATGTATATCTATACCGATACAATAAAATTACATAGAGTAAAATTTTCACATTTGCCGCTTTCCAATTAGTTTCTGTTGGTTTAAACAGAATTACCGGAGCGCAGAGATGTTGGTCAAACACGATTACAAAAAGTTTAAAAGATAATCGATAACCGTGCAAGAATTTGTCCCGCTGCTAGACGCGCGTTAATCGCGTTACAAGAAGAGGAAAGGGGGGAAAAAAAAAGAAAAACGTTCGAAGACGAACGTGGAAAGTCGAAAGAAGAAGCGGCTGTTTAATTATGCGCGGCGTATGGAATCATATTTTCCATCTGCGACGGCATAATTCATTTGGGGTAGCGTGTTTCGGCTTTCGCGGAATGAGAATCGGTCGAGCCGGAAATCCAGCGAATTTTTTTCATTCGGATTGTCGTCATGCGCGTCGTAATATGCCGATAATTCTGCAAAGCATGCGCGCGTTATTCGATGCACGACCAGTCACGATAACTATCGCAAATGTTGAAGCTCTTATGGCCACGTGACGAACGTGCAGATCGAGTAACGGTACATCTTCGGTTGCATCTTGCACGCGCGATCGTGCAAAATAGACGACCTTGATTCCTTCGAGGCTCACGATTCTTCACGAGTCTACCTTTAGAAATTCCACAGCTTTCCACACATTGTCGGAAAATACTGACCGAAAGATCGTCAAATTAGTTCGATTACCTTAGTAATCTCGGGTACTTGATAGGTTCGAAATACGAGAGAAAGTTAACGCTAGGATCAACGATCGAGGCTTGAAACATGTACCAAAGAGATCAAATCGGCAGATATACGATGAAAGTATAATATACGTATTATATACGTCGTACTAACTAAATTAGAAGAAGCCAGAACATTTTTCACGATAAATCGTAAATTCGTCGTTTCGACAATCAGACTATTAGATATTTTCCAAAAATCTATACCGATCGAGAGTTCCTAATTCCATAATTCCGTATAATTCTATCACGAATTCTCGTTCTTCTGAAATTCCCAAATGACAAATATCTCACAGCGTCGCTGGGATACGATTAAAATGTTCGCGAACAGCAAACGCACTTGTATCTAACAGAGTATCCATAGTAGAGCTTTCCCACCGTAGAATACACGAAACACAGCAGACATATGCGCTTCTCTAAAGTCCAGCAATAACGGTAATTGCGTTATTAAGGTCGAGGGTGAACGATTCCTGGGGTCTCTGACGAGTTCTCTGGGTTCAACGAAGCGAACGCTTGACCCCAGCGGCCAAGTGGAGAGAAAGGACCTAAGTATGGTCAGCGGACGAAGGACGCGTTATACGTCATTAGACTCGGACAGGGTGGTTTTCATGAAGTATCCGTGGGTGTCAGGGAATCGCCAGATGGTCCTCTCTGGCAAACAGCAGCGATACGCTCGCTAAATGAAGTGCTTTCTCTCTGAAATTCGTTCGATGTTCGTTAACGGAGAAATGTTTCGTCTTGAGACTGATGGCCAACCCTCTTCCCACTTACTCCTACCCTTATCCAGATCGTTTCATCATATACATATAAAAGCTTTCCTGCTTCTTATCTCGGTATTTTACTACTTTAATGTTCGTTCGATACCTTACCGACTATATAATTGAATCACGCAGATGGCAGGAACTTTTTTACATTACGTATCTGTTCGCCCTTTCAAACGTTCCAGTTAATCTGTATGTGCATCGATATACGAATGTGTAAACATTCGAATCGAATATTACGAATGGTCGATAGAAATTTTGTCGAAAAAGATTCCTAAACTACAGACCGATGCTACATTTTCCATGATATTTTTCTCATATTTAACGGTAAATCTAAGTTTCGGATCTTTTCACAAGATTACAGACAATTCAGCCTACCTCTTGACAGCGAACATTCAAATACCCTTCGTGCCTAACATGGTCATTGAAAAATTACACGATAATTCATGCCGAGCAATTATCAATTCGATACTTGGAAACAAGAGGATCATCTTGAAAGAGAAAACTGGCCCAGTACTGTGACCGACCAATCGGTCGGAAAGGGTAAACGAGCGGCTCTCGCAGATGTTTCAACCCCTGCAGCGAACACGCATCGGGAACAACGGTTCTAATTCTTGTACGGCGACGATTGGCAGTCGCGCGTCGTTGGCAGGAGCTGACGAGAGCAAAAAGGGGCCATGGAATATCACGAAACGCTGATGATGATTGCGAGTCCACATGTTCGGGCACACGATTGCTAGACAAGGCAGGGGTATGTTCTTTCGTTCCTTTGGGAGATTTTCGAATCCTCCGAGTATCCAGGCTCGATCCTCCCACCCCTGGTCACTCTATAGGTCCTGACTAATCGATTGGTCCTGATTAATCTGACTGCAAACACGGAGATGGACAGTTTGCAAGTGAATTGCCGTTTCACAAGCAGAATCACACTCGAAGAGATCGCGAAGAATAAGACGGTAGACGGTCGGAGAATCGTCGATGAAGTGGTAGGTGGAAGCTCAACGATTATATACAGTCGCGCTACTATTTCAAAGCATTCGAACAATTGGCTATCTTTGAAACCATTAGAAACCAAGCTAAAATGATTTTATCGTTTACAATCGTCGTAGCTACGTATTGTGATAAGATACATATATGACGCGATATATAATATACGATACGAATGAAATTGATGCATGTATACACGCAATGTATATATATATATAATAAAACGTTGTAACGACAACTCGCGCTTTAGCATCATCCATCGTTTTGAAATTCAGAGAGACATGGCTATCATGGTGGGCATTCTTACGGCATTCGAATGGCAACAGGAGTAGAAATCAGGTAGATATACTATAACGTGGACCGTCGTTCGTTGCGTATTCACAGATGTCGTTGGACCGTTCGATTCGCAAGCTCCTGGAGGAAAGAAAAGCAACACGGGCTGCAGGATTCAGAGGGGGCGAAACAACACGCGGGGCTTCAGAGAAGGCCAGATAACCGGTTTCGATCGGTCCAACACGCCCGAAACATAAACGGAACAGAAACCGTCGGACCCGTGTAACCGTTCGCAATCTGTATACATCAATACGTGTAATTTCGAGCTGACGGTATCAGCGTACGGCGTGGCAGTGTATGATGCCGTCGGTGCAGCTGCATCCCCCGAGCTTGCAGTCCTCTATAGCCACGAATTGTACGCGATGTTCTATACGGCTCACAAGTTTCCCAGGAGGGGGAGGTGGGTGAGGGGCTGAGCGAGGTTTCCCGGAACCCGTCGACTATACAGCCTTCCTGGATGGATACAGAGGCCAGGATTAGAGCTGATTGGGCCGGCCTCGTCGTGATTAGAGATGTTATCAGGCCGGTTACGCTCTCACCAGCGTTCGCCCTCTGTATCGTGGCTACGTGTTTGTGTTCTTCCTCTGCTTCACCCCTTCCCACCCTATTCGGAATGCGTACTCTCTATCGTCGAATTGTCGTTCCTTCTCTCTCTCTCTCTCTCTCTCTGCCACTCTCTCTCTCTCTCTCTCTCTCTCCTCTCGTCGTGTCTATATCCATTTCGTTTCTTTGTCTTTCTCTCGGTTATGCCGGATGTCGGACTTTATCGCCGGATTTTGCCATTTGTCGGGTAAAATTGTATCGCGCGACGATAGGGTTCTCAGGGTTTTCAAAGTGAAAGTAGACGGTTTAGCTGGGAAGGCGAAATGCCTAGCGATGGTTGTGCCAAGTATGAGAATCGCGAGAGAAAGGAAGAAACCGTTTGAGAATAAAACGTCGGTGAGCGTGTTACGTAGTTTTGAAATACTTGCACGTCGATTCTGCATTTCTTAGCAAAGTTCTCGAACGTTCGACGGCGGATACTTGCGAGAATAATATCATATTTCGATGATCAAAGTGCAAAGGGACATTTGATAAAGCGTCAACGTATCTAAAATAACGGAGTATAAAGTGCAACGTACAAAGATACGTCGCCTGAGAGATTAGCGAACATCGGAAATTTCATCGGCAGAACTATCGTGTCGTCGAGCATCTTGAACTGAATCATTGATGACGTTACTTACACAGCGGCGGTACACCACTTGGACATGGTTTTGAACACGTACGTACGCGACAGGCTCGTGGACGATCGCGCTTTCTTCGCTTTCAGTGTCAATTCCCTGCTATATCTCCGTCGGAAATCTTGTTACCGGACATCGGTTCTTGCATCTTTTATGATCGTCTTCGATACACCGGTCCCCTGACGCTCAAAAAACGTGCGAGAGGACAGATCGAGAAAGCTTTTCTCACAAAATCGCTCTCTGTTTCTCGTTTACGATCTTTCCCGTAACATAGTTCCGTCATTCTGCCCTTTATCGTACTTGTATTTGAAGATATGTCCGGAAAATTTGTACGCCTTTCGATAGCTGCTATTCCATGTAATTACTTAACCTTCGAACAGATCGAAAGAGAGTTTCTTACTATCAACCTCTACGTATTGAGAAACTCGACTCTTCGTTTCTGCGAGCCATGCGTTAAAATAGTCTTCTATCGAAATGATTATGAACCGATAACGATTAAAAAAAAACAGAACACATTAGGTTAAAGTGTAAAATATGTAAAATATAAATTTGATCATCGTCCTTTATCTCCGTGTCCTTCTTACAGCCGTGAAAAGTTCAAAGGAAATTTCACTCGCATCGATCTTGTATCAAAAGCTGGATTCTCAGCGATGCAAAGATCATGGACGATGATTTAAGAGGCGCGGACACGTGTCAGCGCGAAAAACGTCAACATATTAGGAACGATGAACAGGCGAGATAGAGGCGTACTCGAAAGAGTCCCTCGTTCATATCGAGGCACCGGCTCCACTCGAGTGCCATTTCAATTACTCTGAAAACGATTCTCGAGTACCTCTTCATGTCCGTAGATAAAGTATCGCGAAGGCACATGCTCTCGGCCGGTCGAACTGATCCACGCACGAAGCCTGTAAAACGCGATGGGTCCGATAATCAGGACGCTGGATCGTATCGTCCAGTTGTAGAGTATACCTCTCGAGTCACAGATTCTCGCCGATATCGCGTACTTTCGTTTTTACGTGGGCCCCGTAACATCTATTTCGAAAATAGAGTACGAGTAGCAAATGACCCGTGCTCGCCAGCTCTCTCGCCTTTATACATCTATTCTCATGCGAACGAGTACCATATAAACGGTCCCTTTGCTAGACAACCAGCTTAAGACTCATTTAGGCGCGTATACATAGCCCGTTAAGATCAAAGGTAAAAGGGACAAAGGCGATCTTTGGCAATTACAAACGAGAGATCCTATCGACAACGTGTCGTTCTGCTTCGAACGATAATAACGGCAGAATTTCGTTCGAATCTAATTGTAAGAAATTTACGATGCCTTGTTTCTTTTTCCTTTCTTGCTTTGAACTTGTAAATTTCAAACTGTAATTTCAAATTGTAAATTGATTTATCGGTATTCGTGCGCACAATAAGAAGCGAGTCCGCAGAATCTATCCGAATACATAGACAGAGAAAGTAATTCGAAATTTTTGCTCGACAATGCTCATCTTCATCTCGACTGAACGCACAAAGATCTCTGGAAGCATTCGTCACCTCGAAGACGGCGCGCGCTGCGGTACTTTCCAGCACTCATTAGCGTCTGACGGCAGCCACGCGTTCTTCCCCCCTTAAGGTCGAGTCATAAATATAACTTACGGGCGAGTACCTATGAAAAATTTGTCGCGGCTTAGCCGCCAGACAGATTGCGCCACGGCGTGCGGCTACGTCTCTTAATTTCGTTGGTCGCCTCTCTAAATCTGGCGCTTACAGGCCCCTGTTTATGTTACCAAGTGTTCGCAACATTGCACCTTCTACGTATCTATCGCGTATCAACTTTCTATTCGTTTTACCTATCCTTTCGAGAACAAGAAAAGGAAGGAAAAGCATTTAAGAAAATGTAAAATGATTTCGGTCGTTTATTAAAAAAGAAAGCGAAAGAAACTTCTAAAGCTTATTTCACGCCAACAGCTTATTTCTCTAATAGCAACGAAACTTTCATTTCATTCTTTTCTTCTTCTTTCTTTTTTTTCTTTTTTTAAGTTTCAGAACCTAAAGAACTAAATCAGTCATGGCGACCGATACGTATCGCTGTCTCTGTTTGATATTATTTGGAATATGTTATTGTTTGTAATACGAGTGTTGGAGCAAAGAATTTTTGACTCGCTCGTAGACACGTTCAACGTAATCGTCCGTCCGTCGACTATAAACTCGCGCCTCTCGCGTAATTCAAGTCAGAATCCTTTCTACCTATGAGGCTGACGACCAAACACACCAAACAACCTCCTGTTAGCAGTGCGAAAAGGTGTGAGGTAACACCGTGTACGGCATGCTTCGCTAAAATGTCGAGTAAACAATCACGCCATGGGTGTCGAGAGAAAAAAAGGAGACTTATCGGGTGATTTTTACGTTCACGGGTTCGAAAGGTACGGCTTCGTTAACGATCCGTTCGATGATTATTATAGAAGGTTTATGGCGAGACTCAAATCGATGGATGTCCAGCATCGTCACGTCGGTCGGACCGGCGCCGTCTCGACTCCCAATTAGCAGCTTATCGTTTATTGGTTTTCGATATTTGTTTTTCTTTTGGGAGTTGGAGCTGGGCCTCGGATAGTTCAGAATTTCCCGAAACATGGAAATCGGTCGAACATCCGTCGGAAAACAACAACGATGCTTCTAACTATCTCGCGTTTGACTGTAAAAATGTTGAGCCGATGCACCGTTGTTTTGCTCACGGATAATTAAGCAACGTTAGGAAATGTACCGTAGTTGCTTTATTTTACCTTTACCTTACTTTACTTTATTCGTTAGCAGAAGGGCGACACGAGTAGGAAAAGTTAATTGTATAAAATAATTTTCAGAAAATTATTAATTACTCGATGAGTAACGGTCATAATCTGGATCATCGATTTAGATATAACTAGATAAATAGACGAATAGACTTAATAAACAATTGTTAATATAAAACAATTGTTAATTATATCGAGCTATTCGTGCGGATATGTAATATAAGTAATCGATAGTCTGTGATTTTTCGGAATCTCCGAAGAAATATCTATCTATTGGTCGCTATCGAGAAATTCTTTCGCATCTATCATATGTATGCACGTTTATCTAATACGTATATCTGTTATAGGTAATTTTATTCTAGTTATACTTATGGTACTTTTATACTGGCTCGCTTTTACGATTAATTTTGTCAAAGGATGTGCAAACATTTGGAGTTGGATCGTTAGTCCGGCAACATCGACGATGCGAGTAGGTATATACTTATATATACGACGGTTCGACGCGAACGAAATCGCATTCGGCGCGAAAAAAGACGGACGAAGATTCTTGGAGAAGGGATTGTAGGATGGCGAAACGGAAAAGCGTCCGGGGAAGATCCACGGCATCCCAAGCACCGGGCTAAAGGGGGGAAATAGCCTCGCTACCCCCGCTGTTTCTGGGCAGGGAGCGGTTGGGAAGAGGGCCAATATATATATATCAAACAAGTAAAACAAAAGCTTCGGACAAACAACGAACGGTGATGTGTCTACCTCAAGGATGGTGGAGCCGAGGGAAATGAGGGTTGCACAGGGGAAGAGAGCGAGAAGAGGGTCGGAGGGACGCATGGGTTAAGAGGAGAGAGGGTTGCGAGAAAGAGAAGAGTGAGATATATGGGGAGGCTTTTAGTTTCGTTAATGGGTATCTCGTAGACCGATAAGTGCTGAGATCTGTCTACCTCTGCTTGCTTTACACCTTTTCCCGCTCCGTGATGCACGCTTGGTGCGTACCTAGCCGTTTTCCCGGAAAAATCGTAACATCGTAGGTATAAAGTCGTTGAACCCTCTTACGATAGACGTCGCGTCGAGTATTCGAACCGAGATTCTACGCTCTACGATTCTACCGATCATCGCGATGACGTTGATTCTGTTATGTTCTATATCTCTTTCCGTTTACTTTATATACTCTTATATAACGTATCGTATACATCGTCGAGGAATTTCTCGAGTTGAAGAAAGATACGACAGAATCGCCGATACCTGGATACGTAAGATTTCTCTTTTAACATTTTCTCCTTTTTTTAGATTCTTTTTTAAATCGATCATTTGCAAATACTAACGTGCTTTATCGCGCAATTCGTAAGAATTTCTCGAAATAGATCAATGGAGATAATAAGGAGAGAATAAATGAATGGAGACGCTGAAAGCTGTACCTCGTCAGACGAGTTTGTTGCTCGTCGGTCGGTCAAACGACCAAAGGGGCTGGAAAAGTCTTTCCAACGACTTTCTGTCCCTATACAAAGGGGTTAGAGGTGGCATCGACGAGGATTTGCCAAACAAAGCGGCACGGTTGATTTGATTACAGCTGGAAAACGATCGATTCCACGAAACGGTGCATACGAGAATAATCAGACGCAATCAGGCAAGTCGGCCGGCATCGAATAACGTCAACAATTGGAAATCTAATCAGAATCGGCTGCTACAATTTGACGGTGCCGATTGATCGGTTCGCTATCGTTTACAAAGCTTGCAAACCGCGTGCTTGCCATCCTCATCCCTGCCCCCTGCCCTCAAATCACCACCCATCCACCACCCCCTCTCTACGTTTCTCTGCGTTAAACCGTTATCAACGCGAACCCGGAACACACCTGCTCGGATGCAAACAACCCGGCCTGTATTTTCCAACGCACTCGCTACACCGCTATTAAAAATAGTTGTTAATGTTCGGCCTGCATTCGACCGGCGACGTTGTTTGATGTCGTTCCGTGAGGAAAATTAACGCGGTGCGATTAAATTAAAATGAAATTAAACGACCGAGAAGAGGGGAAGATGGGCTGCTGGCTTCTGCGACGATCGTGTGCAATCGTATAGAATCGTATAGAATTTGATATTCCTAGGGAATTGTGCTGAAAAAAGGAGAGTCAGCATGGCGATAAGATAAAATTTATACAGTCTCCACTCGACAACTAGTACTTTCTAGTACTAAAGATTAATTTCCAATTAAACGCGAGAAAATCAAAGAAATTTGAAATTCTGGAAAAGAAATACATACATTTTTTCAATCGGTGCGACGACTCGATCGAACAAGATTCGCCGGCAGGTGGACATGAAAATCGAAAAGGGAGGAAACAAGGGAGGAAAGAAAGGAACGGCCGCTGAATGAAGATTCTATCGGTTGTCCGAGCAACAATGCCGCACTGGTGAAACGATGGAGCAACCTCGGGAAAGACAAATTGCACTTCAGATTGGACGACGCGCGTGTGCGACAACGTGTAGGAAAACGCGCGTAATACCGTGGCTCGCAGACTCTTGCAAACGGGATTTCGTGGCCCGTAGCAACGTGCCCGTTTGCATGTTCCACGTGCTAACAATTCGGTCGCGGTTGCGATGCTATTTAACTGCTCCACCGCTCTGATTACTCCCCCGTCCCTCCGGGCACGAATCAGGATTTAACGCGATGATCAGTCCTCGGGAATGATCGTTCGCGGGCATCGATCTCAAAACCGCCCACGGTTCTGCCCCGAATCGAGATAACCGTGACGTTTGTTCTTCGGTTTGCCATTATACGTACAACTTTGTTCCCGTCGCTCACGTTCGTCGATGGACTTGGTTCGTTCGTCTAAAGCAATTTCTCTATCTTCTTACGCAAGTTTCCACGATCAGGGTTATCCTTTGTCCGTCATTTATCCATAGATTTGTCAATTTTTACGCGGAAGCATATTCTTCATAAAGTGACTCGACAACAATGCGAGTATCTGTTTGCTCTTAGGAAAATTTCTCTTGCTGTCGGTTTTCGACAGATCAGATCTCTACCATCCTTCGATCGTTGGAATTAAAAAAGCTAACACGACGGCAGTAAGTAGAAAATTCTATCCCGACGGAATGTTTTTCGATTTAATTATTTGCAAACGAGGCGATATTTTTTTTCCCACGAGAACATCGACAAGCTACTCGTTCCGGTGAAATACGTTTCCTCTGCTAAAATAACCGAATCCGACTTTCACTTTCAGCCCCTGGTTCAAGAGGGCAGCCCGTCCCCTTCCTCCACACGCTAAAATATTCCTCTCGAGGGAAACTCGAAACTTTTCGGTGACTCGTGATTTTTCTCCTTCTTCCACGATCCTAAAAATGTACCTACATAATATAGGCACGACACCAGGCATAATATATACCTATAGGTCGATTAAAAACTAACGCTATACAACTAGAAGCAGAGGCATAGCGGTAATTAATGACTATAATACCTTACCACCTATTACAGCAAGAACGGACAGATATTTTTTATACTGGAGAGAAAATATTATTTTACAAGAAATATCTTTATCTCCTTTATCTCCTTTACACGTAAAAACAAAAACTTAAACTTTATTTTGGGAAATGGAATGATTCAAGTAGTTGACTCGACTTTTCTTGTTGAATTTAAAATGAAATGGCCTACTATGTCCGGAAATTGGCGAAAGGCCAATCCCAACAGCTAACCTTGCAATCACGCAACCGAAACACGCAAAGTCGAATCCTGAATTTTCTCAAGAATTATCATCATCATTGTCGTCGTCGTCGTTATTTTTTTTTTCTTTTTTTTTTTTTACATATGTACATGTGTGTGTAATATTTTTTGCGGTATGGCCATCTCATATGGTCCCTCTTTAGGAAGGAAGTGGTATTCCGCGTGGTTCCTCGGGAATCGCTGAAAAGCTGCCGACGTCATTTCCGCGACCAGGCGGTGTATAACAGGCCGTGACGTGATTTGCTTATTGCTGATTGGATCGGCCCCGTAATAAACGAGGGGCCGTGAAACGCGTGAACGGCACGAGATGAGCCCACGGACCTCCCATCGAATTCCCTTCAACATGTTCGCGGAACAAAAGAATTCGTAACACCGTGTCAGAAAAAACCGGCCACTGACGGAGGATCGATCTCTTCTTTATCGAATATTCTCATTCGGCTGGCCAGGATATATTATTTGCCTTCGATCGCACCGATAACTCACATCGAGAAAAACGGGGTGAAAGGGATATGCCTTTGATCCGGTCTTTTCGAGGGTATTTATGTGATTCAGCACTGTTTGCCACGTTATCTTGCGGCTGAAATTGCTTTGGAACCTGGAGCGAGGTTATTATTCGATCGTATTCATTTTAATTATCGGTCTCGGTATCTCTTAAGGAAGGAACTGAGAATCGTGTTTAATCGTTTTTTAATCGATTTGAACAGTACTCTGGTGGAAATTATTTATCATCAATTTTGAATGTATCTCCGAGAATTCCGTTTTCCAACAAATGATACGGGATAAAGTATTTTTCAAAATACGTCTACATATACTATATACTATACGTATGTCGGTGAGTAGCGCAGTCATTGAGTATGTTATCTAATAGAGCGTTGATTCGAGAGTTACCGTCACAATTATTAACTGCTCATTGCAGACTTACTACAGGCTCGTTACAGTCTTGTTACAGTCTTGTTACAAGCTTGTTACAGCCTTGTTACAGGCTTGTTACAGGATCGTTAGAGGATTTCTCGTTACAGGATTGTTACAGGCTATTATTATAGATCGGCTTTCTTTTGCGCTATTCTTCAGTTTCGAAAACTGGCAACGAGCAACGAATGATCAACCTTTCGATCGAGACTGTATAATTAGACAGGTGAAATTCGATTTTGAAAAGGGACTGTGAATGACCAGATAAAAATAATGCGAATCCGTGTACCGTCTGCCAGCCAGAAGATAGATGGAACGAAGGTATTTGGCACGATGGTCGAGCATAAGACTTGGCAGACGACGAGATGAAATACGCCGATAAGAAAGTAGAAATTCGATCGGCTACCTATAGACTTCCTACTTTCTTAATAAAAACACTGCGATTCTTCGGACGATTCGTTTTTCAACTCGAACGCGTGTCATTGTTCGCCAGTATCTCTGTATAAAATCATCTTGGTGAAATGGTTTATACGACGCAATATTTCCGAGATGGATACCAGAACCGCGATCTCGCGATGCTCGATCCTAGGAAACTATGAAATTTTCTGGCTGTGCAAATACGCGATAAATCAGATCCAATAATAGTCGGGCGGCCAGGGCGCGGATCGAGCAGCTGGCCATTCGACTGGTTCACTGGTTATTGTTCAACGAGACGGACTTCATTTTTCATCGACACGCCGCAGAATCGATCGTCAAGCGACCGGAATGTTTCCCGAGATCCATCAAATTCCGCGTGGGCTAGTCGTGCAATAAAGTTTTCTGTTTACAAGCACAAGCGCCGCGCCACGCCACACCGCGCCACACCGCGCCGAGAATAGTACGTACGAACCACCACCGCGAAGAACGCTTCTTATCCAAAACGCCATCGAAACGTCTAATTTCGTCCAAAATCCTTCAAAATCATTCTAAATTCATTCTTGTCATTAGGCTGTCGCAGGTATCGTTTTATCGTATTGATGCATATTATTCGCCACAAAACGTATCGTCCCCCTTACGCCGAAAGCACAAATATGCAGTTGGACTCTTCTTCCTAATTAGATATCTATAGCGAAACGAAGAATATCGAATGATAAGCATAAAATAACCACGATTACTATACAGCCAATTCGACTCATTTTCGCTATTGTCTAACTAACCTACCAATTAATAAATGTACTTTGGATGTCACGGCCGCTGCCGTGAAATTGAAGAATCTTCTCGTTTGCAGATACGTAACGTAACCGTTTAAAAAGCAACTGCAAATAAAATGACGATTCTCTCTCATAAATCTGGAATAGCGCGCCGATGTTGGGAAAATGTAAGCACCGAATCACGTGGAAATTATTTCAGTAAGATATACACAATTTTGAAACAAGTATCGAATGAAAAGAAGGAATCGAGTGTTCTAACCAACTTACTTTCACTTTTTCGATGATTTCCATGAAACACAAATCGATCGCTCAACTATAGTATACGTTACAAACAAATACGTACAGCCAAGAGATAGAAAATTCATCGGTATCTAAATGCGGTTCACCAGTCAGTGCGTCGACGTTACATCCCGTCTTCCTAAGTCGAGGAACAATTTTCGCCAGAAGCGTTGTTTGGGAATACCAAAGTGGCGATGCGTTTCGCGTGCGCACTGTCATCGTGCGTGATTTTCGCACGCGAGCAAACGGATCTTTTTCGCGACTGCTGAGCAAAAAGGGGCGATGAAAGACGATGGCGCGAGAAGAAAGGAGCAGAGACGAAAAGAAACATAGAGGATCGTAGCGAGGGGAAGAGAAACCAAGAGAAAGAGAATAGAAGAGAAGGGAAGAGAAGGGAAGAGAAGGAAGCGGACGAAAGAGCGGAGACGAGGTGACTTTTGAACGAATTCCGCTCACTCGGTTCGCGGCTGCTACGCATATTGTTCTATTTATGTAACCATTGTTCATCCATCGTTTAGGATAAATTTAGATGGTCGACTGAGAGAGCCCGTCTCTCGCTCTCGGAATGCCGGGTCGACTTCTTAAACGTTTCTTCTCCCGGCTTCGATTCCTCACTCTTTCTAGCTGCCACCCTCTCCTCGCGCCACCTCCCTCAAACACTTTTCTCTCTCTCTCTCTCTCTCTCTCTCTCTCTCTCTCTCTCTCTCTCCCTCGCTCTATCTATCTCTCTATCCATCTATCTGTCTCTCTCTCTCTCTCTCCCTCCCCCCGCCGCTCTCTCTCTCTCTCTTCGTGTCTCTCTTTCTTTCGGTACTGCTCGCGTGCTATTAATGATACCGATTAATTTAGAACTATTGGGTTTCCCAATTAGCCAATCGGAGCCCGCGATATGCAGCCGCCACTGCCTTTCCGCGGCTTTCTTCTGCCCTGCCCGGCCAAACATGGACACAATTTCGAGGAAAAGAACATCCCTCCGCGATTCGATCTTAACGAGGGATCATTTCCAGAATTGTTGTCTCTTCTTGCGTTGATAGATCGATGACTGTCGCCATTCCATCGATCGCGTTTCTTCTACAGCTAAGATATATTATCCTTTTCATTGTCAGATCTCGTTCAACCATCAAACTATCACTTTTTTCTTTCTAATTTAATTAATTACTTTCCTTTCTATAACTTACTTTCGTATGTACAGGTTAAGTACAAACGGTACAAACTAATTGTGCAGTGAACTATTTATAGGGAACGCCGTTAGTTTTTTTCCTAATTCTTTAAACTAAAAGTCATTTATAAATCGGTGAATTAATTGATTATCGGTATATTTTGAGACTTATCTCGATTCTCGATGGTATATACCTTTCACTGTATAGAGTGTATTTCCGTAAAGCGTCGTCCAAAGGTGGTCTAAGGGTTAGCTTAAATCAACCCTGTATAACAGTTTGTAAGATATCTTTATTTTTTCAAATCTCATTTTCTATACTTATCAGCCTAATATACCATATAAGTGTAATCTAAGAATCCTATTCATCTAGATTGAAAATTCTCCTGATCCAGAGCATTCTTCTGCATGTGACTGATCGACACGAGGGGGACACTCCTTGTAAACGTACTAATCGAAAGAGAGATGTGCACGATTTGGCTCGACGTCAACCTAGTAGTCGCGTTCGTATCGTAAAGCCGGTTCCGTGCTGACACATTTAACTCTTTAGTTCTTGCACAGAACTTTTATCTTGCTTCAACGATCGGCATTCGGCTAGAACGTATCGCGTACTCGACAAATTTATAGCTCTAACTCTTCCAGTATATTCATAAGAACTTCTGATCTGCCTACCAAAAGATTTACGAGCCTTCAAATACGGAATAAGCTATGGAGATTGTTTCTTTCGAAGGGAAATTATGAAAACCTCTTAACCTCTTAAAGGATTACATTTTTTTCTCGCACGATCAAAGTTCGTTGCACGAGATCGCAGCGTAGAATTCACGGTCTTCCGATCCAAGATCGATCGTCTTATATAAAGTAACGAAACGTCTAGCAATGGATCGATCTTTCCCCATTCTGTCTCTACGACACCCGATTACCAGCATATCGCAAATTGTTAACAGATTCTGTATCTTTCGACCTACATTTTTGAAGAAGCCTGCTGGCTCGAAATTCTTCATATCGGAATGTTTAAACGATTTTCGATGCGCGAACACGTCTTTATCGTTAAAAACAAAACAAAAAACAAAAAAAAAAAGAAAAAATAAAAAAGACAAAAAAGAAAAAAAATAAAAAGCGAGAAAAAACAGAAAGAAGACATTCGCTGGCTGCCGGTCGGATGATCGCATAAATCCATGCCGCGACGATGGAGTCCGCGACGAGCGAGCGAGTAAGATAAAGGACGTATAAATACGTACCCGGGACGTGTTGTGATATTAATACAATCACGGATCACTCCCGGGTTGGCCGGCAGCCGTGCGCAGACACTAGATTATCTGAATCGGGGTGAACGACTTGATATAGCATAGCACTGATCGTGAGTGTCTTTTGCCGCTGCTTGCTTCTCGCTTTGTTGTCGGGATTCGGTTGTTCGAGCACACGTTGAATCAAAGGGTCGCGGAAAAAGAGATAAAGAGAAAGGGAGGAAAATAGAGGAGACGGAGACGGAGAGGTTGGGAATGGAACGCACGGAAGTATTCGAACGGCGGAAAGTTCCTTCGGGGGTTGACGCTTTTAATTTCTTCGCAGATTTTTTGCCCGACTCCGAAGATTTGTGGAGTCTTCGTCGCTCTTGGCTCGCCCCTGTCTTTTTCAAATTGAACCTCCTCTCGGTCTCGTTTTCTCTACCGAATAGCAGCTTTCGCGATTGGTTGAAACTCTGACAATGAGATGGCAAGGAGAAATTCGACAAAAAAGAAAAAAAAAAAAAAAATAAAACAGAGGAGTAGGATAAGGTAGAATAACATGTATAGAAATTGTACGAAACGATTCGATCGAATATTTTGACACGATGTTGAATGGAAGACAAACAAGGTAGGAATACATTTTACAATTACATTTTTATTTTACAATCAAAGAAAGAGAAGAAGAAACGAAGAAAAGATAGCCGACAGTCTTGTGTCTCGCCAAGTGGATAAACGAGGGATAGGAAACGTAAGCAAGCATAAAACCATATAAAACGGTTCCCGAAGCATACGACTTAATTATCTAGGTAATGCTTTAAATTTTCTCCACCTATATATGTTTCCGTTCTTGCCTTGCAATGGTTACCCTTACACCCTTACACAATCAGCCTTCATAACTTGAAATAGCCCACGTTCTATCGTTCCTATACTCCACGAACTTGAGCGACGCGTAAACGCAACATAGTACAACGGTGTCAGCCACTTATCCCTCCTTCCATCGTCATTAACCTGTCAAGCTGTTAAAACTTACTATTAAAACCAGTCCACAATGTCGTTTCTGATCCGCAATAAGATTGGACAAGCTGCTATATACACGAGCCCGAGCAATTCTCCGGGCGTTCTTTACATTTTGAACATGCGATCGTTAGAACACCGATTCAGGATCGAACGTCAGTCATCCCTTAGCGAAAAGAAAGAAGCCCGCGGCCACGCTCTCGTTTTTCTGCCGGGCACTTGACCTCGCGTCAGTCAGCTTAGCGTGAACAATGCGGACGATTAACGAATCAACGGAAGAGACGTAGCCGCGGAGTGTTCTAGTGCGCTTCGTGGAGCGGAAGTGATCCCCTGCCTGGTTCTACCCCTCCTCGACTTCCAGTTCCCTAGCATGCCATCGAGTTTTACCTCTTGCGCTGCCCAACCGCCCGCCCGCCCCCTCCCCCCTCCCCGGCCCTTCCTCTCCTCCCTGCAACGAGCAACAGTCTCCCTCCGGCAATCGGCGATCCGATGAACCGGAACCTCTCGAATTCACCGAGCCAGCCCACGAGTATCTCGCTGAAGACCGCTCCTTCGACGGCATCGACTGCCAATCATGCGTTTACTCGGACGGTTCTAATCCCTCGAGCACTCTTCTTTGGGATAGGCTACGGAAATGTTCCACCGATTGTCTGCCGCTACGCGAGCAAAGGATTCACTTTTCACGCCGATTGACATCTGCGCGTATAGGCTACGGTCGATGAGTGACATTTTCATCCGATAATAACAATTTTCATCCTTTCCCAACATCCTCGAATTTAGACATTTTTTTTTTTTATTTTTTTTTTTTTTTAATACGTTTCATCGTGATTCCTTTGTGACAGCGTACATTTCAATCAATTAATAATCGAAAGAGCCCTGGGAATCCGTGAAATCGAAATCCATAAAAATTTTCAACAAAGTATCGAATCGAAGAACAGAGTCAGAAAATTTAGGCACTTCTTTAGTTCCAAATTTAGGAACGAAACTACAACTACAAACTAACGAACGAAACAATGGTGGAACAAAGTTTCATATGGAAAGGAACAAGAATCGAAGATTTTCTTAAAGTAGAATACACGTATATGTAGCTGTACTGGTTAGATATTCTATCAACAGCGGCTATTAGCGCGCATCTACTTCTGTAACATTAACAACGTTATTTTCCAAATATTATTTGTTAATTGTCGGTATAAGTGGTCGTAAGAGATAAATATTACATCGTGTACCGATCTATGTACGGAAGAGCGCACAAAGAATCCGCACAAATGCAACAATTTCGAATCACGATGGTATCGATAACATGGAAACTGGGTCCGCATCCATCGCTGTTCGTTCGAAAAACACATAATAGCAAACCACTCGAGTTACACGTGGTTCCATAGAGCCACCAGCGCTACAGCGTATTAACTGACGTTATTGAATTGCACCGGTATTGAATAAGTGCGACGAAGCCTATCGTGTCATGATACCCGTGCTTCCGGTTCCCGACGTCCACGAAACCTCCGGATCTGTCCGATCAAACGTCATTCTCGTAACACGCACACAGAGGCGTGAGCACAGATTACAAGTTCGTAACATAATATTTTAGAATTGTTATGGCACATGTGGATGTTACACGAGTACGTTCGATTAATCTTTCATATAATACGTATGTACTACAAGAATCGTCCCTCTATCGATTGAACGTGTATAAAATTTTCCAAAAATATATGCGATTCGTTACCGTTAACAGAATATTTCCGAAATTAATAGAAGAATTAATAGAAGAATTTGTTGAAAAATGTCCAATATATATAATATACTAGATAACGATACTAGATAACAGGGAAGAACAGCGTATACCGAAGCTGAGAGATCATTATGCGGCGATAGAATCGAGTCCTCGACGATCAAAGCATTCTTTGAACGAAATTTTACGAGTATCTTCGCATCATCGTCACCATTGCGCGAAACTATGGCGAGTGTTGCCGACAAAGCAGCGACGACGAAAAAACGACGGATCGGTCTGTTCGATGGCTGTTTTGACAGGAATACGGAGTTTTTTCGCGAGTTCGATCCGCTCGTTACGACGACCGAGTAGCCGAGATCATCATCCGTGACCAACACCTGGAGGAACGGCTCCTCTTCAAGGACGCCGAACAACAGATATCTGCTCGGTCATCATCCAGTCGTCAACGATCCTTTCATTCACCTTGTCGATGTCTTTTTTCTATTTCGACGCGCGCCGGTGTTCGTTCATTGATCCAAAACCTATTATGCAGATATACGATACTTTTCGATTCTAATCAAAATTCGATAAATCATCGACCGTAAAACCCGATCGAAAAGCGAAAGGAAATCGTCCAGCGTACAATATGCTTGAGATATTGAAAGCAGTTATGATATCGGTTTCGATTCTTGAAACGGTTGTAGATCATCTTCACACCGAACGTGTAATTGTTGTATGGGAAATTGAAATTTCCGACTATTCATTTCTTTCGATCGTAGTTCTTATGGCCACGTGTTCTCCTATCGCGTATCATTCTAAAATAGAATTTCCCTTTCCCTGTTTAAATATGCGTATCGGCTTTTGGAAGAAATAATGCCAGCATCTTATGTTGTCAGTTTTCAAGCAAGTATTTAAAATTATATAAGAAAGAAATTAAAGTTACGAAAGAAAAGTTGGCGGAAGAAAAATTCCTATGTCGACAAAATGATAAAATTCGATTTTGTCTATGATCGCTACGGTCTATCAGCAGACCACGAAATAACGGTGTATGCATGTATGTACCTTAGTTTGTTTTCGCTTAAAATTATTCCCGTTGTGTTACACAGACAGCTGACGCAATTGGAAAACGAAGTCGACTAAGCTCGTTCCTTGTCGAAAGCTAAAAGTAGAAGACCGATAAGAAGCAGTCCTTAATTGATTACTAGGGAAACTTTACAAATGACCTACTCCGCTTCTAGCCACGAACGCGTTCGCATATACGTATCGTTATATTAAAATGTCCATTGAAACGATAAATTATAGCGAAAATAATACTAAACGTAAGAACGATTTTATCCTTACGTGATTTTTAGACGATTCGTTGATGTATGACAAACTCGTTGTCATACATTCCGACCCGCCTGATTATTATGTACGTAGTTTTTCTTTTGTAAATAATTGGATAAAATTTACCTATCTAATTTAGGGGTCATCTCTTTACTTGGAACTATTTCACACGGATAATTTCTAATTTCTAATTAAATATTTAACGTTTGATATTTTAAAACTCATAAACGATATATAAATAATACATAGTAAATACATAAATAAGAAAATAAATAACTTTACTACCTATTTACGTTTACATCGACTGGAAGCAGACGAGTAAAAAGCGAAAGGAACGTGGCAAAAAGTACGATTTGCCACGCGAAGAGAACAGATCACATTTCCACTAATAATTCGAACGTGAAGTTGATCAGGTCAACTTTCCTTTTCTCCGGCCACGCACGGATGAAGAACACGGACTCGCGTGTTTTCGACCCTGCTGCTATCGATACATCTGCCATTTGTCACGTCAAATTACATTCGTCGGCCGACCGATTTATGAGATACACGACGGACACGTCGCATCGGCCAAACGGATGGCCACGATTTAACGCCGATCCTATCGTTAAACACGAAGAGTTCCGTGGTACCTGCGCCCCTCGTGCTTCGACTTGTACCAACTGTTCCTGCGGCTGCCTGGATCTTCCGGATTTACGTATTAAAACCACCTCGATATTCCTGTCCGAACCATCTTCTCCTTCGCTTTCCAACTATATTATATTTTCTATCGAATCTCTTCTTGTTACAGTATGCCTAATCTAAGATTATCTACCGTCTATCGATTCGATTTTTATTTAAAACGACAAAACTACTTCCAACTGATTCACAGGCAAAAATGTTGACAAGTCAAAATTTCAAATTTCGCTCGTACGATTAAAGAATGTTCCGCTTTGATATTAAATTCTGATAGAAATCACGGGATAAATATGTTCGAGTGGCACTAAATGAGAACCGCTAAGGTCACAACTGGTCTGCGTGTATTTCGACTGAATGAAATTCTATTTTCACGACGAACACATCCCGGTAAAGACGCGAGCATCGCGTAGAGTAGAATGTTAGATGCACCGTGGCTTATCGGACGAGTGAAAAATGAAAAATCAAATTTGGACGTCAATAATACCCGAATATACTTCTTCTCTTTAATATGAAAAATAGACAAACAACGAATTCTAGAATATACTATAGATAAATACTCCAGTAAATAATAAATAATAAATACTCCAGTAAAAACGAATTTCTCGTGCTCGTACCCATAACAAAAAATGATATTTTCCTCGCTCTAAACTTGTTACACAGATTCGCTAATCACATTTTATAAGTACATTCTCGTCGCAGGACTTAATTACGAAAGGAGGTACGCTTTCCCCCCTTCCCCCTTTTTTTTCTAGACTTGGATCGTGCGATGGATCGTGCGAAGTAGAATGTTGCGCGTTCTCATCGATTCGAGAAATGCGTAGTAAGTAAAAGAAGAGACAACGTAATCGATACGTCTCGAACGTTTTTACAAGGTTCCAAGTTATTGGATGGTTTGAAATATGACCGAGTCATCGTGCAATCTGCTAGTCAAGTTTGCCTTCTTCGCTACCTGTTATAGCCGTAGCAAGGCACGGTATAAGCGAATGAAAGTCATAAACAGAGAGAATACCAGATTTTTGTCGAATCGATTTATGCAATTAGGAAGAAGTACAAGAACACAATTAATACAATTTCAAAAATGTACCTATCGATTCGTATGATTCTTATTTTTGTTCAAAATTTTCATTTTAAAACGATATCACGATCATAGGTACTTGTTTGTTACGTTCGTCGCAACGTGTCGAGTTAACAGAATGGAGGAGAGTTAATCGACATTTCGAAACTACTTATAAATCTGTATCATACGCATATCGTAGAACAGAGTTATTAAGTATCGACCCAGATTCGGAATTACTATATAAACGAGCAGCCAACAATTTCTTGGACCGCATCTCAAAGACTAATCCAGAAACTAAATGAACTCTAACGATACGGATAAATGAAAGTAAAGCGGCAATCCCAGAAATGGTAGCTTGCAAAATTAATTCCCGGCTTTCTTTCAAATTGTCGAACAGAAGAGGAAAGCAAAGCCGTAGTTTCATCGATAATGGTCAGCCGGTTAATTCGCATGGTTGGATGGCTGCTCGTGTACGCGATGGAACAAAGCTATAATTATTAGTGCGCGTCGTCTGTGCACTTACCGTGGTTATTTATTAAGGGGCACGGCCGGCGCGCGTCCCGTGGCTGCCACGCTTATGACACACACCTCTCGTGCATTCTCACCGAGATTATGAACTGCCGGCGAAGATGAAATTCCTTTGTTCTAATCCGCGTTCGCGCTGCCGGTTAATTTGTCTGGGGCAGCTGCGTATATATAGACCGAACCGAGACCGAACCGCGAGTTCGTCGTTTACCCGGCATACTACGATTACGGCGAATAGACCGGTTCGTTGAAAAATCGATGACGATTACCGCCGAGAACATTGAATTTTCGAAAATGCCTGCGAGACTCGAGCACCTTTGCGTTACTTGTCATTTCGAGGTACGATAATTGCAGTCTTCTTCGATATACCAGCATAGAGCGATCTCAATGATTTTTCAATCTGTTGTCTGGGCTTGAATTTACAACAACTTTCTCCTTACGTATAAGCGGTCGAAGGCTCTAGTTTCCGAGATATTCGCAAAAAGTATCGATATTCTGTCTATAGTTGGGCGCCCGTGGCAGAATACGTGTGTCAGTATTAGCTGCCTAAGTTACGTTAACCGCTTTGCGTCCCTTTAGCTTATAGTATATACGAGGTGTTTACCGACAACTGTCGACCGACCGACCGATCAACGCCAGTCCAACGTCTAACGTAGTAACGTTAGTATGTAACTAATAACCGAAGAATCGACAATCGCACGCCTCCTAGGCAAACATTGTATCGCGTACATTTTACAAAGAAGCTGTTTTAAGAAACGCAGAAAGATCTCAACTCTCAATGTTTAGAAATTGAAACGTTAGACGTATAAGCGGATCGCTCACGAGCATATAATATAATCACGCCCGTGGATAAACCGCCGTAAACCGTAAGCCAGCCAGCCGGCAACCGATATTAACGTTATTAACGCATATACTGCTGTATCGTGCACGCACGATAACGATAATACGAAGAATTCACTGTAGCGATACCGATAGTAGATGTTTCGCTGATATCTTCGATAGATAGGCCCGTTTACTGCTTATATATAAGGAAAAAGTTGTTCAACGTATACGTATGCGTGAACAACTTGTTATTTAAAAAGATCATTGAAATCGTTCTTCGTTGGTATATCAAATACCAGCCGAGTATAGAATTTGTTTCGATAAATTTGTTTCGAATTTTTTAACATTCTTTCTATGTACTTAATTGATTAAAAAAAAGGTGTGTACCGAGCTATGGAATCTGAATTTTGCAAAATTGAATATAAAAAATTTTGTACACGTAGAGTGGCCCGTCTGACTAACTTTGTCCATCTGAAATATCTTTGTTATTTCAAATAAGATGCGAAAATATTACTGGTAATAATAAAGTCGTTCGAAAAAATACACGATATGGACGTACAGAGAATTAATTTTAATAGAGAATCGCGAATTCTCAATATAAAAGTTACTTAACATTTATCGTGGGCCAGCATAATATCATAATGAGATATATTATTGTACATGCAATAACGAAGGTATCTGAAACGGACAAAATCGGTGGGACAGGCTAGATGTAAAAAGATTTCTGCATTAAAAATCTGGTGTGCCGAACGTGAAATTTAGAAATGTTGAATATTAGAAATCGGTAGAGTTAGATATTAGATATTCACGTCATAACGAATAAGACCTTGTATTTCGAAAATTTGTTGTCTCGGGAACTGAAAATTAACGGGAGCTAATTTGGTAGGAAATTTACGTTAAAAATATGTACGACTAACGCCAAAAGTGATAAAAAGAAAACGATAGAAATAATATTCGCGCATATTCCATTCTTGCTTATTTTGAATGCACGATCGTTTCAACGACGCAACGGCGCGACGGTCGTATCATTCGTATATATTATAGAACTGTGCATCGCCTATAGCAAATGATTGATAGACCACAACTGCAAGCATCAACTACATGAAATACCAAGCATTGTTCTCCTCGCATCTCTCATGAAAATGAAAGGACAGAAAACACAACGGCACTCTATTCTTAACACCCCATTGTCCAATTAATAATTTTTAATTGTAATTTATGAAATTATTAAAAAATTAACCTGCCGCTCAACCGTTTCAAATAGCCCGTACCGTCGATAGTTCTCGTATTCACACAGAAATGAATCGTAATGTATAATTCGTATCACAAACGAAAGCATAAACAATCACTTCACACTGTTCCACGTTTAAACTATCGAACTTTGAATTATTCTATACCAAATATCAAGAAACGAAATATTCAGTCGCGCACCTTTTTCACGAAATCTTGTTACGGAACAACTGTTACCAACTGCCATCTGTCGGCAAGGCAACGGACTACTTGCGCGTTTTTATGTGTTTCTCGTAAAAAAGGCGGGTTTCACCGGATTCGGTGTTCGTCGCCTGACAGCTATTTTATCCTAAAATTGTCAAACGATTTGTCATTGATACACAGGTAAGCTTATATCGTAATACGCCACTAAGTATTTGAATTAATTGAAATATTTCGAAGATTAAATTTCATGTTACTGTGGAAAAGAATCATATGGCATATAGTTGCATTCTTTCGTGCATGCATATACGAATAGTTCGTACACTTTAACCTGTATTCCATTATCAATCAACGCTAACATCCAACGATAAGTATACGTATGTCGCTCTTTCGACGAAAGTATATTAAAAGCATATTCTTAACGTTGAAAAATGTACTTGCTACCGTATCTTCTTAAAGAATTCGAATCAGAATGCTTATATACTGTTTACACTGCTTACCCGTGCTTTGTCTTTTCGACTTTTCGATAATCGAACTATACCGTGAAAGTAAAGAAGAGCGTTAGGTTAGGTAAAATTGTTAAATTGTTGCTTGTTATCCTATTTGCTATTGTTATTTCATGCTACCATTACTATACTATTATTTATCAAATATACGTATGTGACGATATTAGTCGCTCCAAATCGTGCAAATATATTGAAGATATCAAAACGGTATTTAACATAATACATTATGCATCTTACGACGCAAAGCATTGTTACATCTTTTCTAAGAAAATTTTTTCAGCCTGTTAGAATCTTTATACCATTCGTATTTTTGTGCGTTTTAAAACTATTATATATAAACGGTTATAAAATGCTGTGAAAAAGAAACGTAATCTTTGCTTGCAAACTCGCTTACAAACATTGTTTAAACAATCATTTCCAAGATATCTCACTCATGATTTTTAATATTCGATGAAACAACATAATGTCAACACGTTCGATAAACGTGTTAGAAGATGGATGGATGATATATTTTCACGAATGTATCCGCTGTTGTAGAAACGAGATGATGCATCGAGGCAAAGTTCAAAGTGAGATTCCTCGACGACAGGGGTAACGAGTGTCCAGCAATCTTCTAAAGAGAAGTCTTCCTGGAGTCCTTTTCCGTACTGTCGTGGAACCAAGTCCCAGGAGGAGCCAGAACACCGTACGTAGGTAGACCAGATTTATGTGCAAAACTCGAACCGTCGCGTCCCCCTTCGTTCGAGCTGACGGGGATGCAAGAAACGATCCCGGAGGATTCCAGGATAAACTTGCTTCTAACGATCGACGGATCTGCATGGACGACAACCTGGAGATTCGCTGTTTGAAATTTTCGTCACCCTCAAAGAGATTGCCAGTTCATCGATGCGGTGAGTCACCGTAGATTTCAAACAATCATATCGTTCTTTATGCGTGCTTTAGCCGAAATATAATGCTAAACTATTTGCCATATTTCATATATTCTTGCGCGTGTATTTTGCGCATTTCCGCACGTTTGCGATTTCCTAGACATACGAATCTAGGCGTAGGAAACTCGAATCTAATGAAAAAACGTGTCTCGTAGGATAAAAGTTTCTCACGCGTCACTGAAAACGCATCCGTCAACTCTAAAAGGGAGATTTAGTCATTTTTGTTTCGCGTTTTTCTGGCAAAGTTACGGCCACCTGTTTTCAAACATTAAATATTCCGCGCAACAGTGTTACATTCTGTAATATTCAACTCGTATAGCTACTCTGGATGCGCCTTCAGTTTTGTTTCAATCTTTTCTGCTTCCATTTACATGACTTTCTCTCTTTATGCCTCTTAGATGATATCGCTGTTGCTTTTCTTATGTCCAGATACATGACTGGAACTTACAAAAGGAGTAGGTATTTTGGCCACGGTGTCCGGTTTAAATATTAAAATTTAAGAGTGGGAACTTTGTAACTACATACATATGTACGTCCATCCAGTGCTATTTAATATTCCGCTCGGTGGCTTCCATCGGTTTTAAGAACTTTTCGTTATAAATTCTTACCTTCGCTTTGTCCAAATAAATTAACCCCGAAAGGCTATCATGGGTGAAATTTCACCCCATTCCGTTTCATTATTATCGTCCACCGTTACGTTATTTGTAACCGGTGCAAATAACAACTTCTCTACGTCTCGTTTAATATCGAGCAATATTATGACAGCCTAGTATCGCCGTATACTATTTCTATAGGTGATAAGGAAACTGTACTGGATACTGGATACTGGAGTAAAATTTCACGGCACGATAGCGTGAACGTGATTTTCTTTGGCGATAGCTTCTAAGGGTTAATGTTTCTACCGTTTGAGAAATCGAATAGCGCTCGTCTAACGCCAAGACTATTTCGTTTTCCTTCGACACGCCGTTTATTCATGCATGTATCGAACGATTCGACTCTTGAACGAACCGACAATCCGTAAATACAGACGCATGAAAATCCAACACGAGGCTTAACGATCCAGTAGACCCGATTGGTGGTTACTTGCTCGTCTAGTCACCTAATTGTAATTTCCAAGGGGCGCGCGATGCATTAGAACATGATCACGTATGTATGTGACACGTCAGCCGGTTGCGACGATGTTCCGTGTCCTGCGTGGGAACCGTCCAGGTCACGCGTCTAAGATCCGCGCGCGGAATCGCCAAGTGGCCGAGTAGCAGACGTCGCGTACTCGCCCGCTGGAAAACGACCAGCCGGACCCTCTCCGCTTTCGATATCTATGCTTTCCAGTGCACTCGAATTGTCACGTTTGCGCTTTAAAGAACCAAGCTATTTATTTCCATAGCCTCTACGCGTTCGCCGCGATTCACCGAGTTAACGTAGCAACGAATACGAAACCCCGCTTCTATCTTATAATACAACAGCAGGCTGACGCATCCGAAACAATGTATCGTACACAGGTTGAATTTACCCGATCGATACTGATCACTTTTTCTTTGCTAGGTCATTATTATTATTATCATTGTCATTGTATTTATTTATACGGATAATGAGTCATCGCTGTTACGTTGATTATATCGACCAAGTTTGAAATTTCATTCTGCATTCGAAGATGCAGTCGTACGAGACAGCTATTGCAAACGTACAAGATACTTTCAGAGATTATAAAAGTATATGAACAGTCATCTATTTATTATATCGATAAACTTCAATTCAATAGTATTTGCTAAGTATCATGTGTATGTCTATACAACACATATATGAAGATTTGACCTCGTCAACGTATCACAGTATTATCCGACACATTGTTCGTATAGACGAGATAGAGCTGTTACATCGAGGCTTTTGATCTCAACTACAAGGTGTAACTAATTGTTCGATAACAAACTGCCACGTTAGATCTTAAGAGCAAACTGTGACTTGACTTCAACCGAACTGTAACTAGTGTCAAATGTAATCAACTGAACTTCCAAACTATGTACCAAAGAAATGTAAACTCGATTCTCTGTTTTCACGAAGTTACGAGGTTGAATTCAGAAGTCAAAGGATCCTATTCTTCGGGTAGGAATAGAAAGATCCTGTTCAAAAAAATCTTTCTTTTGTCAAAAAAATGACGATCGATCGTTCCTTTTCGCTCGGAAAGTTTAGTAAATTTATTCGTTTCTTTGAAAAATCAAAGATCAACTAGAACGTATATAGACAGGACGTTTGAAAGAGTAATATAAATTTTATTATTTCAAGACTTGGTCAAAGTAGAAGCTTGGCATGATATTACATGCCTTTTTCACCCAAATAACCGATATTCTTATCGAAGCTTGCAACAGATCGAACATTAATTTGAATCGCAAAATTCTTTCAACGTGTCGTGCGAGTCTTCATTCGCCTTTTTCCTCTTTTCTGATTTTCAAGAATCAGATACTAATTTAAATTTTCGGTCAATTCGTATAGATAAAAATGCAAGTTTTGCCACACGAATGACAGGAATACTGATTTTCGATAAGAAATACGAGGCAAATGTTGTTCGGCAAATGTAGTTGAGACACATTTGGGCCTGACGTTTTCGATTTTCGACTCATTCAAAGTCAACGGGGGCGACACTCAAATATCAGGAAACTGCTAGGTGAATGAATAAGAGAAAGGAACAACAGTATTCACAGAGGCCACGTTGCTCTTTGTTTTACGATCAACGAAAATAGAGAGTCAGAATCAGAATCGTCATAGATTCTGTACATGTTTAAGGAAATTCAAGTTTTTATCTAACCCTTTCGAATATTATAACAAATTATATGTAATCATCTCATATATCTTTGCGTATTATTTCAATTTTCCACGCGCGCGTAAACAACGTCGCATCCTAATCATCGATACTCGTTTATCATTGAACTTTCCACGTATTCCTACATATATTATTTTCTGCCTTTAAGATATCTGTAGGTACGTGCTTTTTAAACTCGAAGGGTTAAACGAGACTCCGCTGTTTGCAGCATGCAGTTTATAGCATGCTCGGACATACGATACGACGAGTCCATTCAAAGATTCGAACGTTTCCGAAAGCGTGCGCGTTCGAGGATAAAAAAGAAATTCGGCACATTCATTCAGCATCGATCATACATACGGATCGGAACACGTGAATCATATTCATATCTGATTCGAATAACAATGGCGGTGAAGGATCGCGAGTATTGTTATGCGGCAACATGACGGGCCGGTGGCATTCCGTCATGCTCGCGTTTCCCAGATCGAAATAATGCTATGCGGACATTATAATCGTAAATATGGGGCCTCCATAGCCCCGTTAGGAATCTGCCTGGCACCCACCTATTTCAAAAGAGAATCATAATTTATTATTACATTGGCTCCGAGCTGAATAATAATCGGCCGCGAGCAACTCTTCCGAGAACCAGGTCGAGTTTCGATCGATCTTTGAATACTTACGCGAGCCTCGATCCTCATCCGCCCGCTTCCTTTACTTTTTCTCCTGTTTCCTTTTACTTACTCTCCATTCCAATCGATCGTAGATATTTTCTATGAAAAGTAACATCTTTCCTTCAGTTATAATACTTGAAACTCGACCTATTGAAATGAACTTTAAGTCAGTAGGCGTTTTCTACCCGTTGAATCTACGATACTTGTACGTATATTTTGAACGTGAACTCTCGTTATGTGTACATATATATATACACAATCTGTCTGTCCACCCACCGATGCATACAGACAGATAGAGCTCCACTATGATTTATATTTTACATGTTTCTCTGATAATTACATATTGTTAATTAGGAAATAACATTACGAATACATACTGTTGCTGTTCGGTAACATACCTGTCCATGTGTCGTTTTCCAATATCGCAAACACGTACCGCTGCACGATGTGCTCGAATCGATTCATGTTATTAATCCATAAAGGAACATGAATGTAAGGTCTATACGAATGAACGAAACGAACGAGCTACTTGTTATTTTATCATTTTAGTTGAGAATTTAGAACTGGATTTCTATCAAAATTGCACGATTATTTAAATTACGATTATTACGTACCGTTGAACAGTCACTTTCTAAAACATAAACTTAAACTTTCGCGTCGAGACAAACTTGTAGACATTTCGTTGTTTACTCATAGTTGAATATCTCTTAAAGCGTTCAACGCAGAAATAATCACGAGCATGTTTTTTTCCGATTTTTCCGAGCAACGATTACAACGAACTGATCCAAGTAGTTAATCGAATTTTTCCCAGGCAACCGTCCACTCTTCTATTCCGAACGTGGAACTTATGGTAGTTATAGGAGCGTCCGATAAATCGAAGAAACCAGCCATGGAATACCAATCGAACCAATGGCCTCCAGTGGACGTGGCGCGACATTGAAAGGAATGTAAATGCGTTATGAACGTCGGCCCAGTTCCACACGGTGTCACAGATCGTCTGCGGCTTACAGATTGCCCCATAAACGGAGCTCGGTTCGAAAACGCACGACTCGAAACGCATAGGCGATGTACGTGATACGCGGCATTCGAGAATTTTTTTCAGGAGAGACCGTTTGGGAACACGCTGGATCGACGAAATTTTTATTACCGACTAGCGATGGGCGCACCCATTCGCTCTGTTCCTTGGCGATTTCTCAAGAAACTTATGTTATTCGATCTTTCTAAAAAACAATCTGTGTGGTCTGGAAAATTAGCGACAAACTATCTTTATCGTACGATAATTCTGAAGAATAGTCCAAAATATTGATTTATATGGAAAACTCGGGCAGATTTTTTAAACATTTTTTATCGTAAGAAGCGTAGGAAAAGCGGTAATTTTTGATCATCGAAGCACTGATTTGTTGAAAAAATTTATAGTGCTTGAAAATCTTTGTTCCATAGATATATATATATATATATATATAATATATCGAACTCCAGGATTTCAGAAGGTTTGGTAGAGAGCGTGCAAAGAAACTCGAAAATTTTCAAGTCCATCGCTAGCGATACCAGCTTGTGCATTCGTAGCACGTAGCATCTTTCTGAATATCGCACGAAATGTGCTGTTTAACACGAACCGATTTCGCAACCACGGAATTCGTGCGTAGCTATTTCGGTTCCGACACGTAAACGTTCCTGTGGTTTCTGAATTTTATACGGAATTACCATTATGGTATACCTGTATATCGTTATTATCGTTATTATCGTTATTACCGTTATTATCGTTATCATCGTTGTTATCGTTATTGTTATTATTAAATCTAAACAGACGAAACAGATGAATTCCGAAAAAATCGTAATGATTCGATTCCCTTTATCTTACATCAGCCATCGACATCCACCAGTATTCTCACGCCAAGCGAACCTCGAAAGAAGCGCTCGCCCAACCGTTAACACGTCGCATTAGTGTCGCAATCGCGATGCAGAGGTTAACCAGATAAATCGACTCGTTGATCGCGAAAGAAAACTTGTCTAGGGACTTTCCCGATTTTTGCCGCGTGGTCAGCCTCGCGGGGTTCCCTGTACGTCGCGTCTCGCCGCATCGATGGACGATCTCATTCGAGAATCGATGTTTCGTTAAAGGCTGCCTTGGACCACCATGATCGACGGGACGAGCATCGCGGTGTCAATTAATGAGTCGAGAGGGGGGAGGGGAGGGAAGGAAGGAAGAGGAGGAGAAGGGAACGGTACGTGGAACGAGGACCGCGGGACCAAAGCAAAAGACCGAGGCTCCACTGGTTTTGTCGCTCGGTTCCTGGTAGTCAGCCATAATAAATACATAATATACACATAAAGGCGAGCCGGCGCGATCGAAATGATCAAGAGAAATCGTCGATCGTCGTGGCAGGACGCCGTGGGTGGTTCTGGCTACCGATCGTTTCGAACCTCGAATGAAAATCTCCACGCTTTCTGCCTTGCTTGAGTGATTACGCTCTACTCTTTTCGGCCACCTAATCGACCAACTACGCTTCTTTCGGTCGTTCCTTATTCGATCGCTATCCCTTTCGCGACCGGTTTGTTCGAAATCGTTTCAACAAACATGGGCATTACATCTGTAGGTGATGACGGGCCGTCTTCATTTTATCCGATCGAAGCTGGCATTAAGCTCGATTTCAGAATCAAGCGAGAAGTAAAAAGCGAAGAGATTTCTTAATGCAAAAGCTACCAACCACCCCGAACGAAATTAATCTTACACGTATTCGAGTAGTAGTTAGACGCTCTTTCGCGTCAAGATACTTTGAATTATTAAACATTCGTAAGTCGAGCGTGACAAACTTGTTGCCTCGATTATAATCGTCTCGCTATTGACTCCGAGAATAATTGGACGATATTCGATTCTACTTATATCTTTCTATTACTCTCGTACTACCTATGATACTACGTATATACGATGGCAAGTAGGACAAATTTCAAACGCTATTTACATTTGACCCATCGTCGGCTGGCTACATTTCACCGCGTCTGGTAACGATTCGTCGTCAGTGGATGTACGAAGCCGTCGTCAGCGTTTTTGTGCTCCCTAATTTCGGACGGTCCGTGTTCATTTTTATTGCGATTCCTGCGATCCGTTCAGTTCCCGCTTTGGATTTGACGGCGGTTTCTTTCTGCAATGTCCCCGATTCTGATGATCGCGCGCGTGAGAATTGTGCGAAACAGCCGGTGAACATCAGCAAACGCGAAAAACGAGGGTCAGAGGGGTTAGCTACAGCAATGGAGGACAGCTTCATCTCCGAGGTGGTCCCATGTGCCAGCAAAAACTTCCACGCGGAATATCTTTCTCCCTTAATTTCCTCTAAATATGCACAATTTTTCGGAAATTTGAAAAATTCGATTCCTAAGCAGTACATTTTTTTTTTTACTTAAAAATTTCCACGAGCAATTCATCCGATCATCGTCGTTCTTTTTTCATATCGAACATCTTATCGAATATCATTACAAGCTTAATAATAAGCGCAATAAGGAATCGAACATGTTCGCATCTCCGTCCAAATAAGAAACAGCCAAGCTCAGCTGGAAAATAACACAATTTTCAACAAACACGAAACCAATCGTGACAACTTTTTTCACTGGTGCAAATAGCACTTTTAGTTAGCCTTAGTGTTCGCTTATCTGGTCGATGGATCGGCCGGTCGATTCGAGGGATCCGTTCTTACCGATCGATAAATAACGAGCACGCATGCGCTTCTGGCGTAGACTTATTTAATAATTTATATTATGCGCGTGCACATAAATCGACCTGGCCTGGCGAAGAAAGCCATGATGTATGGGATAATTTGACGTATAGCGAGGCCACCGATCGTACCGGCCATGTACGGCTGAATGACCGACTGTAAATTACTGGCACGTCGCGTAAAAACAACAACGGGGCTGGCTGTCCGGCCTCCCTTGACCGACGCACGTCGACGTCCATCGGCGTCGATGCCTCATCGACACTCGAATCCCCATTAACTGTTGCCTGACGCGAACGCTGAATCCACTTCGTCCTGCAAGATGCTCGCGTAGACTGTGCACACCGCGATTCCAACGTGTTCCGCGATTCACCTTTGCCTTCTTTGCCGGCGAGAAAAACGCGAGATCGTGCGCTCGATAGGGTTGCAAAGCGTTTCGCATTGATTTTTCTGACGGAGCAATATTTTACCATTTTCTCAGTCGTCTATTTGTTTCTCGGCGCTTAATCTCTGATTCCGGGTTCCGTTCTTTAAGAGTCGACAAATATTCATCTCTATCATATTATATATGGCTCTGGATGTAACATGCCGCGTCCATCACGCTGCGCCCCTAACCAATATCGTTTTCTTTATTTTTCATTTAATTTCTGATACTTTCCTAGTCATAACCTAGACGAGAATATGCCACGTTCGGAGTTTCGCCAATATATAGACACTATCGTAGCGAAACTATCGTAATAGAAACGCGTGTTATCAAATGAACCCATCAATTTTTATTTTTTATTCGAGAGGAAAATTAAGAGAAGAAGGAAACATGGAACAACTGTACGTAAGTCGTAATATTATTTTCTTCTTATCTGAAATATCGTTATTCGTTCCTCGCAATTAACTGGAAATTCTCTCTAAAAAAAATTTGGAGAGCAAAAACCCAAGCCCAAATGTATAGGGATTGAGCGAAAGAGGAGAGCAGCGAGAAAGTTGGTGGCGAACCTCGTTAATTTATAACGCGTCTTCCGTCTCTCGTCTCCCGTCTTTCGTCTTTCGTCTTCCGTCTTCCGTCTTCCGTCTTCCGTGGTAAACGAAATTACGTAAAGGGCGTTAAAAACATTTCGAAAGCGGAGCACGAAGACGGCGCAAAGATGGCGGAAAAACAAGCAGGGCGAAATGGCCAGCTAACGTATTCGCCTCGAGTAGACGGTAGACAGTAGACAGGGATCTCAGGTAACGATTTTAACGGCATCGTCCATTAAAGGCTCCGTCATTATTCACAATTTGAGCTAAACCCTCCGTTTCCGGGATCAGCACCCCGAACGACTTTTAATTACCTACATATCAAACGACACGACGGAGGGACACGATTATTGATTGTTTCCCTGTTTATTGTATATTTTAAATTTAATTCGGAGTCGCAGGGAGGCGAGCTCTACCGGCAATAGCTGTCAAACGGTGCCTCGTTTTTAAATCCCTCTTGTAAAGTAAAATGAGACAAGTCTCCTACTCTCTACCACCCCTGCTCTTTCTGTTACTTCGGGCTAGACTCATCCCCTTGCCACCCCCTTCCCGCCCGCTCGTCCCCCCTCTTCCTGACCCCTTCTTTGTCTCTGATAATTCGCATCGATACGACATACGAAAGACGAATCGAGACGGAAGATGTTGCCGAGGATTCGACGTTTCGACTTTTTATTGGCTGAACCGTGATTGCGTTTCTCCATCATACTTGATCGCGCCGACGCGACGTCGATATCGATCGTAGTGTTCCTTCGCTTTCTATCGAATTTATTGAAAATAACTAGTAACGAGATCAAGTAATTACTCGAATAAAAGAAGAAAATGCGAGTAAACGAACTATCGACGGCAAACGCTTAACTGTCACTTGGAAACCAAAGATACGAGTATAGATATACTGAATTCAAACATATATTATTTTACGAATAATAAGCAAATAAGAATAAGCCAAGGAACGACGTACGCATGCCACACATTTTACCACACGAAAAATAGCAATAATTGTCTTTTGCTCTTTCGAATAACGCGTCGCTGTTTCTCCGATTCTCGCAAAAGTTGTTACGGGATCGCAGATAGCTGGCTTCCGGTCGCGCAGTGACTCCTCATCCGTTGCAGCATACTAGTTCTTCCGGTCATTAAGTAGGGGGTCACCCTGTAATTTGCAGAGACATTATACGAGTTGATTAAAATAATAATGCCGAGCTGGCATGGTACGGCACAGTCGATGAGCGGCAGACCGGGTCGAAACGAATCGGCTTATGAATATTGATCCCCATCCGGTGTTCGGTAATAAACATATCGTGCGGCATCGTTTTTACATTCGCATCACAATGGAGTCGAGCGAATGTAATGTCACCGGTGGCCACGGATTATTGTAATCGAATTATTTCACGTCCGCTTTTTCGCGGCTCTTCTTTTTCCATCAGCGCCAATTGAATATTTATAGTTGCCACAAGTCCACGGCTAATTACGCAGCTCGAGGCACGATGTTACGCTGACTATAAGTGAGACTGCCTTTTTGCAACCGAGTGGCTCGTCTGTAAAACGAAATGGAGCCACTGGACAGTTTGATGAGTTTGACGATTCTGTTTTCTTTCTTCCGAACCTGGCACCTTGTTAATAAAATTGATTGACCTTGGCGAAGCTACAAGTGTACCTAATATAACATACAAGTTACACAACCGACTCTAAGAATCAGTAATTTCTTTCCTTGTATTATTTATAGCCGGCAATCTTTGAATTGAGACAGAGAACGCTTAAAACTATACGAAATGAATGAAGATGAAATAGCGAAAAGCCGGCAATATAGAGACGGGGGTCCATGCAAGATCGCAGGGGGCCGTCGAACAAGCGAGGGCAACTCTTACTACCGTTAGGTAGCCGAACCCCCGCTGACAATTCGGCCCCCCCATCGACACCTGACAACCTGCTGGCTGCTACCTACAAATTGCCTTGCGTCCTGACCCCTGCCATTCCGATACTTATCATCGGTTGTCTGATACGAGCGTCTCAACCTGCGCTAACTCTGAAAGTTCTCAAAATTGGATTTCTAAAAATTGGAAAACAAAAAATTGAAATTTTTCTCATTAGTAAAAAGATATAATCTAAGATTAATTAAGAAGCAGAAGTGACGGTAATTAGACAGGCACGTATATATTCGTGAATGTTTATATCAACGTTTATATCAAAATTGATCGTTGACTGTTGTAACTGTCGAGAGAAATTTCAAACTCTCTATTGTATAATACAAAAGAGACATTAAATGACATTCACGTACGATTAATAAACGCGATAGAATTAACGTAGAATTTCGAAATTACTTTATTCTGCTTACGTTATCGATTACTGCTATGATCGTTCAATCTGAATCGATTGATCGCAAAAACTGATACATATAAGTAAGTAACTCGAAATAGCTTGAAATACCTTTCTAACGGCTCTCTGTTTATTTTCATAAAAATGTGAAGATAAAATAGAACGAAATTTCTGTGGAATGAAATTCGCAAGATCGTTACATGTATGTACCACGTTCCATATTATGTTCGACGAACAGGAGGGCAGATCCGCGAACAGATACGAAAGAAATAACAAGAACGATGGGTCAAGTATATAAATCCAAGAGCGAATACCACACGGTGGCCCCCACACTGTTAATTACTGGACCACACATCTCGCCACGTTGTCCTTTCAACGTGTAAATTCCAGGTATAACATTCTATGACGAATCGGTGCAAGAAAAGAACCCATTCCCTCCTATCCTCGAATGGACTGGTCCTCTCTTCTCCCTAAACGAGCCAATGACGGATCAAATATTAAGAATATCCAACCGTCTAATTAGAAATCAGATTTCTCTGCCTCCGTTAATTCCTTTCCCGAACATCATTGAATTCTGTTTTTTACATGTTGCTTATGAAAAGAAATTCCAGAGATTCGTTTAACAGGTATCTTTTCGTCCATTTTTTTCTTTTTTTTTTTTTTTTTTCATTTTTCGTCCATTCTGTTAGATCTTATAATTTTATGAAGTTTAATGAAATCGGGGAACTTACAAGCGCTATGATAAGCTACATTCCATTCCATAAGATATCTACTACCTCTAACTTTGATAAGTACAATTGTCACGCGTTATTTCACTTTATTTTACCGTTAATCTCTTAACCGGTTAAAATAAAATAATAATTTCCGATGAGAAAAGGTAACTCGAGCGGATGCGCCGAACCAAGTTCGAATCACGCGGAACATCGAGGCTGCCTGTCTTTTTCGTCCATCTATCTGTAACGTCCGAAATCTATGGCGCGATAAGAATAATCCGAGCGAGAAAGAAATCTGCACTGCATTAAAACCCCAGAGGGGTAGAGCGTAAACCGATCGAGTCGGGGGCGGTTACGTAGCGAGCTATAATAATCCCATAGGGCCGGATTCGTAACGCGACAATTTCCCGGTGCATTAAGGGGACTTGCATATTTTATGAGGACTTTTGCATATAATTTTACGCCGTGTTAAAGCGACATTAAAACACGCCAGCTGGATAAACAAGGCGCGACTTTTCTTTCTAGCAAAGCTAGGGACGTTGATGTTGCTGCCCGAAAGATGGAACATTGGCAAGGGGGGAAAAAGAGGTGGGGCGAACGAGAGGTAGCACCCCCTGGGAGAAACGAGAGATAGAGCTTTATGGCAGGCACGGAGAAGGGGTGTTTGCACAACCTACGATACATGTGTCTATGAACCCTCCGGCCAAGGGGTGGCAGAAACGATTCGACGATTCACTCAAGAGCTACTCCTCGCCTTATCAGCGATCGGACTAAAGATAATCGGTGCACTTTCACGGCAATCTTTTTCTCCACGAAATGCAATCATATCGGGATCGAATAGATCTTGAATAGAGAATAGTCGAGGGTGAACACCGAGGCGCGAAGAGAAGAAAGCAGCCAGACTCTAAGGCAGTTGGATAACTCGCCTCGAGTAACTTTATCGAGCAAAGTAGGATTATTTTGAGTAGTATGCTGTTGTTCAATGTGACGGTTGTTCAGAACTAGAGAATTTCACACATTTATTTCACTAGGTTCTCAGATTATGTCGAGGTAGTTGTATTATAATTTGCTTTCTGTTATTAACACGTACCGCACCGGGCCAATTTCTACGGCCAAATATGCCGCTACTGGTTAGACGGCAGCAAATCTGACGAATTTTTACGAATGCATTTATGAGCCCGCTCATGCGTGCATTCTCGTCGTATCCTACAGATAAATGTTGATATTTTTGTTCGAAAAGTTGATAGTTTCTTTTAGTAGTAGAATTTAAGGAAGATCGTGTTCGATGAAATGCTATATTTCGCATAGGAATTTTTCAACCACCAAAACGACCATTTTCATTGACAAAATTTCTAGAAAAATGTCTTTCTTCCTCTCAAAGCCACAATCGAAACCTCGAAACCCCGTTTTAAATAGAGAGCGCTGCAATTCGGCAAAGATTTTTTTTTCTTTTATAAAGAAACGGAATCGACACTTGACGCGCTTTAATTAAGTTCGTTGATTTCCGGATTCGATTCGGCAGTCGAAGCTGGACAAGCGAATTCGATAGATAGAGAGAAGGTGAGTGGTGAGTGGTGTGTGTGTGTATGTGTGTGTGTGTGTGTGTGTGTGTGTGGGAGGGAGAGAGAGAGAGAGAGAGGCGAAACGGCGTAGGGGTTGCAGGGGTTGCCGGATCGCGTAATGAAATATGCGTGACGAGAGGTCCCACGAGTCCTCGACTCGCACCATTACTCAGTTCGGTTCAGCTCGATGCGGTTCCAGTTTCTGCTTCGGCAAGGGTGGCTGCGCGCGTTATATTATTCAATTATGTCATTCCAGTTATACGGGCGCGACGGAGGGACTCGTTCTCGTGGAAGGAAAGAGAGACAAAGGGACGATCTCCCCTCAGAGGCGAAGCAGTGCCGGCGAGGACCAGGGAGCGGCCATTATGAAATTGTAGTTACTCGATTAATTTCAACCCTGCCGCGCGAATTATCATAAGATAATGGGCCCGGTTTAATTCGCCGACGTCAGAGGTAGGGGAAAAGGGGTGGAGAGGTGGGCGATTCAGCCAAGTGTTTTATCGCTGATTACGCGCACCGTACTCTCTCTCTCTTTCTCTCTCTCTCTCCCTCCCTCTCTCTCTCTTTCTCCCTCTCTCTCTCACTCACTCGCTCACTCACTCATTCACTCACTCATTCACTCACTCTCTCACTCACTCACTCACTCACTCACTCACTCACTCACTAGCTCACTCACTTACTCGCTCACTCACTCACTTCCTCACGCTTTCGTTCTTTTAATCAGGAAATTAATCGTGAAATTTTAGAGGATGTTTCCACCGGGATGAATCTAATTTCTTTTCTCGTAGCGTTCGGAATTAGATCGAAATTTCTTTTTATTTCTCAAGATGCTGTTGTTAGGATACTGTTTAAAAGAATCCTGTTCCGAAATGGCTTTGGTTTCAAGTTTTTGGCATACCGCGAGATTACCGATGCTCATTTGTCAACGTTTATCAAAGTTTCTTAATAAAATTTACTAAAAATATAGTATATATTAATAAGCAATTCTTGTAGATTCCTATGACACAACAATTACCAATTAACAATTGATCAACGTTACATCAGATATGTCTTCTGCTATAACGTTCTCGTTTCGATCATTTACGCCATAAATCTATGCAATTTCATGAAAATCAGGGCCGCGCGTTCCTGAGGTAGAAGGTCTTTTGTCAAGATCCGTTTCTCTTCCTCTTAAACGATACAAGCTCGACATCGCGTCTATCTTCCTCAATTTCCCGCAATAGTGCAAAACCTTACCCCTCTCGTTTAAAGTCCCTTTCAACCCTCCTACTTCGAGCATGGCGCGTGGACCGATGCTTAGGTAGTTCCTGTCCGCGGAATTCCAGAGGCAGAGTCAAAAGAGGACCTCCGGTTCCCGGGGGAACGTTGCCGGCGCGGTGCCGTGTCCGGGACGCTCGTCCTTCGCTTTGATTTATGTCATTGTAAGTGACGTCACTCGTGTGTATCCGTCGAGCCACCCCTCCGGTAGGTCCTGTGTGCACAAAGGATCCAGCGTCATATTATCCCGGGCGTACCGTATATAAATGACCGAAATTGGGACTTATTGTGTTTGTCATCGATGCCGGAAAACTGCCCTACTGATTTATCATCCGGCTTCGCCTTTTCCGATCCTTGCACTTTATACACCCTTTCCGAGTTCAGAGATCCCTCGCCGTCTCGTTTCTTCCTTTTAATTCTTCTACTTACTAGGAACGAGCGTTTATTGAAAAATGGGAAATTTTAACAAAGAAACGCGTATCAGAATCTCGCGGTGTTAATATTAACGATATTGATAATATTACCCAGAAGTGGTACGTTTAAACAAGCAATCGAACCGATTTTTTCAAATTATGAATTATTGTATCGTTCTTTCGAGGTTCGAGCTAACGTTTCGGACTAAAAGGTTTCTACATCTTCTATTATTTACTATTATCTCTATTATCTTCTATTATCTTCTATTATCTTCTATTACTGCAGATATCGACACAAATTTTTAGCACCTTGAAACGAAATTCAATTCCAACGAAAAAACTATAAATAACGTCTCTTCGTTTGCTTTACTTTTCTATCTCTGTAAAGTTCATATGCGCCAGAAACGACAAAAGTGTCAACACCTTTCCCTTCTATGAGTCATAGAACCAGATTCGTTACGTTTCCGTCGCAAAACTCCTCTAAAGCTCATCTACATGTTTCTTGCTCTGGTCTGGCTTTATCGCCGCGCCGCGTCGCTATGCTAATTCTCGGGCGGAAAGATGCAGCCGCGTTAAAGCGATCGCGCGAATAAGATATACCGTGCAGATATCTCCGGTATAATCCGTGGTATTAGTAAGCGTCCCCGTGACACTAGCATATTCTGCCGGGCCACTCCATTTGCACCCGGACCCCTATCTCGACGTCCTTCCAGTTCGATATAATACCCGGTAATTCCCCCGGGAAACGATTCTACGCGAATCCAAGGGGACGTACGACTCCTTCCATCCCCGGTTCAGATTCAAACCCCGTAAAATAACGGGACGGATACGTTTTGACAATTCTATTACGATTATTTCGTCGTGACCGACAGCTGCTCCACGCCTAACCCTAACGCTAACAGGTACTCTTTCGTTCCGTTTTATCGCGTAATTGAAAGAAGGGGGCGCGTGAATCGAAAAACGAGCCAAAAAGAAGCTTAACCGATTGCGTTCGCTTTGCACTTGATAGGAATTTGAACGCGAAACGCGGTATCGTCGGCTTGATAAATACAACAGAAATCGTCGACTTTTAGATAATTTTGATCCTGTTTTACTTCTTGTTGCTGGCCCAGTCCCAGTTGCGAACATAAAACGTACCCATCTACGGAATTAAAAATAATTTCTAGCGATAAAAATCCTGAAAGACACTGAAGGATGATCTATCAAAAATAAGAAAGCTCAACGACGATTACTCCATATAATAAACGTACGGTATTCTAGTCACCACAATGATCGCTAATTTAATAAAGAGTGGGGGAATCATAGTAGCCGATTGTTTCCGTTCGATATCTTATGGCATCCAGTTTGCACGACAACGAAAACGTTGCAACGGTGCTACCTACTGCCACGAATTACGTGGATATTCCGTTTCCTGGTCAGCCAAGCCAAGAACAGTAAATGCAAATGCGATGGGTTCCCGCGTGGTTAATATTAATGAATGAATTTTCTCTTCGCGCCTTCGACCGCGCGTCCTTAAATGCGCTCTTTCGAATATCGCGGACAGGGAATTTGATGCGGGAATTATTGCGAATCCGCGCATAATTTTCACATTAGTGCAGCTCACGCGTGTAACGAGGATTCTTGAAACTTGTTTGCCACAGTTTCAATTGTTTTCTTTTATCGTTGATTCTAATGCCTGGTCCCTTGGTGCCATCGCGCTTCGTAGAAATTTCTCTACCTACTATTTCCTATTTAAACGTGTTTCATATGTATACGTATATGTATATGTACAGTAGATCCTATATCGTTGGATTCGATCTAATTGTAAGTTCTACCATATGGCAAGAAGAACGTACATACATAAATGTATAACGTATACAGGATGTGCCGGTTTCCTGCAAACATATTCTATCAAAGAGCCAGCAAAAGATAAGAAGATGTAAGATCAGTTGTAAGAAAAACACGAAATGACAACGGATAGATCGAAGATCGATTTTACGAACTGGAGAAAACTTACAGAAACCTTTGGAAGTGAAACGGAATTACGGAACGAGGATCGACTGGGAATTTAATTGGGCGTTCGGAATTAACGCGAAGAATTCATGATCCTTTCAGTGAAATTAAAAGCGGCGAGTAAAAACTATACAACGTAATGAATTCAATTCCTACGCTTCAACACTTTCAAGTATGAACACTCTCATAAAGAAATGAATTTCCTGCCGTTTGCTGGACGAGAAATCCCACTCCATTATTATTAATTCGTATTTGTCTTGTAACTTTTCAGCAATGTATTTATGAGCTTACATTTACATGACATTTCCTTCTTTTATCTTTACTCGCGCGACATGCTCTAGCACCACTTTGCGCAAACAAGCCAACACACCCTGACCCTGTATAATGCCTTTTGAATACGAAAAACATGCTTACCAGCTTCCCTAACAGCGAAACGTCCTCAGAAGTAGAGACTGCATCACGTAGAGCAATACCTAAAAAGAATAATACTTATTCTCGATGCAGCATCCCGTTTAGATTCCTTTTATGTGCCTTTCTGAATACTGTTAAAGCACCGAGAGCATCTTAGAAGTTACATTTACCCCCCCCCCCTCCCCTCCCCGCCCCCCCGGTGGCAGTGGTCGTTAAGAGGTAGAATTTTAGAGTGTCCCCCGTTGATCTTTCTGCTTTTTCGTGTTCTCTCGCTATCGTTCGCTCGGACTGGTTGTTATTCCCGACAGCTGTAGTTGCAGCAACGGGGATTGGCGATATTTTATCGAGACGGTGGAGCGCGCGCGTTTCTCTCGGGGCCGACAGGTGAGCACTGTGCACGTGGACAGAGGCGCATCGAATAAGGAATGCAGCTCCCGACAGCCGGAAAAGGCAGCCTGGACCAGAGGGAGAAGAACCACTGACCGGAACACATGTACGGGACCGTATATGGGAAGACATTGTGAGCGCAATCGCGTGCCACATGAGCGGTACATATTGCCTTCACAACCGACTGCTCCATTTAGGGATGTCGCCTTTCATATCGTAGCAGTTTCACCACTTGTCCCGATAGCTGATCGCTATCGGCTCACGCACGCGCGCACTCGCATGCCCACACTTGCACGACGTCTCGTTCAGTTCGTCCTCCGTTGCTTCAGCCACAGACTTCTTTCAAAGAAAAATTCCTCGAAATGAAACGAGTTTCGCGCACTGATTCGAGTTTGGATCGATTACTTTAACGCAAGGATCGTTCGATCGTTCGAAACGAACAGGCAAATGGTCAACGTTTTAATCCTTTGGTTGCTATAACTCGAATTGTCGATACACAGGGGAATTTCAGTTAATCTATGCCCTTTCGATGGAACTCGATAGCTTGACCAAAACTATTGTAGCTGTATATAAGAATACTTGTGCTATTTCTTTATTACAAGTTACAAGATATCTTCTTCCATCGTATTTCATTAATTTAGTCAACGGTATAGAAACGAACAGGTCGTTAAAGAAGCAAATAAATCTCAACGAATACCGATGCTGATACGGTTGACGGATTAACGATTCGATTAACAGTTCGGGGAAACGAGCATCCAAAATTCAAGCCCGTGCTAAAGAGTTGGAACAGTTAGCGCTGCGTGGAAAAAATCAGTTTTACCGATCGCACAAGTCAATCGTCAGTCTCGAGGGAGGATCATTAAATTCGAAATGTAAATCGCGAAGGGTGCGGCAAGTGGGTGCTAATATGCGCCAGATCCATTAATCATAATGCACGGGGATACACGCAACCCCTGTTCGTGTCCACGGGGGTTGGAAAACTGTGCGAGCGGTCCGTAACTGAAACAGGTTAACGTTAGACATACCCCATCGCGTCGCTCGTTTGAGGGACAGCCGGCATTGTTCATGGCGCTGCACTACCCTAAATATTAACAACGAGCGAACAGGGGTCAGCACAACCCCTCGAAAACTTTTCCCCGGCTGCTGCTCCCTTTCGGTTGTTCCTCCTCGTGTTCGCCAACATCCCCGTGCGGGCCACAGCCGATTTTCTCTATGGCTTTATGAGAACGTTGGAATGCCAAAAGTTTAATCTTCTATCGGGAGAAATTTTTCACCGCTGTCGCTCTTTCATTTTACCTTGAACCTCCAGCAGTTTTTCACGGAAGAAAGCGTGTTTCGCGATGCCATTTCTAGAAAATATCAAGAAAACGTTAAACATAAAAGCTCAGATAGACTGGCGTGGAACGCAGTACCTGCAACAAGCAGTTGTTAAATGTTTAAAAGTATAATAGGCCACGATATATAGTAAATAACAGCGAATCATAATATATTATACTATCGCGAGATAGCTTCTTCTTCTATCGTACCCTATTCTTAATATTATTATATCCCTTCTTCTTAATATTATTATATCCCTTCTTCTTAATATTATTATATTACTTCTTCTTAATATTTTTCTTTAGAATTTTATACGATATACGATACCGTATTGTGCGGCTATTTCGCAAACGACTAGTTTCTGTTTCGATCCAATCGGTATCCCGGATATCGCGGTAAGGAGATCAAGCATCTTCACGATTCACTTGTTCACATCTTCTCTGATTACCACATTGCCACATTCTGACTTTCAGATAGTCGTAACGGCAGTAGCTTTAGCTAGCGGATAGCGGGCAGACTTGATTAAAGACTTATTTTACCAAAACTTTCTACAGACAACGATCGACAAACACTTGCGACAAAATGGTTGAAACTGTGGGTTCGGGTAACGCAGCCCGGTTGCTCGATGAATAATAAACTGGAGCACGCGAAGAAACACAGAGTATATTCTTCGCATGTGACGGGCAAGATTCGCGTCGAATGGGTCCTTGGGAATACGTCCAGCCTGAATTCCTTGTAAACGATGCCGATGCAGTTGATGACGCCGCTGGTACGTGCGGCAGCGGCCGCTGGGTCAGCAGATGGACCGAACTGACCGACGCTTTCAGGGGAACAATAAAGTTTCATGCACATTGTATCCCACTAGAGTGTCCTATTGTCGTCGATATATATGAGCTGACCGATATAATTGTGATTTCACCCACGAGTCGATCCGGCTGTTCTTCAATTTTCTAGAGGACCGTGAACGTTTCTCGGGTCCATGGTGAATCACAGCTGAAAGCTGTATATTCTCGATCGATAGTCGACTCGACGATGGAACGATTGGCTGAAAATTTGGAAACGGACAGATTCGCAAAACGATGAAACATTTTCATAGCGTTGTCGCTATCGCCGATTGTTTAATCGGCGATACGACACAAAAATTCCATCAGACCTTTTCCAACTTGCACTTTTCCATTATTTGACGTTCCCAGGGCGCGTGGTTCCCGCGTCACGTACCCTGTTAGATGCGAGATTAGCAGGCGCAGGATCCCGGGTCCGTTTCACGCGCGATTCCGATCGACAACCCCTTACACGTGTTTCTAAACAGTTTAATCCGACGATATCGCTGGCCGTAGCTCACATGCGTGAAATTACGCAATTTCGGCCGATTCCAAGCGAGTAGCAAGCGTGAGCGAGTCGTACGGCACAGGCGGCCGCCGTAAAAATGAAACTAATCAGCGCAGATCAAACAGGTGCATCGGGGTTCCACGCTCCGATGGACTTTGACTTTCGTTCAGGTTCCTTAGCCGCGTCTTCCTGCCGATAAATATCGCGCCAACTAAACCATCGTATAGATCGTACGTACTTATACCGTCGCAACTCTTTCGTTTCTCTTTCTCGATCGCGACAAGAATGTTCGCCCTCTGACAGGCTAATTTCTTTGGTCAACGACCGTGACATCTTCCATAGTCAATCTACGTGTTTGTAATTTATTGAAAAATCCGAGCCGCTTTATGCATCGGTCGACGGACTTTTTATTTCATTGCAAAAGGATTTCATGAAAAACTTGTGTTTAATCGTGTGAAACACTTAGATATTAACGGTATAATTACGTTAAGAAGGGCTACATAGGTTTGCGTTAAATATCAAAATATTAAAGCTTTGGATCTCCACGTATCCATGATATCAGGGCTCCGAATGCGCAAATATCCAAGTACGAAATATTTGATATATATATATAACAGATTATAATAGCGTCGACGATCGCTGACGACGAAAACTGACTGATCAATTTTCCCCATTTCCATTTGCACATGCTGGTGAAACGAAGGCGAATGAAAGGTTGCGGGATGACCTGTGGGCCCCCGAAGCCGGCGCGCGGTACGCAAATCGAAATAATTAGGGGCATCGAAAGGCAATGTAGTCCCGATGTCCATCTGGCACGACTGGTCGATCTCGCACCACGGGCATCGATCTATCGCACGCGATGGCCGCGCGCAAAGAGGAAACACGGACGAGACTAATGATCGAGCATCGACGTTAGCTGGCGTGCAACGATCCAGCACGAGACACGCAAAGCCCGGGGCAACCTGGACTCGTGTGTCAGTCGGCTGATTGACAAGCAGAAAGATTTAGCCGCGATTATTATGATCGTCGTATCGGCCGGTTGCTGAAATTGCCGCCGGGTCGCGGCCAGGTCAACGTTAATTATAGTGGTACCAGCCGGATATCTATCAGTTTATCGGATCACCGAGTCGCCCTCCAGTCGTTCTGTATTTGTTCCGAGCGATGCCAACGAGCACCGAGCTGCCTTTGTGGGAACAAAGAATCTCGATGCGAACTCTCGTTCGAATGGTTGCGTGGAATTATCGCGAACAGGTGTTGGTACTCGTACTTACCGAAAGAAATATGCCAAAGACATAAAAGTCGGTCAGGCGTTGAGGTTTATACGTCTCGAGAATTAAAAGTGTAACGCGAAACATAGAAGGGGAGATAAGGAGACGTACGATGAGAATCGCGCAGAATCGTACCATGCCAATTCAGAATTAGTTCTTCTTTACAGTACATTTAACACGTTCACCGCGCATCGCACGGATCCTACTCTTAAGTTTCGCGTATGATATCAACTGAAACGTGGAATCCAATTACAAAATAATAATCATTTATCGTCATAGAGCGTCGTTGACGATGGAACGCAGCGATTCCGGTTCCTACAGATGCGTAATTTAAGGAGAAGGGAGAAGCGGATAAGCGCTTAAAAGCGTATAGGGCGTAAAAATGGTTTGACCATCGCATCGCGCAGAAAAAGAAGATTATCGTAATTCGAGTAGCCCGAACCACGTTTCTCTCGTAGGAATCGTTAGAGTCGCTGAGACACGTGGAAGCGGCGATTATAAGCATGGTGGTGTAGGGGTGCGCGAAGGGGTTGACGGTCTGCCGGGGCTGCCTTGCCGGGCTACACAGGGGCTCGTTGTTATTTACGGTATTTAGATAACCGGCTTACGGAACAGTCTCGCGGCCCCATCGGACCTGATCCCATGCACGAGATAACGGCGACACTGCCACCACCGACAACCTGCCACTAGGCTATACGTGCATTCCGCTCGCAGATTATTATAACGAGCATGCTGTTGCATTAACACGCGTATCTGTTCACACGGGAAAGCTCGGAGCGTCTGCCGGCAAGCGTTATCGCGTTTTCGAGAAACGTCGTTGGGAAAATTCCGGTTTTTCTTCGGTCGCTCCATGTATCCTTCTCAAACAACCTAAAACTATACGATAGAAATTATCGTTAATTCATCCACACAATCCGTACTATTCTGTTTCCGATTGGTTCGTCCAACTTGCCACGAAATTTCTTCCACCGTCCGAAAATCAGCGCTAGTAACCTTAGTAACCAAGGGACGCGACACGTAGTCCAGGGTGCATCGTTCGCGACCAGTTGAGATTGAGAGAGCGGCAACGATTAATAACACCGGTCCGTGTCATGTTTCTAACTGTTTCCTTACTGTCCAATCTCTCTCTCCTTTTCTCCTTTTCTCTCTCTCTCTCTCTCTCGCTCTCTTTCTCTCTCTCCGTCCAAGCCAACAACCAACTGGCAGACAAATGAACGAACGGTGACGAGCAGCATTTCCCGCTTGGTCTGTCGTGAAAACGTCTGCCAGAGCCACCCCTTTCGATACCGATCGTCGGATAAAAACGTAATCGTCATCTCATAAATATCTTTAATCTTCGTCGAGGACGAGGTCGCCCGTTTACGAATACAAGATCCGACGATGCTATCGACGGATTATTTTCTGGATAAATGGACCTGTCTCCGGCCCGTGTCGCGATTCTATCGATCTCGTTTTGAATTAGGGGAAGCGTTACGGATTAGGGACCTAGACCATATTTATGGTGCGAACATTGTTACACGATATATGTATATGGAATATATATATATGAATATGGATGAATATGGAATATGGATATATGAATATGGAAGAATAATAAACGCAACTGTGAGAAAAGTCGTGTCTCGTTTTTTCAGGAAGCGAGGAGAGAACCGAAATTTTTCTAAAACCCCAACTAACTTGTGCATCAACAACGTTCCCAAGCGCTATCTATAACTTTTTCTGGCCTTGCGACTTTTCATAACTTCTTATAGGATAACTTTATAACATACGTATTAATTCTGGATCTGTAATTTCTGATTCGATATCTCTCTCCGGAGCGATAACTATATTTGCCAAGAATAGGCAATCTTTCGTAAACGACATTGCTTATATCGCGCAATAATTTACACGGACACAGTTGCTAAACGAGATGCCTGAATGAACATTTGACCGTTACCACGATCAGCCGGATCCTATTACTCGAAGGAATATTTCGAAAGAAACTCGATGCTATACGAACTTAAAGGCTAAAAACTTCGTCTCCAAGAAATTGACAAATGGGTGACGAAAGAAAAATTGCAAGGCCTCAAATGTGGCATTCGCGAGCTCGTCGCGTCGCGAGAGACAGGCTTGTCCATGGAGGTAATAATAGAAAGGAGCTTATAGCCCTCCAAGTTCTTGCATTCCAGCACGATCCACAATGACACCGGCGCGGCATGGCTGAAGGTGCTCGATGGAAAACAGCCCTTCGAATAAGGCGTGGTGAAAACGTTGCGCGATATTAGGCACGGTTGGTAAACGCGATAAATCTGGAAAGACGTAGTTAGACGAGTGTCAGCGTGATGTATGAGGGGTTGGGCAGGCGACGACCCACCCCTGCGTGTTCCTTCCTCCGCGCATAAGCGAACGGGAGCAGAGTCTTGTTCGTTCGTTCGTTCGTTCGTTCGTGAAACGTTTTCCGCGCTCGACTCTGTATCGAGGATAAGGCCAGGGGAGGATTTCGCGGGAGGAATCGATGCATCACCAGGCCGAAGTAGTAGGCATCAGTTCGTTCGACAGTCGCGTTATCTGGAATAGACGAGCCATCATGGCTGCTGCTGCTCGATTTTACATCCGTGCTGCCAATATATTTTCCACGGACTCGGAATTTGATGTTTCGTTGGAATAGACAGCCTTCGAAGATCTATCTTTTCCAGAATATTAGACGAGCGAGCAATGGTAGGTTCAATCTAAATTGGTTTCATCGATTTATTCTAGATTTTAAATTGGAAAGACAATTTTGCGATATCTAAAATATCAAATGAATACTTAGCTATGTGACGTATATAAACACCTCTTCTTTCAAAAGGTAAAATCGGTAAAATCTGTCTCTTCACGTTACTGTGGAAAAGTGAATTCTCTCAATCGTATACAACGTAGATAACGTAACTGCTAAATAGATACGTAAAATTGGTCTTTGTTAAAACGCAATTGAAAGTTCAATTATTTGAATTTATAATTTGCTATTCACAGAGCTGCGACTACATTTTCCAAGATTTTTATTGCGCTAATATTTTCAACTCAAACTAATCGTAAATGCGTCTCGACGTCCGTTTAAAGTCAACAATATTTTAACGCTTCGCCAGGAATTTCTCATTTGCAAGCTTCATTTCAACCCCTCAAAAGGAAAAATTTCGTGAGAGCTACTAGGTGCGAGCCGCCATCTTCGAATTCGCCTGACAATGAGAATCGTCACGAAGGGACGAGGACGATGAATTTTATTTTATAGCCGGCGTGGGGAAGAAGCCTTCGGGATCTTCAGGGTGGAATATGTTTCGTATCATCATAGAGGGGTAACCCGCCATCTCCTTCCCATCCATAACGCTTCGAGCCGTTGTGGCAGCCATTTTGAATACATTCTCACCCAAGGAGAGTTATCTCCGAAACGTTTCGATTTCCCATTTAAAGGATCTTATATATACACGTGCTAGAGGTGGCAGGGGTGACGAGGTGAGCATCGAGAAACCGGCTAGGGGTTGGTGGTGTCTAAAAATATTAGCTGACTGCCACCACCCCGACGCCATCCTCTCTCACCCCTTCTCGCACAAACCTATATATACCCTGCTTACTTCCGAGGGAAACCGTGTATCCCCCCATCCTGTTGCCCGCGTACCTTCTCGCTTGTACGTGTTATATCCGGCTTACAATCGTATTTATTTCGTTGAAATTATTTCACACGTTATACTAAAATAAATTTGCAATTACTCATTGACGAATATCGTTCGATATACGTTCCATAGAATTTATAAAAGTTAGAAAATATGCAAGAGAGTAGAATTTTCAGTGAGAAGAGATCTTTATTTTTATAGAATATCGAACGTCGATGCTATTAGTCGTTTCTCTATCGATCGATCAAATCATAAGTGTAACTATTAGAATGGTTACACGAGCTTACTTGTCTATATTAACTAAACAACACGTGTCCCGGATGCAAACAGCTTCGTCATCGACGCTGATCAACGATAGAGCGAAACATACTCGAACGCTAGCAAATCATATCTCGATCAAGAGACCGCGCCGGTCTTCCACGCGAACGCAGAAAAGAAAAACACTAATGCTCCCGACTCTTTACCGGTTGCTTTCGCATTCAGTCCTCGACGGTGGCGAGCAATATGGGAAAGTCGAGGGGGTATCTTCTTTTCCCCGTCGTTTCCCTTGGAAGGGGTGGGCGTTGAGGCGCGGCACAACGTGGCGCAACGTGGCGCAACGGGAGTTACCGCATCACCGGCGTATGCTTATTTCGATTGAAACAGTCCAACACCTCTGCTAGCCGAGACGTCGAAGAGACAACCCCTCCCGAGGATATTGTTTCAAACGAATATGCAAATCATGAGAGCTAGCCGAGTACGTGGTCCGCTGTAATTTCTATTACCAACGCGAATGGATATCCTTAATGCTCTCCAGATCTAAAGGAAAAACGTGCGCCGAATGTGCTGCCAGCTAACCACCTTCTGCCCCCACGTACAACCAATTCCCCCGCTGAAGATCGCCGTTAACGGTGTAAACAATTTTCATTAAAGAAAACTGGGGTTGCAGTTTCTCTTTTTCTTTTCTTCTCTCTTTATCTTTTCCTCTCTCTTTTTCTTTCGTTTCCTTTTCTTTTTTTTTTTTTTTTTTGTTTTGTTTTTTCGAAGGCGGTGCGAAGGTTCGAGGATAGAGGTATCGATTGATAGCGTGCGTACGTTTCGCCGATTCTTTCGTATATAAAATTCTTGGTGTAAACCACTTTTGTGTTAACTTAATTCCTACGTTTGGTCAGGTTACCGATCGTGTCTTTTTTTCTTTCTTTCTTTTTTCCTTTTTTAATCTTTTAGCGTTAAAATGTTTCTCAAGCCTATGCATAGAACGTATACTAAGGAACGAAACGCATCTATAAACGTGTGCCAGTAGAAGAGGAAGGATTCTTTTAACGCTAGGTCGATCGATTATTCAATGTCTATTTAAAATTTATTTTTAAATAAAGCATTGTAAGTCAAGCGATACGACGAAGACAAATAGGTATGGATTTAGGTGTACAAGGTAGACTTGTTATATATTAGATATAAGTGATTTAAAGGTTAGTGAATATATTAAGAAACGATTACAGATTTCATATGAAAGGAGACGATACGAAAAACTATTTCATAGGACGCAATAACTGTGCGCGTCGGTTTCTCTCAACGATCACAAAGTCTATTATCAAACACCTTGAAACGGGACTGGCTATCTGAAAACAGCGCCGAAAAGAAGCAGCTGCGAAAATCAGATTTGTCCAGACCAAGAAGGAAACGAAATTGATGTCCCCGGGGCTGCAACCCCCGGCCGCCGGGGGTTAACTAAGTGAGCGAGTGACCCGTACTTTGTTCTCCCGCGGCCGGCAAGAATATATTGATAGTCAGCTCAAAACTCCATTACGACCGGGCCGACTATTCTCTCGTAAATACGGAAATGCTATCCCATTATTTACTGGTTAATTGGATTAATGAGACTCGTTATTTCGTAGAGGGCGCCGCGAGTCTTCCGGCATGGCAACCAGAGTAGAGAAGAGAATTAAGAGGGGTGAGAGGTTCTGGGGTCGGAGGTTCAGGGCAAAGGGTAAGACCGTCACAAGTACGTGGACAAATACGGTTCGGAACAATGTTCACGCTCTTCTCTTCCTCCTTCGTGGATAAACGTATCACGATATATGGAGCATACGGAGAATCGCTAAAATTTTGCGATCGTGTTCTTCGCCGTATCTTATCTAGGAATTCCGCAATCCAGTACTCCATAGTACACACTTCCCTTACTTTCTCTCTTAAGTAAAATGTCTTATCCGTGAGTTTCTTCATTTTCAACATGTTCTCATATATTTGAAACTCGGCGCATTTTTTCTTCTTCGAACGTAATTAGAACGACCTGCATGCTTTATGGAAACCTATTATCAAAAACTTTTGTTTCTCGATGGTAACTCTATCGATGAAAAAGTGGAAAATCAGTCAACCGTCGGAAACGAAAGATAAACTTGTATCCTTATGACTCTATCTTCAACGCGATTAAGACAAATTCTAAAGGCTGCTAAACGCGTCGAAAACAAAACGAGGCTTCTTATTGTGATTTAAAGCATAAAGTAAAATTGGCAGTAAAACTAATAACAAAACATTGTACAAAGTTGGTTATTCACCTAACAAGAATCACCGTCGCTCGATCAGAAATAAAAGTTGCCAACATAAAAAGAGTGAAAGTGACCTCTAAGAAGTTTCCACGCTAGCTACGACCCAGCAATCCCATTTCAATCAGAGTAAAAAATACCAGAGACACTTGCTTTGACATCGATTAATTATTCTTAATGATTCTGTACGGTTTAGTTGGCGAATTTCGATTATTCGCGCGATATTGACGCGATAAATCAAAGATTCTGGTTACTCGTTCGAACACCCTCACTACAGAATCGTACTTCCGAAGCTGTGACTCGATTCCATTAATCAGCGTCGCCAGTGGCCCCATATTATATAGAATAAAATTAATGAGATACACAGAAACGCACTCGACTTCCGGCTCGCAGTTCCGGCAGACCGGGACACCCTTTGCTCGAGCGGTTAATGTTATGGGCGTTGAATGGAGGACACGGTTCTCCACGCGCCGATGAATTTCAATACTTACGTGTTTAAAGATTGCTTATGGCGATCGTTACTTATGTATTTTCTATGAAAATCTCCCCTTACATTCGGAATTTTCAAACGGACTTTCACAACTTAATGTTTTAAGGTAATGTTTCGTCCTGTCTATACCGTACAATGCTTATACATGCCCAAGTACCAGTAAGTAGAAGTATCAAGCATACAAATTAGTAGTAATTAATTTGTGTTTTCAAATAATTGTTTTCACATTTTAGAATAATCGTGTAAAGTATACTTTGATAGTTGAACTAATTACGAAAATGATCGGTTATTTCCAAGTATCGCGTTTAATCTTTGCTTATATTAGGTTGTCCGGAAAGTGTCTTTCTTTTACAAACACGTCCTTTACAACAACGCAACTTTATACCAACATAAAACCTAATCTGTCGAACGTTGTAATCTTTATCTTGATAGAACAAAGTGTATCATACGGAATTCGATAAAATAATATAAAACGGGAAATGTTGTGCATCCATTATTTCCTTATGAAACGAAAGAAACTTTTCGGACGACCTAATAATAATATAATCATCTCGTACGAATATAACGAGATAAAAATTGCCTACTAAAGTAGATAGGCAATTTTCCACGAACCGATCGATCCAAACCAAAAAGCCAAATCCGAACGCAACAGCCTAATGTTTCTCTAGCTGTGCTCGCGAGTTCACGAGTCGAGAGCACGAAAAAGAGGAGTCTACTAAACCAACCATCCGTGAAATCCAACCTCCGACGACTAGTAATAAGAATTTCTCGAAGCTCCTTATCTCGGACAAAAATCGAGGGGATGCAAAAACTAAAAGCAGCTCGTTCCCCTTTTTACTTGACCATCCGGTAGAGCGTAGACGGTCGAGCAGGCAAAGAACAGAGAAGCGTCCCATCCCCGGAAACTCATCAAAGACAACTAATCCTCGCGACGATGGCAGGTTGGACGGCTCGACGGAGGAACGGCGGAGGAACGGTTGGTAGCCAACAGGAGGATCTTGGCTATACGTGGTATGTATATATAGTACGCGGTGGACGCGTATACGAAAGGGCGCAAGCAAGAACTCCCCTCCTTCGTCATCGGCACGCACGTGACCACCGGCCACAAGCAGCACACACACGGAAGGGCGAAAAGGGGAAGAGAGAGAGAGAGCGACAGAGAGGTAGATAGATAGATAGATAGATAGACAGACAGAGATAGATAGATAGATAGATAGATAGATAGATAGATAGAGAGAGAGAGATTGAGATAGAGACAGACAGAGAGACAGAGACAGAGAGATAGATAGGTAGATAGATAGATAGAGAGAGTGAGGGAGGGGGGAGGGCAGAGAAAGAGAGAGAGAGAGAGAGAGAGAGAGAGAGAGAGAGAGAGAGAGGGAGCGCCGGTGGTCGTACAAAGAGAGGTTTTCGGAGGGATTGAAAAGAGAGGGCTGTGACGCGCGAGAGAACGAAGGGTCGCTGCGGGGTGGCGGAGACTACGAGCTTGCTGCTCCCCGGCTGCTGCTACTACTGCTGCTGCTGCTACTACTGCTGCTGCTGCTGCTGCTGCTGCTGCTGCCGCTGCTACTGGTGTCCAGGGAGGGACGAGAGGGTGTAAAGATGGCGGCCAGGGTGGGGGAGAGAGAGAGAGAAAGGCCGCGCGTCGGTTATGATAAGGCGATGCTTTAATGACAGCGCGTTTCTATGGCAACGGGCGTGTAGGGGCTGGCCGCCGCGACGCCCGGCGTCGGTCAGCACCAGGGTGGAGGGCGCATTGAGCGGCCAGCCGCCATACTAGTGGACACACAGCCTCGATTCTCAGGGATGAATTTCTGTGTGCGCGTGCTATTCTCACCCCCTCGGTTACCCTGCCACCCTTCTCGATGTATACGTGCTCTTATTCTCTCTGCCTCGCCCTCTTCTCTGCCTCCTCAGCCGCCGTCTGCTGCTCCTCTTCGACCCTCTTTCTACACCCCCTCGACGTATATACCCCCACACGCCCACCCCCTCCTCTCTCGTCCTCGTCCTCCTCATCATCCTCCTCGTACTCTTCGCTGGCTTCCACAGCAGGGCCGCAACAATGCTGCGCTATCTGAAAACTGGACCGGTGACGAGTCTCGCGTTTCAAACAGAGCGAAAGGTTCTTCCACGATTCGCCAAACATTTGTCCGTCGGTGGTATCTATCGACGTACGTTTGAACGTTTGACGAGCGTTCGTATATGTATTTATATACATATTTTGTATTATCAATATTTATCGACATACGCAACCGTATCCGATTGATTTTGCCAAGTGCATCTTCTTCGAAACCTAAGCCTTCCAGCGATATCCTTGCTATTTTCAATTTTCGTTTTGATTTTGATTTTAATTTTGACTTTGACTTTGTCTAGCCCGAACTATCTATTCCGAATATTCCTCGCCTGTACTACGATCTACAACCGATCCTATATTTTAGCAAGTCGAACTTTATCCAAATTAATCGATTATAATAAAATATCGTCCGAGAATGATACGGTTCGCGTCATTCTCGAACGACCGTAACTTTGACAAAAGATACGAAAGAACCATTCTGTTCTTGTATCTAAATGGGATAATATAAAAACTAAGGCGAGTTATTCCACGCGAGAGCACTCACAGAGAGCACGCCACTTCCTTAGTCATCTTTCGCGCCAGATTTATATCCTTTTTCAACTTCTCGATTATCGAATAGTCGGGGCAATACCAAGCAATTTTGCGTACACATCCGGTTGACCGGATGCGGTGTGTTAATTTCAATTTGTACGGTCTTAGGGCAATATCGTGTCGGTAGGTAGGATGTACATAAGGATTTCCCAAGTTATTAAGCGGCTTCAGAAGTTTCCCCGTAAGGTTCGGATTCCCACAATTAAATGAACCGTAGGAAACCCCCGTTGCGTGCGAGAAGGCAACGGGCTGCTTCACCTGCCGGAATTGCTTGGGACAAGATCGCCTTTCAGCGGCAACATTTTAGACAACATCAAAGAATCCTTAATCGCCCCCGCGTGCGGTCCCCTCCGCGCCATCTCTCGGTGAATGCCCGCGATAATCGGGTTGCCCTTCACCAGGCGGAAATTTTCAAGGGGGAAACTTTGCGACACCAGAGTCAATTCTAATATTAAAAGCTACCACCGCGAATCGTTTGATAACCGTCCTTCCCGCTCCTCGGTCACCACTCCATTTACTCTTCATTCTCTTCCATTATTGGCATCTATATAATCACAAGAACGTTGTCATTTTTCTAGTTCTGTAAAAACAGTTGATCTAGGAATATTCGAGCCTTAAAATCAAACGACTTAAAATAAAATCTACATATGGAGTTTTTAGTAGCCGCGAAACACCGAATGTAAAAAGGTAAGAGTGCAAGCTGCTGAAACTTGAAAACGAAGCGAAATCTGGGAAACGCGCACGGAAGGTGGACGGAACCGGAGATAGTCTCGCGTGGAAGTAAAGACTGGAATAGATAGAGCGACGATCACAGAATTTCGAAGGGTGCCCAAGCCGATTGCCGCGGACAAACCGAGTATCAAGTATCCGGGAACACACACGGGGGATGTTTAGGGGAACGCAAACATACCGTGTCTCTGCATTATGGATGCAACGGAGTGGACCGCCGCCACCACCCCGTTCTCCCACCCACTTCGGCCTTCACCCTCGTCGTGTACACCGTGCGAGATGGTTGGCTGGAGCTACGCTGCCGCTCGCATTTATTTATAATCAAATTCCGTGTATACCGGCGACCGATGCCCGACTGAATTTCTATCCCCCTGAATGTGTACACGCGCTCCAACTCGCGCGAGTACGAGCGCGAGCGCGAACGCGGACGCGAACACGAGAGCGCGAGCGCACGCGTGCAACCATCTCACGAATAGAAATGCCAGACAGAGATGGAAAAATGAAACTGTACGTCTGTTAGAGGGAAACGCAAGACGAGCAAGAGGGTTCGGATAGAGAAAGATGGAAAGGCAGAGAGTGAGAGAGAAAGGCAGAGCGACACGGACGGATTCGGCACAAACAAACGTGTACAAATACGTGTACGCTGTACACCCTCCTGATCGAGGATAGATTCTACCGTCCAGCCCCAGCAGCCGTGTGGGTGGCGACGAGGAAGGGGCGGAGGGGCAGAGCGCGGATTCGCTCGGCGGTCAATTTAAAAATCAATATTGACCGAGGAGCAGCCAATCCTTTATTTATCGACGCGGATTGTTGGCTGCAGAGACGCGGCAAGTAGATTGCTCACCCCTCGCTCTTCCACCCCCGTCTATCCTACCCGTTGCCATGTTGCTTCAAACGCGTCCTGAATAATGCGGTCATTCTTGTTACAGCCCGAACGAAAGACGGCCGTGCCGCTTTTGCAATAACAATCGTGACTGGGTTTCTTTTCGTTTTCCATGCTATTCCGGGGTTCGTTGCTCGTCCACCATGGCACCCGAAGTCGCTTCGAGAGTCGCGGCCGGATTTACGGAGACGGTTTACCTTTTGCGTCTCGTGGTATGATACGACTTTTCACAGGAAAAATCTTCTCTTTATGCGTGAACCGTTTTCAAAATTTTATAAATTAGTAAAACAATTGATATTTATCGTCGCTCAACGACATAATCCAAATGCGTACAATCTCTGTCACTGTACAGTCTGCGAGTCTGTAAGACGCGTTCGTTTTTGCTCGTTTGCTTGGTAAAGCATTCGCATCGACGACCGTCTTCTTGCCTGAGATAGTGTACTCGTTACTCATACTCAATCTGAAATAATCTCGACAACTGTAACAACTTTTAAACCACCACTAACGATAGCTGCAAAAATGTAAGAAGGTGATCGAAATATTTGCAATTTCGTAAATGATAAAACGTCTATTCAACGTCGTGCATTTGCAATATGGACGCGACGCTTCGCGATCAAAATACCGCCATCGAATCCGATTGTCTTTAAATAGTATCGGATACGGATAAAAGCCAGGAAGCCGTAAAAAATGGCTCCCTCTTTCTCGAACGAGTAGCCGATCGAACAAAGGGAAATCGTTAACCGGTTTACTTAGGAGAGTAAACGTTCGGTGTTGCGAGAGGTGATCTCGCCGATCATCCCCGCGTAGAGGGTAGACTACCGTGGAGGGTAGTACATAATCATGGCATGGTGGTCAGCTTTGGGGTGGCCTGGCTCCATTTTTTGGATTGATTGTCCATAATAGTGGGTGTTTGGGGTTGTGGCCTGATCAAAGGCGGCAGAGTCAAGGCGGAGTCCGGAAGATGCGAGGCTCAGCATCGAGGGTTCAACCCTCGGAGGCGAGCTTCGAGTAGACGCGATCAAGAAACCTGATATCGCTAACTCAAAAAGAGATGACTCTTTTCACAATGGTCACACGATTTTCTTCTACGCCGTATACGGTTATACAGTGACGTTCAGATTTTTTTTTTTTTTCTTTTTTCTTTCTTTCATGTATGCCTGCCATTAAGAGATCAAGCGCATCTTCGTCTAATTCGGTGGGCTAAAGTCGGATCGAAGTATTGCTATCGACTTGTCTTCTTCGAACATGTTCACCTTCAACTATGACGACGTAAGCAGCGAAAGTTATTATTTTCGCGTGTATTCTACCTGCGTATCCTTCTCTCTCCTCTCTGTGTACGTTTCGTTGGAAAAATGACGGCAGATTATTAACCGTTAACGAAATAAACTCTGATATTTTTACTGTCGCAATACTCGTAATCGTAGGAGTGTTTCACACACACACACACACACGCGCGTGCGCGCGCACATAATGTGCGTTTTACACTGTAGAAGGTATAGAACGTTTGTAATAACATCGACGAAAACAAAGTTTCCACTTGTGTGCGTGCAGTAAGAAAACAGGAAACCAAGCGAAGAGATTGACGTGACAGCCCTATCTTATCCCAAGTCTTCCAACCGACTTGTTAATATTTGTTCAACCCTTTGGTGCCATTTGTTTTCATATGACAGGGGGATATTAGACAGAAATCGAAATCTAATATCGATCTATCAATATCCTTTCTCCACTAACATAAATATTTCCGTATGCTTCCCGTACGTTCCCGATTATGAGAAAGTTTGCTAGAAAACCGGCAACCGGCCGGCTTTATATGATCGAATGTTTGGCGAATAGAGAGAAACGTTGGTAGGATAGCTAGGATACTGGGACGAAAAGAAAGATCAACGGACCAATTATTCGGAACATAGACATCTCCGAATTGGCCTGATCAAAGTGAAAGTTTTCCAGTCCATCTGGGATCAGGATGGACAGAACGGTAGCAGCACGGAACAGCCAGTCAACCAGGGTGGCTGTTGGGGGTGGGTGGTTGGCTGGACGCAGTCAGCTCGGTGTGAAATTAGCGCAGATGTCGCGGTGACGGCTCATGGTGCAGCTTCTCTGTTCATTTTCCAGGAGACTGGATCGGAAAGGGGACGCAATTCCTGCGAGTCTGGATTTTCAGTCGCCGCGCACTACCGGTATTAAATGGTCGTTGACCCAATTAATCCTTGCCCGAGGAATTGGCCAAGAAAATGTAATTCCCTCGTATTATTGTTGTTAATCGGTAAGACGTTTTCCGACCAACTTCCAATTAAGCGCAGTACTCGTTCGATTTAGAAAGAATATTCGTAGATTTATCGTCTTCGATCGGCTTTATATTCCGTACGGCTACGAATCCGATCGATATTTTAGGTACACGTACGTGTTCGATTCGAAAGGGGGCATATTTTCTGAAAATAAGACAATTTTCTCCGATGGAAGAAATTGATTATTACTAACATCTACGGATAATTATTCGACTATATCCAGTTTCATATCCTCGAGACGAAGGTTTTCTCGCGTTTTCTGTAAATCTTGCTCTCTACTCTCGAATCAAGCGGTAGATACATCAAACCGGTGGACATATCGGCGAACATTGTTATTTAATTGTAAAATAAAAGTAAACGTTCGCCAAGGTTCTCGATACGCGATAGAAATTTATAGATTAGAATCGTCCGACTAGATAAGAAGAAAGTATTAATAGCTGCTTCTACGATTATCTTAATTTACGATTAATTTATACTATATCTTACTCTTACCTTAGTCTTATCTTCTATTGTATTTTATACACACATACATATATATATATATATATATATATATATATAAGATAAGACCCCTTTGAGGATTGCCGTTCCTGGTTGGTCGTTTCGACTCACTTACCCTATTGCACCGTCATCGAGAGCGGAAACACAAGCACGGTAACTCACGACGACTGAGAAAGCTGTCGCGTGTACGTGTACAATATCGTAGTTGTACGTACACGCGTGTATCAAGGAGCTTCGGTCCCTGGCTGGCACATAATACAGCATCGACAGCGGAGTTTTCGCGAGGCCGTCTGGGCAAAGGATCGAACGGTTGTATGGCGCGGGGTCGGAAGGAAGCGGGGGCGGAACAGGAAGCCAACCACCCCTCCCTCTACCCTTGGAGGTTCGCTCGTGCCGCGCAGTACAATATCGCGGCAACATAACTCTTCTCCCCTCGTTCATTCTCCGCAGCCCGGCAGAAACATCAACCCTCATCCTCCTCGGTAGCCATGTGCCCCCGCTGCAACCCCTCCGTGCCAGCAAACTTCGTCCAGCTACACCTCCCGCCCGCTTTGTTTCAATAATACTGTTTATATTGGAACGTGGAGCATTGATCTGTTTGCGCGGCACGGCAGCCCGCTCGCGTCCACGTCGCGCTAAAAGATGGACATATCGGACGCGATTTTCAGATCCGGATCCACGCCATCCATCGACCCTGCTGCCTACGCGTAGCAAGATGGGCCAAGGTGATCTCATCTGTATAGTCGCGTACTGAAATAATCACACATCGTCCTTTTGTCTTTAAGTCGATCTTTAAGTCGATCTTTTGAACTGCTCGTCTTTAAAATCAAAGAATCGCCGTTTCCCTCTCCCCGAATCATGTACTTTTTTCAGTCGTTCGTTTACGAGACGCAAGGATCTATTTTAAATCGGCGATCGAAATTTCAACCTCACTTTCTCTATTGTACGGTGGAAAGCATACATAATCGATAATAATCATCGATTTCGACGTAAATTTGCTAGTTCTTAGTTCTTAGGCGTACTAAGTGGTTCTTACACAAGTATTCGACGCGCATTTCTTTATTACCCAAGGGGTGAACATTATTTTTCCGACGGATAAAAATAGACGAATATATTTAGTAACCATGTATCTAATGTAACCTAGAATAACAGGATGACTACTGGTAGAATACAAAGAATGCCACGTTAAAGGAGAAAACCGGCGATCGTTTTCTCTTATTTGGAAATAAAATTCATCGCTCGGTAACGCTTACTGTAAGGTTAAATACGAAAAAGATGTATTGAGCGAGGCAACACTTTTCATCCGCCAGGCCGTTTGCCCGTGAACCGTGTGTCGCCATACGATGGATCCAATGAATTCTACGGCTTTCCAATTCCGTTCTTAGAAATGGAGTTTGGATGGAGTTGATGAGGTTTCCTCTGGAAAATACACACTCGAGTGGCGGAGAGAAGCGGCAGGAGGGGGTGGATGGCGGCAGCGGGAGGGGGGTCGTTCTCAAACTTTCTTTTTTCTTCGCGGGGAATGTATCTCGGGGGCAAGAGTGGTACGAGTCAAGGGGTTTGGTCAGCGGCAGAGATGGACCACGCGATTCTATTGGTCAGATGTGATGCGCATGAGCCGTAGGGGTGAATGAGAAACGACGGGAACCTGCAATATAACCTGAAGAAAGACTCGATCGGAGTCAGGTCACGTAATGTTCCTCCACCTCTTCGGGCTCTACTTTATAACTTCTATTAATCCTTTCGCATCGGGGCTTAGGTTGCCCTAATGAAAAATCCTTTCCCCACGATCCAACACCACCCCCGGTCCATGGTCCCTGGCCCCCGGTCCCTGGTCCCTGCACCGTTTCTATTTTTCCTACTCCGCCGATATATGGCACCGTTGAGCACCGATGCCCGATATTGCGTCGAGCGTTCGATCCTTCCACCGTTGAATATTTCCGATAGAAATCGTACGGGGCCGCGTTGTCTTCGTATCGATTTAAAAACTCGCTGAACACCAGTGTAACTCGTTAGGTGATCATTAGACGCGAAAGGACATTTAGTCGACATAAGGAGGGTAATCTCCATCGAATCGTTTTCGAATCGACTTTCCAGAAAATTCAAGTAATTCGAAAAATCAAAATCCCCGGCTGATTCGAGCAAGCAAATTTTTAAAACTCGCGCGAATCACAACTTGCGAACTCGTTACATTTTACATTTTACACCATATCTGCCACGCTCCCACACTCTCAAGATTTAAAAAGATAAATTTCCAGAAACCGTTAATCCGACGTTAAGGCGACGTCCTCGTTAAAATATCCACTAAAAACTACATTGATATCGTCCGCGATACCAAAACGCAGCAATCGCGAGAAATCGTCTGGAATATTACGAAATGACGCGAATCCCAATTGAAATTCAACGCAGCGATGTTCGTCGGAGCTGGCGGTCCAAGGAGCCGAAAGTTGTTCAACGGAACGAAAACAAACCCAAAGTCGAGATGCGTGCTCGAAAAGCGGCAGCCAGGAACAATGCCGCCAGACCGAGTCTCGTCCCTCGTCGAAAGAACAGAAACAGCTTTTCACGGCATTGGGAACACGGAAAACTAGCTAACGACTCGACAATTCGCCCTTATTCGCCAATCTTGGCCCCGGCTTCCGGGGGCCACTGTTTATCCGAGCGTGTCGAGCATGACTAGAGTACGACATGAATAACCGAGTAGTTGAATTCTGCTTGTCGCGGTTCTATAATATTATCAGAGCATTGTGCCCGACTAATTAGCTGTACTAATGCAATCTTGCCTGATTACGCATTCCGCTCGCCGATCTCGAAGCCTCGGCCTCAACTTACTAGGAACGGTAGAAACGACATCTCGACGTCTTGCCTAGGTGGCAAGATCGTGAAGCGTTTCCAAAAACACGAGCCAAACGCCGAAGAAGCACCTTCCTTTCATCGTTACGTTGAAACACGATAGAATCGTATCTCGGGTACTATCTTCGAAATTTATTCTCTTCTAAATTTCTCTTCTCAAATCTTTATCAAACCTTTGTCAATTTACGTCGTTGTTCGTTTTTTAACATTTAAAAAAAGCTGCAAGGTAATTCGTCGAATTTTCTAGTAGCATTCTTTTCAAAAACGCTATTAATATCGTACGTGGCTTTGGCTGCGAAACGAATCGGTTTAACCTCGAAAGAGAATCACTGCAATTTCATGCATATTCAACCGTTCTAAAAAGAATTTTCAACTATCTCAAACAAAAGATACACGAAACGATATTTTATTTCGTATAAACCGCACAGCAAGCAAACGCGAAGGTAGTGTAGAAATTATACAAAAATATATGAATATACTTCTTGATACGATCCAGATGAAGAATCTGGCTCTGATCAAATAAACATGTACGACGTATGTGTGCGATGTGTAACAAAGAACATATAACGTAGATAAAATCACGTGTTCCGAAAATGCGGCTTTAAAAAACCGATTCAAATTATAATTCGCCATATCGTTTCGAAATTCAATGTACACCCTGCTACATACCGGATTCTAAACTTGGAAACTCGTCGCTTCGAACTTTGAAATTCGAATTGTTCGTGAGACGACAGATTTCGAACTGAAAATTATACGGCGCGATCCTTGCCATTGTCACAGCCCGAGTAACTGTCATTTCAAGTTCAGTTTCAGATTCCGATCGATCCAAAAACTATCTTTCTTCCCACTCTATTGTTCTACGTCGACATCCTTTCCCATCTTTTGATTTAATTTTCTTCTTGGCTATTTAGCCGGCTTGAATTCAAATATTACAAGCGATTTTATCTTCCACTTTACGCGCACGAATCAAGTGCAATTTATATTAAATCCGAGCGTCGACAATTTTCATATCTTTAGCCAATATTTACAATACCGTGTTTTTATCTTTGGAAGCTCTCAGGAAATGAGAGGAGGTAAACGTAAAAAAAGTACGAAATAAAGAATCGATCGATGGTTACCGGCTGGCTACGCGACTTTCATTCTGTTCGGCAAATATTTGATCAAAACTGACGTCAGAGTGGAAATCCACGGTCTCCGGGGCCGTTGGGGGAGGCAGTGGGGGAGAGGGGTGTCATTGTTTCGAAAAAATTTGTAAAGATCCAAGCCGATCACAATGATGCAAACGTGTAATCACCGACTTTTCTTTTTCCTTCTTTTTTCTTCCCCCTCTTTTTTTTCTTTTTTTTTTTTTTTCGCCCATTGAATATTTTTGGTGCGCCGCGCAATTCTTCGACCGGGCCGATTCGAGCTTTTTCCAGGCCATCTGAAAAGCTGTGATCACCGATTGTCACCGTCGGACCACCCGGTACCGGACCAGTTGGAATGAAAAATAGATGAACGCATTGAACCCTCAACCCCCCGGCCACGCGGGATTTTTTAGCAAAAACGGAAACGCGTCGGCTAAACGTTTCGCTGCGTGGACGCTCGTTTTAAGAGAGATTGAGTTACGTTGTTTTTTGAATTTTCTGTCCGCCCCCTTCTTTTTTTTTTTTTTTTTTTGCTACCGTTTTTCCTTTTTTCCTTTTTTCTTTTTTTTTTTTTTCGTTTTTGCGATTGAATTGTCGGATAGCAATTAAGCGGAACTGTCGATGGAAATATTTGAACGGGCGAAAATTGTCCGCGTAATGAAGATGCACCGGAGGATTGTATTTCGTCAAACAGATATTGTAACGACGCAACGAATCGATCGTAATAACGTGATTGAAGCGGGAAATATTACAAGTTGGGTAATTAATTGGAAGATGTAGGCCATCTAATACGGCAACAAGTAGTGAAATGAAAAACGGTAAAGTCGTATTTGAGGTATATTCAAAATTAAACAGATCCTTGATAGATCCTGGATACAGAACCGTAGAATGCAGAAACAGAAATAAATAGTAATTTTAAATAAGTAAAAATCGTATCAACTAGGTATTTTACGAGGTTGGACGTTAGCCATTCGTAGAACTGATCAGTGGTCTGTCCCTCGTAATCAAGTTTATTAAAGAATTTCTAACGAATTACTACCAGTAGTCATAGACGTGGAAGGAATTAATAAGATAAAATATTGGAAAATATCCTCCATTATACACAAATGTTTCATCTTCGAATTGTCATGGTGCATGGCAATCAGAATCGATTGGTAACTGTCATCGCCGATATTATCTAGCAACGGTTAGTTTCACGGGTTCACGAGTCCGGGGATCACTCGCTGTTTGCACAGTTACGCGTAAATCTGTGGTGTAGGCATCGGTTCCATATTAAAACACCCCTATGCTATTCTCCGATGGTAACAAATAATAGCCGCGACAAGGGTCGAAGAGGGTCATCCTCCTCTCACCTTCTCGTTCAACGATCTCTGTCCGATTTTGTCCGGTTTTTCGTCTCTCTTTCTCTCGTCCTATCCCCCCATGCCTTTCTCCACGGAGCAATTTATCCGCGTTATACCCTCGGTTAGCCACGGTGCGTGTTTTGACAAGGAACAGCATTATTAAATGCCCCGGATATCTGATCCTCAGATGAACACCCATAATCTACATAATATGCGTTTACGTCACGCGTCGACGGTCATCGTACAGTGCTATCCATCATGGTCACTAGCTGGGATTATTTTCCGTCCTCCTGCTTTGGGTGGAAACGACGTTTAGTTTATTTATCCTGCCTTCGTTACCATCTTCGGTGAGTTAGTAGTAAGTAAATAAATGGAAAATGCGTCGATCCTTATCCTACGGTAATTTGTTATCAGAAAGCGTTCTTGACAGTTCGTGGCAACTTCAAACGTATAATAGGCGTAACATGTGATATTACGTGCAACGATAACGCGGAAAATATTAAAAGCATAATATTCGCTATGTAATAAGTAGGTACTTAAATGACGTAACAAATGTCCGTTAATACGCATTTACATAAATATTCGCGGTTCGATGATTATTAACGAAAAGTTAAACGACTTGGTAAATTACCAATTTATCAATTCGCGCATTGTATCAAGGATAGTAGAACAAATGCAAGAGCTATGCACTTTAATCCTAGGCGGAAAGACGTCGGCCTTAATACAATCGCATAACGCGCGAAAATTGAAAGAAGCAAAGGGAGCAAAGGAAAAGAAAATGTTAAAGGAACAAGAGAACCGTAGAAATCTGCAAAAGGGAAATTAAAGGTCTGCGAAATGCTAAAAGCCCCGTGTTAAACGGTCCTACTCGGCCGATCAAAAAGGTGGCTTCTTTGAAAAGGAGTGACGACGTGGAAAAGCGAGCAACCCTCCCCCAACCCTGGTTTGGCTGGCAGTCTGGCAGTCTGGTGGGCCTGGCAGCCTGGCAGCCGACAGCAACCCCTGGGTAACGGGGTGTCTTGTCATAATACAGGCCGTAGTACAACTTAATGATCTATTGGTGCAGCGCAGTCGGGGATGTAGCATAATTCTCGACACGCTTCCTGTCACGTGGATCGGCCATTCGATACGTCCTCCTGCCATTGAACGGGATTACAGCCGTACATGGCTAATTTTTCTCATGCCCACTGTCAGCCTGTTATCTCTGGATGATCCGGCTTCCATTTGGCCCACGACATCCTGTCGCTCCATAAAGAACGTGGGATTTCGCCCATTTCCGCCGATGACGCGAAAATGACCAAAAGAGATAAGGATGATTGGTGACTTTCCTGATCGAACTCTGATTTATCGTTGGATGAAAGAATCCGAGCGTTTGTGAATACCGGAATCATATAGTAAGTCGCCGTTCATTTTCTCGACACTTTGGTCGATTTCTATCAACATTATCTAAATTTCGCTATAGTATAGAAATTAATGGCGAATTAATAATTAACAGCGGTATTTCTTATCCCTCTATATAGAGTCGGCAGATTAAGTATAAATAATATAATAGAGCAATAACGAAATAATATAACAATAATAATAATACGCATATTTTATCAATTACTATTACATTACGTATTACGTTAGGCATATAGTTGTACGTATCGCTTGCATCGACGTTCAAAGTCTTTCCATCGGCTTCGAAAAATTCTATCACCTTCTTTCCACTAATCCTCAATTGAATAGAATAATAAATTACAATCCGAGCATGAAGTTTTAGCAAGCACTTTGTTCTTCAAATAATAACTAATCATTTGTCAAATATTTGATCCAAATATCCCATATCCAAAGTACTTTTATAACTTGTGGAACTCACAAAGTCTTCTCTTCAACTTTATCCTCCTGTTGCCTACCATTATCCCAGCCGACATTCGCCGATATCTCCTTAATTCTGGTAGTCGAAAAAGAGCCTAACATTTCATTTGCCCCCAAGGCTCTCCTGCATTGACGTGTCCCGCGCCGTGCCGCGTCCAATGAATCACTTTTTAACCAGCCTGATAACCCGTTCGTCGAAGCTCATCCTCACTGACATCGATTCCCGATTTATCGGGGCCGCCGTTTCATTTCGAACGAATCACGTGTCTTGGAATCGAAAACCGAACTCCTTGCTGGTTTTGCGTGTAATAACACGAGAGGAAGAGGAGGGAGGGTGGGAGGGAGAAAGGGCCCTAGGAAATAATTGCGGTACAAGTACGTGCTCGCGCCGAGCACAGTTTAATTCTGGGCGATATTATAATTAAGTGGTTCGAACCGTAATGGCTGGCGTCACGTAAACCGCCAACACCGGGACTTGGTGCTCATCATACTGCTTTGTTCAAACAATCAGCAACCCGATGGCGGCCGTCACGCGAACGTTTTGCCTCGGTGAAAGTGGCCTTCCTGCCTTCGAGCCGTCCCATCTCGAATCGCACGCTTGAAACATTTATTTCCCACTCCTCGCCTGATTGACGTACAAAAGCCTGAAATTTATGCTCCGATGGACAGTTGACTCGACGCAGTTCAGCGAGTGAACTCATTATTCTCGAGTAAACTCGACTATTTAGCGTCGGCATTCAGCGATACATATATAACGTGTATCGCGTATCCTATACATACATCGCTATATGTTCTTCATAGGACATTAGAGTCCTATGGATGGGAAAAGTCAGTTTAGAAATAAGTCAAATGGCCAACAATCGTTATCCACTACATATACTATACTCTGCTAGATACTGCGTATCTCTGTAGCATTAATCTCGAATTAGTAATAAACTAGAAAGATCGTTGCGTTCGAGAAATGCAATGATTCGAATCTGCGAAGAAATGTAATAATATTAATAAATAAGGTAGAAATATTCAAAGACTCGAGATAAATACACGCTTATTACGTGTTAGTAACACGTAACCTGAAACAAAGCGTATTAACGACTGAACTTTCCCGTTTAAGCAACATTCAACATTTTCAAACATCCGACAGATGTTCTCGGCGAGAAAAATGGTAAGCGAGAAAATTGAAGAAAAGATACGAACGGTAACTTGCGATAGCGTAAAGCAGATTGTCGTGCGAATTAACATACGTCAATCTGAATGAAAGTTAACAGACCGATGCGATGAGTCGGGCGCTCCAGGTAACCAGTCAACGAACCGCAACCGGAAATTGGCTGCTCGGTTATCAAAGTTTGCGGGTTGCGTGTCTGTCGAGCCACGAGGAGAGAAGTAACTAGGGGGTGGGATATCCATTAATAAGCGAGTGAAAGCGCGATGCCTTCGTATATCGGGGTGCCAAGGAAGGTAAATATTAATTTGCCCAAGCAACCGCCAGGATCGGCCGCGAACAGGTGAAACTTGTTTCGTGCGTTCAAATAATTATGGTTCTTACGTGTAAAGCGAAAGGAGTGAATGCCTTTCCTCCCTTTTTCCACGTAGCGACGGCATAAATCCCTATATTCGTTGCAACTTTGCTTGATTCTATGTAATTTTGTAATTTCGTAATTTCGTAATTTCGTAACTTTGTAATTCTATTTTCCAACTATCGTGTTTTCGTGTTGCACAATTCTTGTATTCGCTGAAACCATGTTCTTAAGGATACGCCAGCATCGTATCGACGTAAAGTATACACGCGTGAGTATAAAAGTATCAGTTTATTTTCGCTGTATTCGAGAAAATCAGCTATTCGAGACATTATCGTAGAAATCGTCCATTCAAATACGAGATACGTAACGAAATGAAAACGAGATAAAAGCTTATCCCATTCTATATCCAAATAATAAGATAACTCGACGAAAGATCATTTACTCGTTCAAAGTAACGCACAGTGTCCAAGCGTAAAAACAAACGTGTCTCCGTTTATAATCTCAACAAAGATATGACCATCCATTTCCCTTAGCGAATAAGCGCAAGCCGTTCCTTGATACGTACCTTCGCATACGCAACGATCCCTGGGGAAACGGCACTCGAGGCGGGTTCGAAATACACGCGCCATAAATTCAACCAGCCGAAAGCCATTTTCCATTCGCGTTTCCCCGATATCGCTCGCGGAATCGGCACGCGGCAGCCGTCGCGTCGCGAGAGCTGAATAATAAATTACGCCGTTAGTTGAAACAATTAATTAATAATTCATGATAGGCGAGGAAGGGAAGTCCGCCAGGTGGCAGTAGTAGCGAGGGAGAGCAGGGGGAAGTAGAACGCGTAGAACGCGTAGAACGCGGGGGTGGCCGCGGAGGGAGAGCGGGTATACTTGGCGTCTGCGTCGACGGGATACAGTCGAAAATCAGGGGTTGAAGAGGGATGCGAAGAGGGTGACACATCCACCATGCTGAATATAATTTACTTGAACAAACTAAAATCCCTCGCAACCGTGGATCCTCGTCGCGCTTCCGCGACCGCGACGCGTTGTCCTACTTCGAAGCAACCCTTCCTCGCAACCCTTCCGTTCCTCTCTAACCCCATACCATCGACTCGCTCCTCCTTTGCGAATACTTTATAAGCTGAAAGACGCGGCTCAATGCCGCCCAAACTTTATTCTCTATTTATGTTTACCCGTGGCTCGAACACGAGCTTTTCCGCGAAGCTCTTTGCTTTTTGGAGGGGGATTATGCTAGCCCAACAGTAGGGTAGATATGAGACCCGTTTGCGGAGAAATCGTGCACTCGACTCGCTCCAATCCTCCATTCTACCCGGCTTCCGCGCACCGTTTCTTAGCGGGGGTACGTTGTGTTTATAATTCTATTCGGCTGCGTGGTTGCAAGTGGGCTCGGTTGCTGCTGTAGCCTTGGTTTCACGAACGCTAGGCAAATGAATTTTAAATATCAGCGTTATCGTAATGCAGTTACTGCTAGAATTTTTAATCGCAGAGTTGGTTGATTTCTGAACCTATTAGACAGGGAAGACGTTGCAACGTAACGGGAATCAGAGATGGAACTTTCCTGAAACGAACGATACGAACAAATCAACAAATATATCGCTTATTATAAGAGATAAATAATAGTAGTAAAACTTTTTCGCTGTTCCCTCGTTGCCAGTTGCTACACCATACGGTTAATATGAAATTGAAAAACCGAAATATGTAGTATAGACGGTAAAGATCTAGCTGTGCTTATCTCTTGCCTATCACGTACGGAAATTCCAATATCTTAAAACAAAAAAAAAAAAAAAAAAAAAAAAAAAAAATAGAAAACAAAAATATATATATATTTCAACGATGCCAATCCGAACCATCAGCTCGTCAAAAATACCCAACGAAACGGACGTTGAAAGAACGGCACCCCGAACAAGTCGAAACACCACGGGGTCACGATTCCGTGGCAGTGAGGATAAAAATCGAAAAGGATGGAACACAGCGGTGCTTTCGTTTCACAGGGAACCCTGGAAGACGAGTGTCGAGGCGGCGGGCACGAAATCGAGGGAAGGAGGAGCGGGTGAACGCGGCACAATCAGCAGGAACGATGCCGGGCGGAACGAAGGGATGAACCGGCGTTCATAAATCTCGGCAGATTACTAAATCCCCGGTTTGATGAAACCAGGCTGCGTACATACGTGTGTCTCTTTGGCGACGGGACACGTACACGCATACGTTTGTGCGCGTGACGATGCAACCGCGGTTGTGTTGGTATCACGGTAGCTCATCGGGGGCCGGGCGCTGATAACATTATCATAAAACGGCAATATCGCACAGATATTGGCCTGATGGAACGCCGCTGCTACCAGCCAGCCTCTCGACTATCGAACCGAGTTAAGAAGTGATCTAGCGCGCGTGGCTTACAACTTTTTTCATATGCAAACGACGAATCGAGACGCTCCGCGGCTGTTGCCCAAGTGTTACGTGGTTCTGGAGGGTTGGCTTTATCCGTTATCGGGCACAACTTTTGACGCGGCTTTTCACTGGTCGTGCGATCGTTCCAGTCAGAAATGGCTATTGCTTCGAGACAGCAGCCAGTAGTCTTGAGAGCTTTGGCAAACCGACTCTAATAGATGGAACAATTTGGTAGGATAAATCGTATTTTGTCGATGTTTGATTTTTGTTCGATCGAGGTACGTGTAATTTGAATTTTGGAAAGATTATCGCAAGGTAAATATCATGTACATCGTCCATCTTTTTAAAAGGATTCCAATCCTTTAGGAAATCAGCTAATACTAATTTGTGATAAATATATCGCAAAAATTCTTCAACAGTTAACTTAACGCGTAGTTTAAAAGTTGAAATTCGTGATATAGCAGCATTCGTTTACAGATATTAGAAGCTTAGCAATGTAAAAATGTGAATTCGATGATCATTTTCGTTAGTTCGAGGAAGCGCGTATCTGTTTGAATGAAACAACCGTGCTACGCTTTGCACGTTCATCATCCAATCGAATTAAAGAGCGACTCGAACCGACAGCAATCTACTTTCGCAATTTGTTCGCATGCAAATGTCGTTCGCAAACTTTTAATTAACTCCTTAAAAGCTTCTTTCAACACCTTCGACCAACGTCTTCTTTAAATGGACGTGTCATTTATCGCAGTAAAACGCATCGGGTGCTTTCTTCGGGTCTGCCGCTCAACTTACTTGCTTATTATGAAATTGAAAAATGCCATCGATATATCAGTAAGTATCTAGTACGTATAGTCTAGTATAGTATCTATTAAGTATAGTAAGAGATCTTTTTAGTTATTAATTTAGTTCATTTATCTGGTTTCGTGACTTTTACCAACAATCAGAAAGATACTTCTTACACTCTCTTTCGAATATTTGAAATATTCTTGCATATATCGTGGCTATTCTATAGGTTTTTCCCTCTTGAAATTTCTCATAAACGAAGCGATATTTCGAAGCGGATTAATAAAAGACGAAACGTAGATGACACAGAGAGTAGATAAAGGGTTCGGGGAGGAAGGGATGAATCCTCGTGGCCGTGAAATCGTCTACCCCCGTCCCCCGCTGATGTCTAATATAGCAGAAGGCCTAGATGATGAGACTTGGCCCCGCCTCGACTCGGTTCAGCTCAGGTATTACATTATGAATATTCATGACGGTGTGTCTGCACGGTGCTTCATTACACCTTCTCCCGGCGCGGCGGCTGCTCCGTTCTCCGTTCTCCGTTCTCCGTTCTCCGTTTCACCCCTGTTCTTCGCCGCCTAGTCCTCCTCATCCCTAGCACCGTCAATCAATATGCAACGGCACATCGAGCTTTGCTTATCTTCTACGAACCGTGCCAGCCACGTTCTCGCTGATACGCACCAAGACTGGGGTTCTTCGACGACACGAACCCTTGTTAATTGCAACGCTATTCAGAGAAAAGTCCTGCTTCCAGGAAACGCTTTTATCCAAGTCGTTCCTTTGAGACTCGAAGCCCTTTAGTTAAATCGGTGCAATTGCCCAGTATACATTATATTTTCTAAAATGGAATATCCATGTGTTTGCGGTTTGATCAGCAACGAGATTAACACCGACGGATAGAGGTAGGATCGAGTCGATTGGAAGAATGGTCCTATTCGTTACTATATATTATTAGTACCGGCGGCGGATAGATGAGATCGATCGACTGATCGGGTACGGAGACAAGTCCATTAACGCTAATGGTGATTATACAAATTCAGCGCACGAGAAACACGCGCCTACGTTTATACAATTCCCATACTATGTACCACAAATGTATGTAAATATTTTACTTTGCAATTCGTATACTATTTAATTCTTAGAAGGCATGTTTCACTAACGGCCACACGTAAACGCAAACGATTAAAGATTCTTTCATCTTTTATATTTGAAATTCCCACATTCATAGGAAAACGACGATAAATAGAAAATGTCAATGGGAATCAAAGTTGAATTTTACAAAGAAAATTTGCTACATAAATTTTCAAAAATATCACCGAAACATCAACAAACCAACCGAAAGAAAATACTCTGTCTGGCTCATTATATATCAATATGTTATATATTATAGATTAACATACGAGCCTCAAGTACCTGTAAACCCGTTAAAAGAAACAGCGAAAGGCGCACCTGTCCCCTTGATACGATTGCCCTCTCAACGGACCAAAAGCACCCCAACAAAAAGGTGTACGGCACCAACAGGATCCTGCTCGTCGCTTCTCACCCTCTAAACATGTGCCGGACGTCCCGGGCGCCCTTTTTCGCGCACGCGGGGCGTCTGAGCGGACAGAAGAGAAAAACGATGGCCCGATTAGCGGCTGCGCGTATCGCCCGTGATTACACCGCGTCCCGACGCCGTATTACCCACATGACCGGCCAGATTTGACGTCTCGGCGCCCCGTCGTTCTCGATGGAATTAATAAAGCGGGGCCGAGCAATCTGCTCCCGCGTCGGGACACTCGGCTCCCAATATAACAAAGTGGACGGGGTTACCCCCCATGGCGTCGGATCCTGCATGATTTGATTAGCCCCAGATTGACCCCGCTTTCTCTTCGCCACCTCCTTTCTTCTCGTTTAAGCACCCTACACAAGACAACACGAGACAATGTCACATGCGAAACCATCTCAGTGACATGTACCTGTACCTGTATCTACGAGTCTGTCAGGTTTTCACGTTTCACCATGTGACAAACAGATTGCAATTCGCGTACGTCAGTTGCCCATCGAAGAGAAAGTTTCACAGAGAATTCAGAGTCTTCAGAGTTGCCAATTAAAGTATCCGTTGGATCGATTTCCTTTTCGGATCATCGCATCATTTATCGACGACGAGGCGACGATGGATACACCGAGTTATTTTTTCTTATTTTTGTGGAAAACTTGAAAGAAACAATGCAATAAATTCTCCTGAAAACGCATCCCACTTTTGAATTTTAAGAAGTTTATTGTTCCACTAGTCCACGCAAAGAAATAAAATAAAAAATGAATCTCACTGGACGACGGTTGTGCCTTTGCGATAAGCATTACCGTAATTACAGGAAAAAGACTGTATAAAAATGATCCACTGCTGTAATACACATATTTACCTATATACAACGTTCCTAACTCTAAACGTATTTTTACTGCCCGACTATCTACAGCTAATTTGTAAATATAGAAACTGTCTCTTTGGCGAATTTGATTAAAATCAATGAGAATCGCTTGAGAGGGCAAACCTAGCGAGAATCTTGTCTCAAGGAAAATGTCAATCACGTTACGACCGCCTCAACTCTACATCCGTAAAATCTTTGATATTTGTAATAGGAACAGTTTCGTTGCACGCGGCGGGCACACTGTATCACAGTGTGAACGAGTACCTTACGCTTCCTTTACCGTCTGTCGCATGCTTCTCGGGATTTTGTTTTCCAGCCCCTCGCACGATCGTTCACGAGTCTTCTCTCTCTTCTTTCCCGAAGCACGGTCCAACCCTCACCCCTCGCTCCATTACACTTACGCTAGCCACTTTATGTCGGGAAATTTGCAATCTTTCCATTTAATATATCGACGCCCGGCGAACAGGGACGGAGGCATGCGATTTGAATACATTAAGCGGACACCCAGGTCCTTTCTCGACCCTCTGTCTCGTATACGCGTGGACGTAGCCGGTGACGAGGCGTTTCGAGACGAAAGGAAGCCGGGAAGACAGACGGTGGTACTATGGACAGCTTGTTTTTTGGGGGGGATTATTTAGGATGGATCACGAGGAAAATGAATAGCAAATTAGAAGGGTACTCGGCATGGTGAAGTTTAAATGATTAAGGGATGACGAGAGACAGGCTAATGATTAATTGTGAAACCATTTTAATTCTTCTCATTCTGCTACGATCTGTACTATGATACTCTATTAGTATATACCATTCTTCCAACCGATCTATTAATAGTTCTATAAAATTTGAAATGATCGGAATCAGAAAGTATCGAGGAAAGCAACAACGGAAACAACGCTCATTAACTTGCAACGTTATCAATGTAGCACGTCGATAACACTCTTAGTTAAGTCTCGTAAGAGGGAGAAGTCTGCAAGTAATTTTCCCACTGTTGCTTCGTCTCGAGTGATCGCGAAAACCAGGTTAGACGGACCGAGGCAATTCTACCAACGTGTGTCACTCGTGTTCGCTCTTTCTTTTTTACCCCTTACCTTTACTGAACGTTACTCGAAATTACAAGAGATTTATAAATAACGCCCAGAATGATTATTTTTTCGATTTAGAGTATTTTCATCCCCAACTCCTAATCCTTCCAACTAAATTACGTCCTATCAAAACTAAGCACGAGTTCATGTGTATATATATATATATATATATATCCTAATGAAAATTCGCATCGTCATGCACGACAGACGTCTTCTAATACGCGAATCGAGACAGATGTAGCATACGAGTGTCGATTGCAGGAGGGGGTGGTTGGTGACAGGATCTCCGGCAGCGGCACCCCTGGCCGATATTCGCTCCCCTTGCGTCTAGTATTAACTACATTTATACGCGTTGTCTCAAATTAACCCCTGACTCCCCATTCATTTTGCTCTCGCATCCCTCTATATTCGTATCTATCGAATGTCGAATGCTGCCAGTAATATTCACTGCATGCCTATTACCATTAGAATACCGAAACGAGATAGGTTTCGTTATCGCGTCAGACGAGTGGATTCCAGTATCGTTCTGGCTGTTGGTCACAATCATCGCGTGTCATTCTCCTCGTCGCATCGCGAATCCTTCGTGCCTGCTGTTCTGCCGTTTCCTACACTGCTTTTCTTGCCATTGAAATTATTCCGTTACCATGGAATTCGATATACAGATTAACCTTTAGAAACAGATATACTGCTACAAATATGATTTGAAACTCGTATAAAAATTGCTCGACACTTTCACCGCTACCGACGCATGCGTCGCTTCAATTATATCCAACTACGATACAACGAGTAATACAATTTCAGATATGAAATAGTTATATTCTAGTAACCGCGAATGTATTATATCAAGGAGACGCGGGATAAGATGAATCAGTTAAGATTGCAAAACGCATAGAAATCGGATAAATGACGATATCGGATAACATCGGATAAATGATGTTACACGAGGAGCATAAAACACGAACATTTGTTATGCAAGTTGTAGAAATTCTCGGTCGTTTGCTTGTTCCGTGGTTGAACATCCGTTGACCGTACGTGTCGAGCTCGTAACACGAAATACACCGCGATCAAATTGCTCGACTCGAGTCGTCGATTCCCGAGACGCATAAAAGTCAACTTAGACGAACAAAGTTGGAAGATGATGTTCGTTATGGGTACCGTCCGGTTATAGCGAGTTAGGGGTGATTCGGACAAGGTTGAACGTAGCTGGTACGTATAATTCGATTAGACGTTAACCTTGCGAGGCACGGAAAAGAGGCGGACGATAGGATCGAACGAAGAAACTCCATGAACCTTCATTATGTTACCTCACCCTGGATGGCTCGTCCTCGGCATTAGCGTTAGCCGTAACGGTTTCCTCCGCTAAATTAAAGGAATTAAATGGACGTAAGATGACCGGAGGACAAACCTAGCCAGCGGATCTGATTATATCACGAGTTGCGATTCGTATCTGGTTCGGTTGACGAGTAACCACACCAAATTTTCATTCGTCTCTGCAAATCGGCCAACACAACTCATTCGTGTTACTCGGTTAGCAAAGTATTAACAAATGTTTGAAATTCTCAGAGACAAATTATTTTATATAATACCTACGCCATCGTTTAGGTATCATTTTCCTATTTTTTTTTTTTTCTTTTTTTCCTTTCTTTCCTCTTTCCTTCTTTTTCAAACAAAACTTCGACTTCATGGCTACCGAAGCAGCTGGTAGCGTAGGAACTGTTTATATATTCATTCGAATTAGTCTTTGCATCGTTCAATGGTTACCAAGTTGTCGATAACTTCGTACCTTCTCGACATCTCTCTTTTTTGTCCTAAACTATTTAATTCTAACTACTGTTTAATTATGACTACGACAATTCCAGAAACATACCTATTCGATTCAGAATGTGTAGGCACGAAAATTGTTCCATACTCGATAGAAATAGAGTACAGATTTGAAACAAGCCACTAAAGCAGCTTACACGCAAAGAAATCTCGAGCGTCCGTTGATGAGCAAAGCAACGTTCGAAATTAACTACCTATGTACATATATCAAACTTTATCGTAAAAAGCGTTATGTCGGCAAATCACAAGCAGCAGGCGTGGTCGTAAACCTGGAGAAAGGGCGAAAACTCCATAAGCCCAGGGAATAATCCAATGCTCGGTTTAACGACTGCTAAGTTCCGTAATGGCTGTCGGTGGAAGTGGAAGTGCAGGAAGGACGCGGGGGCATCGGTGAAAAATGGAGACGCTGCGCTGGCCCGGGAAGAAACACTGGTCGGTTCGCATCATATATTGCCCGAATGGAAGAAAATCGTTTCTCGAAAGGAGGGCCGAAAACGTTCGTTCGATGTTGCAGGATGGCAATGGTGGAGAAAAGAAAAAAAAAAAAAAGAAAAAGGAGGCGCACAGGCACAGCGTCACCGGAGGCGTAAGATTTGTTGCCATAAAGAAGATTGCTTGGTGCTAATGAAGAAACATTACCACGACGATATTGCGACCTCTTTTACCGCGCCTGCTTGTATTTATGGATGAGAAGATAAACAGGATCGATCGGTCCGAACGTTACCGTTCGGAGGAACTTTGTTTCCAGTTTGATAAAAGTTTGGTTAAATGCTCGTGTGGAATTTAATCATTCGATAAATTAACGGTTTATAACGACACGATTATTTTAGAAAACAAATACTTTGTTAACAATGGGAAAGTATCAAGTAGATCGTTTAAACGTATACCCTGACAACTTCGTAAGAAAATACCAATTTGTACATTCTGATAATATTTATAGGTATACGCGATATGCACGACACATAGATCCCCAGAAATCCATAAAACTATCGCGATATTTATGGCAGGTAGTGTACATGGATCTCGTGCGTCGATAGCAGAGAGTCGATCGAGCGCATTGGAACAAAAAGCCTGTGGCCTCCACGTAGGAAAAAGTCGGCAATGATCATGAGGCACTAGCGATCAGTTCTCGTGATGGCATGGACGAAATCTATCGGCCCTTTCACTCGCAGCCGAAATCGATCGTCCGGGCCAGGAATCTGACAACGAGAGATACATTTGGTAACACACCGATGATTTGTGAAACTGTCCGGTCAGCAAGTATGCCAGAATGTGTATGGGGTTCGCGCAAGCGCAACCCCTTTTTCCGACCCCATGTATTGACGCGGTGGTCACCCTCAGTGACCAGCACCCCTCTGTTCCGTTCGACCGTCCACGGAGAAGGCTGTATGTCTTACGGAATGCCTATGATGCCTTCCTGCAGCCCTTCTAACTCCTCCACGACTATATAGTATGCGCACGCACACGCACGCGCGCGCACGCACACACACACACACACACACACACTGCAACCCCTGTCCAACCCCCTCCAACAAAGCCCGTCTTCTGCGATAGCCACACGCCGCGCCGGTGACAAGTGCGAGGCGGCCATCCAATAACCCGCACCGGCCACTACCCACCACCCGTCAACCCCCTACCTCCACCCTCCAACCTCCTCCAGCCTCACCGGCCAACTTATTGAGGACTTGGAGGAATTAGGAAACGGAGAGTGGCTTCCTTCTCTTCGCCTCTGTTCCTTCCCTTCCTTGTTTTCTTCTTCTTCCTCTTCTCCTTCTTCTCCTTCTCCTACCTATCCTGTCTCTTTCTTCTTTCTTTCATCCATCATCTTGTCATCTTGCCATCTCCACTCTATGTTTCTTCTCCTCTCTGTTCTCTATCACCTCCTGTCTTCTACCAATCACCTCCGCTTTTTTCTATTTTCTATCCTCCACTTGCCTGTCCTCTTTCATTTTCTATCCATCTTTTCTCTCTGTTTCCTGTATCTCTGAATTTTCTCGTTTTCGTCTCGTATCTCCTACATACTATTCCCCTATGTTCTTCGGTTCTCCTTCCTGCTTCGTTCCTCTTTCGTTATCTTTCTCTATCCTTCTCCGCTTCTCTCCTGCTGTCTGGACCACTCACCCTCACGCCTCTACCCCATCTTGGCTAGCTCTCTCCTACAGGGTTATGACCGGCGACCACGAAATACCCGGAATTTCGCGTGGCCGCTCTTCTGAAATTCGATCGGGGACACGGACGGTCTTTTTACACGGTAACGAAGGCTTGGCCGCGTGGAAAAAGGCCAGGTCTCGTCCGGCTGAAAGAGATCATACGGAATGCCGCTATTCCGATGGAACACCCTATGAGAATTTCCTGATTGATTGTTTAATCGTACTTTCCCGCGATCTTTCTCCTGTTCTTCTCTTTTTTCTTTTCTCCTTTTCAATCATCTTGCTGCATTTTCCTAAGAATGAATCTAAGCAAGATACAATTGAGATTAATCAGGGGAAAGTTTAAGGGTAGAGGCTGAAGTACCACATGATAGAGTAGCACACGATCGACAATATTGTTAGTATATAATTTTATTCGGAATAAAGTTGATATTAGTTTAAAAAATGGCAAACTACATTATGGGGTTAAGAGAGGAATCCTCTAGTTTGAAAGCAAAGAATCGAATCAATATTTGCATAGAAATATCAGGATTTGAAATTCGACAAACGGTCACCAATGTTTCCGAAAACTTTGGACAAAGTTGACAGAACGATTCCCATTACGGTATCCTCACACGTAACTCATTTGTCAGCAATTCCTTCTTAATCTTTCTCCATTCGACCTTACAACCGCTCCTCTGCAAGTCTCGACCCGTAAACTTCGAAACTAATCTAATTTACGGTGAGCAAAAAGGCCGGTCAGCATTCACGATCAACCTTGCACCTTCGAGCGACTCGTTTGTCCCGAGATTTCGAACAGAAAACAAGCGTCCCGCTGTTTCCTACGTGAGAACGAACCGCGCAAAACTTTCAAACTTTCGACACTGATTCCATGGGTAATTAATTCGTTTTCATGTCTGTAAATTTCCCGATTATTCCCCGTAGGAGAAGTATTTAGTTTACCGAAGATACATTTTTCTAACTATCGAATACGATTATTTATATACTTGATAAAATTATTATAGATTCTTATTTATTATTATAGGTATTTGTAGGGACGATGCGCACATACATATAAGCTTATACATGTAAGAAAATAGTAAGTAAACTTACCCAATTGTATTATGAAGAGTTTTATTTCTATTTCTTTTCTTTTTTCTTTTTCCATTTATTTATTATATTTAGATTTCGCAATATATATTTTAATAATTATAATGATTATACAGATGCTAAATTATCTATTTATATGCTCACTACTCCGCTCAAATAACATCGGTTTCCTAGAAAAATGACAAAATAATGCCCCTTTCACAGATAGCAAACGATAGTTTAGTAAAGATCTGCGAAAGCTGATAACGCTAAATAAGTTAACTAAGTTACGTACGAGCGGCAGAAAGATTCTCTCGCCGCTAAATCGTTGAATAAGTTAAGAATTTTCTACTTTAAATTCTCTATTTCGAATTTCTTGGAAATTCCACTTTCCTAGATTGTGTCACTGCTTTTGAAAACCGACGCTATAACATGTAAAGAGCCAGAAGAGCCGATCAACACCGGTCAAATTGGGAAGCGTAACGTTAATCCGATAGAATCGAGCAGACTGAAATATTTTGCGGTTAATTCTGAGGAACAAGCTGTCCCGTTGCAGCAACTGCAAAATGACAATAACATTTCCGCGATAATCGGTTTAACCGAGCGGCGTAACTGAACGCCGCGGCGTAATTAACAAAGGAAAAAGCAATAGCGGTGGTCGTGCTTGTATGCACTCACACGAACACAGTCGTGCTTCAATCTGATCGCAACACAGAGAACCAGCCTGCAGTTCGAACGAAATACTCGTTACATTGTACCGACAAACGGCTGTTTTTAACCATTTCGTCACGATAACGGTTTTTCGATATTTCCGTCCGCGGAAGCTTTGAAGTGTATTTTACATTTAAACGTTTCTACCTTTCTTTATTATCCTTTTTTTCCTTTTTTCTTTCTTTTCTCTTCTTTTCTCTTTTTCTTTTTTTTTTTTTTTTTCTTTTGACTCTATTCAATTTCGAGTTTTCGTTCCATTTCTCGAAGAGACCGTTTCGAACCAAGATTTTGTACAAATTGGAAGAAGCTTGAGATTAAGAACGAGAAGAAGGGGAAGACCTTTGATCGTTAAACAATATCTCTTGTCTATCACGTCTCCTCCGTTTCTTTCATTTCTTCTTCTTCTTCCTGTCTTCGATCATTTCGAAATGTAGAATGGAAGTAGAATGCCGTCGCGTGCTTTTCGTGGCATGTTGGTTTATTCGTGCCAACTGTTTCATAGACAATTCGACGAGTTTTGTGAGTTTGTAGCATAATGGCCCATGTATGTATAGTTCTATGCAATTAGATAATTGTAAATTAACGTTAAAGATGCAAGTAGGATATTTTTATCTTACATTTTTTATCTTACATTTTTTTATCTTACAATGGTGTTATAAAGATTATGTCAGCGAATCGTTATACCTTTTCCGAATCATCAATGGTTTCTGTTAGTCTAGTAATAAAGGTAATAACGATAATGCCGCTTTTACTTTTCAAGCGAAACGAGCGTCTTTTTACCGCCATTCCGAGATATTCGTATTGTACTTTGCGTTTTAAACGATTATTCGCAAGATACCATTGACGAGATCGATTCTTGGTCGAGGAATTTGAAGAATGTTTTGGAATAGTTGTTTTCAGGCCAGAAACAGGGAGACTGGGTTTTCAGGGTGTTCCGCGAGTTCGAACCCTTCGAGATGTTCATTTCGAAAACTTCGATATAGCAGATGATTACCGGTTACCATTTCACCTGATATCTATATCTGAATAATTAAACTAATCCATTTTTCCACGTCGTTTCCTATACGAGAATTTACCGAATGTAACGTAACGTAACGTAAATTGTTAGGCAAGGTATAAGACGAGACATACAACAAGTAAAGGCTAGTTACAAATTAAATAGTTACCAGACTTTCCGATTATTCGTGTATGGAAAATTACTACAAACTATATTAATACGTTGGTGCATTAATAAATCTAGATATATGGAAACACAGGTATAAGAAAAACATGATATAGCGTGTACTGTTTCAACCGGTCGATTATTATCTGAGAGTCTGGTGTCCCGCTACGTACGACGAGGCAAGTCTCACCGTGTGTAGGGTACTTAACGCCAGTCCAGCCGGGGGCGTTCAGTTCAGGCGGTCACTGTCTATGTATATGTATATATGTATAGCGCACACATAGGCCGGAACTCATACAGAGAGAACCGGCAGTGGGAGAAAGGACGGAGATGAGGCGCGTTTATATGGACACGCACACGCGCAAGCAAGTCCGGCGGTCGGTCCAGTGGCCTGTGCTGCGGCCGGCAACTGCGGGGGTGGCGATCGGGGCTTCACCCCGTAGAGGGTGGCGAGGCGTTGATCAATACGTGAAGATAGAATCCGATGCTACCCATCCAGCCCCGCCATCCCCCTTCGAGCCTCAACCGCTGCCCGGTCCGGCTGAGGGTATCGCGGCTCAATCGACTGATTTGTCACCCACGCATCATTTTCTTCGACGCTGCGGGGACGAACCGGCGCGACGCGACGTTCCCAAATCGCAGACCTTATGGCATTCGCTTCGTTACGGCTTCCTTATTAAGACTCGATGGGGTGCGCCGATGAGAAACCGAAGGCATTTTCGGTCGTTCGATTCAACCGAACCGCATTTGTACACCATGTTGTAGATCGTGGACCGTCGTACACTGTTTAGACCAACGTACACCGTCTCTACACGCGTATCCCATCCCGATCAATTCCTTTATATTTTCATTTTTCTATTTTTATTCCTTGTTGGATTTAGATTTTAATGGTTGCTGATTTCTCGCACATCTATTGCAAAGCTAATTAACTGAAACGGAGTTGACGCGTGAGTTGAGAAAATGAATACCGAAGGTTTATAAAAGAAAATCTTTAATTTCTACTGGAGTATAGATACGTTGGTGACGATAGAATACACACCGTGTACAATACACACGGTATCGAGCGAATTTCATTCGTATCCGTGGTTAAGAAGACGGCTACTTCTATGTACACTTTTCATATGTGATCAAATAACTCGATTTAAAATTACAAAGTAGAAATTAAAAATATGTTTTATTTAGAAAGGCAACGGTTATCTTAATACCAGTTGCAGTTAATTCGAAGATACGTCCTTTCGTTGTTTTATTACACTAATCTAAAAGTACTAGAAAGTTCTGCTTCTCACTGACCAAAACATGATTCATCCTCTCATATCTTATCCCCAATGCACGATGAAACGTCCAACTTTCCTGCATCGTGATTGTCAACTATTTCGAAGTCTTTATCGATCAGCTTGACCGACCGAAGCTCCAAAGGAAGGCAGGCTCGCCACCGATATCACAGGCAACCCAGTACCGTGGAAAATAGCCGCAGCTAACTTCTTTTTCACCAATTCGTAGAGGATGAGAACGATGTCGCTAATGGGATATGAAAGCTGGGGAAAACAACGGACTTCGCGACACGGAGGATTAGCGCGATAGAGGGCCGGTTGTCCAGTATTTTCGCCAGGCAGACAGAGGGAAACGCCGAGCCGGTTAACAGGACTCTCGTCGTGAAAGGAAAGTTAAATCCCTTTACAGTTTATACGACAGGCGCGGCTGTTTCCAACTTAGCTGTTTTAGGGCCATAAAGCTTGCCCGGGCATGCAGAGGAGGACGCATTTATAACTAACGTAACGCGAGGCCGTTTAGCTAAATAATTAAAAGATACGAGCGAGCATGTCCTGAATACCGGCCGTTTCAAAGTCCGACGAGTCTCTTTTGTTTAAAGCCTCATTTCCGATCGCCAATGTTAGTCGGATTCCAATAAGTTCACTCCAAGCATATTATGTTCGTGTAAGTCGAGCTAGTTGATTTGAAGTCGTTCAAGTAATTCACTAATCCGAGTCACATTAACGCTTTAACAGTCAATTATATTAAGCCCAGTTGAGATTAGTCCATTTACTCGACTTTACGTTTGTATTCGTACGAATTCAGCTAGCTGTCTTGAAAACACTCGAGTTCCAGCAAACTGACTTACATCGAAATCAAACATCGTTCGCATCGAGCTTGGTTTCCCATTCGATCTTAAAAAAAAAAAAAAAAAAAAAAAAAAAAAAATCGTAGTAAATTACTGTATAAATTGCATTTTATATTTAATTTATTGTTATTTCATTACTGATACCTAAAGATATCTATCTACGCTGTTAGTAAGCTCAGCTACTCATTTTATACATTTAAAGAAACATCAATCAATAAGATTTAAATAGATATATAATAAAGTTGTACCAAAAACTCGAAAATTCCAATAGCATTGCGTATATTAAACTTTATAAAACGATCGAAAACTGATACTTTCGTATCAACAAACGGCTAAATATGTATATACGGCAAATAACCTGGAAATAACATCGGCATGAATGCAATAAAATAAGGACGTATTGAATAAAGTATCTCAAAGAATGGAAAGAAGAGGCACTGTTGTTCGCTAAAAATGAGAAAGATCAAATTTCACAAATTTTATCGTTTTAATTGTCCGCGTATTTAAAATTTAAACGGAAAAAGGCATTGGTGCGTGACTATGCGTGGTGTTGGCCGACCACACTCGTTCCGTCCTCTTCGAAGCTCGTTGCGAGTTCGTTCAGGCAGTTTGTTGCGTCGAGCTAGCGGAAAAGAGAGCCAACTGAAGTCGTAGTCCTTAGTCGTGCCCAGGCAATTGATTCCTTAACGAGTTTGCTCCCGCGACGGCCATAAGCGATCGACCGAAAGCCGCATCAATTTTGATGTTTCTTTTTGCTACTCGCTTGTGTTGTCTCTAGAGCCTCTTTGCCTTCGAATATGCGTGCTTCTTGATTTCGAGAATCAATCATGGAAGACATTGCACCAAATTTCCTTAATTCGATTCCCCTTAATTTCGTTCAAATTCCATTCATTTTTCCCTTAATCTATCAATGTTCGATTATGTTCGAAGTTGAGTACGAGTACGAATGTATAGCTCTGTCGAATACAAGTTCAGGAACGAGATCTAGATAGAAATTGTGGTTAGAGCATTATAAACATTGTATTTCGTCTTTTCCTTCGTTCGCAGTCGTAGAAAAATTGCGTATGTGATATATCATATGTAATCGGTGTCAATCATAGACTGTATTTTAAGACCATATCGGACCGTGCTTACAGTTTAAAATCACTGGTTAAACCTTAGGTATAATTAGGATAATAATGTATAACGTCTATAATTACGTTGGTAATTAAACTAGAAAGAAACTTGAAATCCAAACATTTACAAATTCGCTAATTCCATCGTCAAAGATTAACAGGTTTGAAAGATTAAACCAACAGGTAGTAAAAAAAGAAAATAATAACCTCGTCCATAGAGTCGCATCAATGTCGTTGCAAGACGCACGCGTATCTCTATAGATAGCAATGGTTTAAACGTCGAATAACATCCACGGTTTCGCCCTGTCCGATCAATCCACGACACGCGATACAAGCTTCTCGCTGACGATGCATCACCTACGCTTATACATAGATACACTTGGGCCACAAAACCGTTGCACAGTTCGTGGACGGCGGTCGGGGGGAGGAGGTGGTACTGGACGAAGAGGACGAGGAGGAGGACTTCTTCAAAGAGGCTTTGTGCGGAAAGTTGATGGACGAATCGTGAGGATAGATAGCTGAAAGGATGTTGCATGGATAGTGTGGGACTAGGCCGCTGATGAGACAGCTCGAGGCTGCATGAGAAGAGAAGCGTAACGTTAGCTTTATGTTAATCCAGGCCGGCAGCACTGCGGCTGACAACGATGCTGTCGCTGTTAATATCGCCGGCTGACGTAGCAGTAACTAGTTGCTGGTATACCTGGCTCGCAAACCTCGTTGCACCAGGCTTCGGTTCGAGCGTATACGTGAAACGTAGTAGCTCTCTCTATGCAGCATAGAGAGCGGAACGGTGCTGTACAGGGGGTATGGTGGTGTAGCAGTGGTGAGGGGTGGCGACAGGGGTGGCAATCAATATGGGCCTCAACGCAAACACGGCGCCGCTGTTGTACTAACATCAAATAGGCGGATAGCGACCGGTCGCCTGCCTCGTGTGCATTGTCTGCTCTACTGCTCTGTATAAACCGGCCGGCGTTTTTCAGACACGAGTACCGCTGATCGCCTCGGTTCGCCTCGTTCCAAGATGGAAGACGGATTTTCGAAACGCAAACTGCTACGTGCCTTCAATTTCGCTTTATTATTCGTTACTAGTACTGACAGGATCACATACATATATTATCAGCAGGTTTGACCAGTAAGTGCAAATTGTTTTTAATACTCGGCGAGTACTTGGAAAGAAAAGGGAAATGATATTTTTTGAGTATCCTGGCGTACATACACACACACATACACACACATATGTATATGGACGGTGCCTTATAATCGTATAACTTTAAATTTAAATCGATTCCAATACGATAATATCGGTTTGTAGGGTTTCTAACGATATACTTATTAAAAATATCTCCTCTATATATTTGCTGATTATGTACATGTTCTATCTATATTCGCTTTAGTCTATTCTATTCTATACGAACTAGCGCCTATGAATATTGGAAAATTTCTTGGATATTATTAATATTATCCGCTTGGACATTAAAATATTTTACGAAAACTATATTGCTGCCGTTTACTGTAAATGAACCATTAGCCGGACATTGGCGAATTGCGTGTTTCCACGACATCCTTCAACGACATCGAAAAACCAGGAAAAATCGTATTTTGTTCCTACGAGAGTGCTCTCGAAAACCCCGAAAGCGTCCGAAAGAAGAAAGAAAAAAAAAAAAAAAAGGAGAAAAGAGAAGAAAGAAGAGGACTGAAGTGTTGGAACACAAGTCCACGTAATTCGACTGTTTTGCGTATCCGTTGACCGAGAGCACACAAAGTGGAGTGCGCTCGCTCGTTTGGAAGGGTGGCAGGGTGGAATCAAGTCGAGTACCGTGCTGGAACCAGCCTCGACTGTTTACGTTGGGGAAATCTTACTGAAGAATGGCACGGAGAACTGGCTGGGCAAGAAAACCAGCTCGCATCTCATAACAGGGCCGTTTCCTTCGCTTTTTCTTCTCTTCCGTTCCAGGGTTAGAAACGACGAACAACCGAGGGTCGAGGAGGGTAGTAATTATGCTACCGCTGTGTCCCCGGATAATATAAAGTGTCCCCCTCGAACCGTGTCTTCTTTGTAATCTTGCATAATTTATTTCCCGCTATTGTTCCCTCTCCATCTTGAATTTTTCTCTTCCTTCGGGGGAGCGAAGCTTAATTCGTCAAAGAAAATTCTACAGGCAGGAATTCACCGTCCTATGCTGCTGGTTTTAGACTTTAGACGTACTACCGGCTCTCTCGTCTTCGTTTCGCGAAACCAAGTTTTTGTTTTGCGCCGCTCCTTCAGGACAATTGGAATTACCGCTTCTGATTAGAGAATTGTCCTGGAATTTTCATGAAATCTTCGCTCTTTCAACAACCACTCTCTTGTGATCTCCATTCTATCTATCTAATCTGTAAAATAAATTAAAAAGTTTGATAAATTTATTTCCATAATTTGCGTGAAATTCAAGAGAGACACGGTCTAAGTTAATATCTCCTAAGAATAAATACCATACTGACAAGCGACTTTATTAATTAAAATTAAATTAATTTATATCAAATAAAAATATTAAATACATTAAATAAAAAATGGGTTTTAAAATATAACGATTAAAGCGTATTAATTCTTAACGGTTCATCAATCATCGTCTTATCAATCATCGATAACCTTAAATAACCTTATATACTTTTTCATGTTGTCGGGATAAAGTAAACGACTTTATCAAGTTATCGTCATAATGTCTTCTTAGTATAACTATATAGTCCGACTTTGCGTACTACGCCCCATCCGCAAGCTTCCATCAGTTTGAATATTGAAGTGCCATCTTTGAATATTGAAGATGGATGGGTCCTTGAACATTGGAGGCACGATCCTCATCTATTATAAAATCCTCGAGTTCTCTGAAAGACGATGACACTCTCGGCAGACAACCTACAGATTAAAATCCTTGTTCCTCTCAGCAAATCTTCGTGTCGAATTTAAATATTTATTTCACGAGTTGAAGATGAAAAAATATATACGACAGAGAATTTCCTTCTCAACTTCAAAGAATCAATTGCCATACGAAGTTTTACAATTGGAAAATATTACGGAATTATTATTACATTGTAGAAATGAATACACACATATATACACATATAATAGAATTGAAAGTCGCAAGAAGTTTACATAATACAGAGAGAGAGAGAGAGAGAGAGAGAGAGAGAGAGACAGACAGACAGACAGACAGACAGACAGACAGACAGACAGACAGACAGACAGACAGACAGACAGAGATTTAAGAACGATGAGAAATTAAAACAGAATGTTATGACGAGAGATGAGAGATAAAATAATAACAATTAAAATTAATCTTTACAAAGAGATATAATACGTGTACCTCTAATAGGTGTATGAAAACGTATTCCACCGCGCGAAGATATGAAAGGAAGTTGGCACGAATGAAGACGGCCTCCTTGGACCACGGGGGTGTAAAGGGTTGATGGAAACGCAAGATGTTAATGAGACTGGAGGGTTGGCATTCCTAGCGGCCTCCAAGACTTCCAAAGATTTCTCCTTGGTGACGTCAAGATTTTGCTCTTCCTCTCTTCTTCGTTCAATTATGACGCGTTTATCTTCAAGCGTTTTATTAAATTCTAATACTGCTTTATGGAATATCGATCATTGTAAACACGCAAACACATTAATTTCTCACTCAAAGCATTGCCTTAGAGACTTAACGAAACAAATAAATTGCTCGTATTACTACTGTGACATTACCATCGTATGATATATTTCTTTAATACAATATCCTTCGATACAATAAATAACAAAAATAAATAGAACACTATCGTAGTGATGCTGTCACGTAACAATACTATTATCTATACGGAAATACACCTTACTAATAAATACTTGTAGAACATCACAAAATATTCCTGTCGTTAGATAATGATATATGTTTTTACATTACGTTTCTATTTAAACTGGTCATTTGATTAAGGTATTAGAATAAACAATTTCAATGGACGCATCATCATAATGCAGAGCTTCATTTTTCCCCCTTTCTCTCACGAGCAATGGCGGTTGCGGCCAACCCTGCTGCTCTTAAATTATTGTCTCTCGGGGTGGAGCGTACCGCGAGGGCGTATCATCGGCGAGATATGATGATATTTCAGAGCTAAGGGTTGGTTCCATCTGATGGACTAACGGACCAATAACGTTTCACCCTTGGTCCATTTATACTCGATTTCATAACCACATTGCGCTGCTCATGTAGCACTAATTAAACAACGGTGCGTAATATAGAAGAACCAGTCTTATTTCGACATTTTTTCATAACATAGTATTTAATTACAGTTAAGTAAAGTAAAGTGTAAATTAGGTATTAGGTGGGAAATAAAAAACATGCAAACAAAAACGTTATATAAGGGTTGATGATTTTCTACCTCTAACATTTCTCTTTTTCGTGTCAATATCCTACACAATTTACTTCTTCCAGTTGTGTCGCTCCGCTGACGAGCGATTTACCTTTCTTCTGAAAATCTCCGCTTCTATGCCATTTACCATTCTTACATCATTCGCCTTTAAAATGTAAAATGTAAAATATATATAGATATCAGTACTCGATAAATTCCTTCCTTTGCGTCAAAGAAAAAAAAAAAAAAAGAAAAAAAAAAAGAAAAAAATAGGAAAGAGGAAAAAAAACGCGACACCAACAACACTGACAAGCTTATTTAAGCTCGTGGAAGAAGACAGGCGAAAGGAACGAAAGTCGCGGAATGGTTCGTTAGTTGTCCACGAACGAAAACCATCGCAGAAAACGGGATCGTCTGGACTTATAATTTTCCAAGAGTTCAGCAAGATTGCAAACGTCAGGTACAGCGAAACGTCTAGAAGATCCAGAGAAGGGGTGAGTTGCGGTGAAAACGTGAGGCTGCAGGGGCTCGGTTAGGGAGGATACAGGGCTGCTGTCACAAGCACACCAGCTGTTACTTCTGCTCCGGTAAATTCTGCGCTCAACGAATGATCTTCGCCATCTGCGATCGGTTTCTAATGCCTCGACGAATCGCTGTATCGTCTTTCTTCGTCTATCTTATTTCGTGATCGCTAGAACAACTGTCTCGCTTAACGTGAGAACGCGACGAATTTTGCATTCTTAACGCCAGAAATCTGACTGCTTTCGAGACTCGAAGAAGCATAATTACTTGAGCTATTAAGTTAATTATGAAGTTAGGTGCAGGCACAAGAAAGGACGAAGCTTTTTATACCTAGTTGAAGAACGTTTATTTAAATATGAATTAGAAATTCAAAGTCTAAAAACTTTTATTCTAGAATCCCGATGAAACATTTACGTTACGTTAGACATATTTCTTAAAACAATTTCGTCGATCGTGAAACTCTTTAGCCTCAAACATGTCGGATAAAGAATACTCTTCTACCTGCCTAATAGAAATATCACCGTGATTAATTCGAACAATGGTTGGTAACGATAAGTTGTGCGAATAAATTCGTAATCTGAAATAATTATGTGATTTAAATGGCTACGAGGTACAAAGTGATTCGTCATTTAAAATCTTGACCTTTAAAGGGTTAATACCTCTTTCAAGAACGATTAAAAATTTGTATGCGCACCACTTTCCATCATCGGGCATATTCGCTTCAAAAGCTTGTTCATTTAAATTTCAACTTACCACATTCTGCCTATTCGATAAACATATATTCACTAGTGAAGATTCTTTCTCTTAAAATAATCGTAAATTTCAATGCATCCTCCTTGCAAGAATATTTCCATTCGCATTGTACGTTCGCCAAAATGTCCTAACAATAAGATGTAAATATAATAAGCTATAAAATTTAAGCCGACATCATTTTTCACCTCGAAAAGTACACTTTGGCCGCAGTCGACAAAGAAACCGGCTCTTAATGGGAGGAAATTACGCAGCAACCCCCGCGGAGTATCGGCCGTTTAAAAAGGGAAGCGCGGTTTACGCGAATCCCACCGCGCGCCGCGTTGGCGTATCAATTTATACGCGGCATCGGGAAATCGAGCGAAGGAGCGACCCTAAAGCGCGCACATGCCTGGAAACAGGCCTGAGAGGGGTTGGAACTCCAGGCTCTAGGCTTTGTTTTATACTTACACCGATTCAGGTTCGTGATGCATTCAAACGAGCAACCTTCCCCCGTATAACGGAAAACTGCCGAGAGGCATGAAGGGGATGATGGCCATAGTGGAAATCAAACTGCGATTCCCATTTTTATTTCCATTCGGATTTTCATCCACGCCGCCTGTTCTCCAGTCGAATCGAGCGTGTTATGGAAGAGAAAGTGAACGGAGGATGAATGGCGGGGCAAATTGTAGCGATTATATTTGCCACACCGTTTCGTACGATTTCGCAATTTCACAGGAGAAGAACGAAAATGGCGAAATGAGTAATTGTTTGCTCATAAATGCATAAATAAACGTTACAAGGTGAATCAAAGTACACATACTTTGAATATTTTGTATTTATTTCTCATTCTTACACATTTTTACACACTCTTACACATTCTACGCGTTTTCGCACTCTTCAATTCCCCATAAGTAAACGCTTAGACATCTATAATCGTACGTTCTCAAAATCTCCGTTTACCTATACACTCTGTGCGATATACACGAATAAAAATACGCTCATAAATTCCAAGATCCGAGTGATCAGAAAATTACGAGTCTCGAAAATCAGGAATAGAATCATGAGCCATAAGTTTCTGGTGGAGGAGGTGGGATGGTTTCCAAGCGAATAAGCCGAAGAGTAAAACACACCCGGCTGTGCCCCCCTGCCGCCCCCCCCCCTTCTGTGAGAATAACGGCACGGCAGTATCGTTCGGCAAATATTTCGATAAATCAGCGCGGCGGAAGGCGGCGCGGCGGTAAGGTATACAACGCACACCTTAATGTCGCATAAATCTCCCACTGGAAAATTACACCGATGTGAGACAGAGGCAGAGAAGGGAAACAGACGGGAACGGAGGCGAGAAGGAGAGGAACGTAAGCTGTTCGGGCCGATGGAGGAGGAGAAAGAAAGAGTCAGAGAGGTCTTTGGGACTGGGAGGTGGGTTTGGGGTGGTTGAAGGGTAGCGAAGGGGGGGGGTGAGTTGGCGGGGTGGAAGAACCAAGAGCAAGCGAAGGCGCAGCTTCGAGATCTAGAGGGGTGTAAAGCGTACGTTTCCCCTCCTCCTTCGCCAGGAACCCGCCAGCAGCAGCAGCAGCAGCAGCACACCACCAGCAGCAGCAGCACACAAGCAGCAGCAGCAGCACACAAGCAGCAGCAGCAGCACACCAGCAGAGACAAGGAGAGTGTTTCCTCTTTCTCCAGCGCCATTGCAACCCCAAAGCCAGGGGCAGCAACAGCAGCAGCCGCGGCGACGCAGCAGCTTTCCCCACTTCAGAAGAAAAGCACTTTCATAAATCTGCCAGCAGATATATGTGCGCACAATTTCCGAGATCCGGCCATTAAAGAGCCGCTTCTCCGCTCTACCCCTGCCTCGACCGCCCGTCCACCACCCGTCCACCACCCAACCACCCTCATCGCCGTGAAACAACCCCTACCAGACGACGAGCTGACGTAGATCAGATCCAAATACCATTTATTTCGCCATCATATTCCAGCAATTGATATTGTAAATACATATACCCACTCGTAATTAGACTACGGATGTTTATTCATACGTAGGATAGGCAGATTTCTAGTTCATAAGATTGTATCGGCGCTTATATCAGGCGTGGTATGCAAAAATATTGGATCGATCGGAAGGTTCTCTCGTCATATTTTACCCAGAAAATCTATTCGATAATCGAGAATTACTACATATTTTCAGACACATAAAACAGCAAACGATAGAAAAAATGCGAATTTTTGTTTTATGTGCAAGTATTATCAATTTTTGCCGTTTAATTCGTGATACGGCAAACATTACATTTTAAAGTAGCTGCACAAGCGTGGATCCCGATCGACCATTAAACAACAAATTGTATGAAATTTAAATTCAATTTGATGATATTTAACTACTTAATCGTGATTTATCGTTATAGTTGTGCGAAAGTTGGACGAATAAATTTTGTACATTGCACACCATATAAATTAGGCATTCTAATAATCAGTAAGTTTCAATTGAATTTTTCTTGGATTATTTTGTCGATCGGATTGACTGAAGCGAAGGGTTTCTAGAGAGAGAATACAAACCGTGTTGTAATTTATTTATCAAGCTTGAAATAATTGGAACGTTTTATTCGATTGAGAATAAAAACAACAAATTTCCAACCTTATATAGAATCGATAATCCTTACATTGATCAGATTACAACGAATCAGCTAAAAAATCATTATATTTATCGAGTTTACCAAAGTTTTGCCAATTTCACTTTCACTTTCCGAAGCTGATATGTGCGCCTTTAATCTTATTCTATTTCATATAATAATAGATTATTTGGTTTCTCTGATTCTCTGGCGGTCATTTTAACATTGCCGCTGTTGCTAAATTTTTACGTCACTTGGATCGATAAACTATTATTTTGACAAATAAGAAGACCTGTTGACGCTTCAACGGATTTTAACGCATACAATTGAAAGGAAAAATCACGCCTCTCGTATTTGCCACAAACCTTCTTTGCCATAAGATAGCATTTAGATTTTAACGATAGGAAAATACGATTATGTGAAAAACCCATCAAAGAACACGAAAGACTCAACACTCGCCTATAATAAAACTATGCTTCACCCTCAATTCCCATAAACAATTGTGAAACACTGAATTCGCCATGTTTAATCTAGGTAAATTCAGGCAAACCGTGAATATGGACAAGATTGGAGAGTCTGTTGCTCCGATCTGGCAAAGTTATATCTTGATCTCGCCCTTGCTTCCGGTAGTTCAAGTAGCCAGCCAGCTCGAGAGGCTATGAAGAATAAACGGCTAAGCAATGCCGGGACCCCAACTCCGACTCTCACCTCGACGAAAACTCAACGCGTTTAGATAAGGCGGCCTGAAACGGCTCGCACACCCTGTTACCCTCTCTAGCGAGCGCCACGTGGAGTTTGCCCTATGCTCAGCAATCCGCAAGTACGAGAGAAAAGAGAAAGGGAGAGGAGAAGACGGCTGGCCCGCGGACCGAGGAACACGCTGTAAACAGTTTACTTGTAAACCGGAGAGTTACCTATGTATTTTCAGATAGGGGTGAGTTATGCTCGCCAGCGGCCCCGGTGAACGCGGGCCGTTTTTAAAGATTTATCCCGCCCGTTGTCGTGGAGGACCTGCTTGATAAATAAGCGAGATACGACGAGTTCGGAGGGAGTTTCAGGCAACTCACGGCTCTCTCTCTCTCTCTCTCTCTCTTCGCCTCGATAGGGATTCTTTTGATTCTTCCGAGTCCTCCCCTTTTCTGGTCTGAACCGGACATTTTGTTAACACGCTTCGTCCTTGATAAGTTGCAACTTCTATCAGCTTGGAACGCAAATTAATAATTAATCGGTGATTCATTTATCGCGATACCGATCATGAGTAAGATAAATGAAAGAAGCTACCGTAATTATTGCCTGTAATTAGTTCATCTCTTATACCTGTCATACTTAATTATCCGATATTTTTAATATTTGTGCAATATGTTATCTCAATATTCGCACAGATGTCTTCTCCTAAGGAACGTCATTAACGTCGTTAAATGCCTATTGCCGTTAAATGCCTATCCATGATAAATAAATAATATGATAAACCACATTTACCAGACTTGAAATATCCTCGGTAAAACCACTTCCAATCGTCAACAATGTTCTCGTGAAAAAAGAAAATTCCTAAGCTTCGTTCAGTTAGTTTCCTTTTCTAGCCAAACTTTCAGAATAACCAAAATGAAATTGTTGTCGCAGGTTGTTACGACCAGGATCAGGCGAAGCGCGTATATCGTTCAACCTTTGAGCGACCAAGTGAAGGGTGGCTGCAGAGGTAAGGGGTGAGTCTCTCCCTACGAGAGGGGCAGACAGATGACCGACTTAACTGCGGCATATTATACGAATTAATTACCCCCCCGGCTGAATGGCACGGACATATTATTTATCTGTGCAAGTTCCACCCCATCTTCGTGAAACATCCCCGGGTAGTTGAGCTACCCTCATCGCCGGACGAGCCGGCATCGTTTGTCTATCTTTCTATATCCACGCTCGAGTAACTCACAATTCCACCTTCAAACCGGGACAAAGGGCAGGCCAAGTTTGCTCGAAGCTTCCCGTCCTTGTAGATAAGGGGAAGTTCTTTCCGGGGATTTTAATCGGCCGGATTTTTGCTTCAAGATTTCACTGGCTGAGACGCCGAATGAGATCAGTCTACGCGCACGCCTTTGTTTCCCTATTTCTCCTTTTCCATCTTTCCTTTTATTTTACATAATTTTTCTTCTTTTAGCAATTTCCTAAATCAAGCACCTATGTATACCTAATTTCAAAGTAAACCTAATATCGACGACAATTGGGTCGCTTCAGCACGACCAAGAGATTCAGATGAATTTTTATAGAAATAATTCCAGAAAAGTATTAAAAATAAACACGTATATGTGTGTTGTCTTAGCATACAAGATATGACAATTTTTATCATATATTTATTTACATATATTCATTATTTAGAACAATATATTTGCAAGTGTATTGTTAAACTTCAACGCTCATACATCAACTCGTCCATTTGAATATCTTCGAAAATACAACATCGATAATATCTGAGAGATTCATAAATATTTATTAACACCAAGAAGAAGGATTAAGTAGCGAGAAATAAAATGAATTTGTTGAAATGTTCGAGTTACTTTCTGTATCCACTTTTCAAGCGAACGCTTTTCAACTTAACAAAACATCCAATACAAACATCGTCACCGCGAAAAAATCCAGAGAGAAGCAGGAAAGAACGAGGGGGAAAAGCGAAGAGTGATAGAAAATAAGCGGACGAGGCACCGAGTAAGAGGGAAAAATCGATATGGAGTGGCCATCAGCTCCCAGCAACAATCAAATTCGACGAAGAAGGAGAAAGTTTAGGGTACAGCAACGGGTCTCGTTCCTGCCAAGCTTCGCGCGAAACGAAATAAAAAGGGAGAGAAGCGCTACAAAGGGGATATTGCCCTTTTACGTATAAGCGCACCGAGAGATCGTTAATTCTCGCCGGTGATTACGATCTAAATGAAAGGAACGCGTCCTGAATAACTACCAACGTGTTTCCGTACTTCTTTAACAATTTATTTTCAAGGGAAATAATATTTTCAATAATATTTTCAAAAATAATGCAAACTAATCAAATTATTTATTATACACACATACATATATATATATATCATAATTTATATATATATATATTATAAATTATTACTCTAAATATATATATATATACACACTTTATTGTACCTATTTAGAGTAATAATTTTAACAAAATTATCAAAATTCTCAATGCCGACAATTTTTTGGATCTTTTATTCCACCATTTTATTAATGAAAAATTACTTGCACATTAAGGAGAATGTTCGAAAGACAAATAAAAATATTAATATAAGTGGTATATTAAATAGAGAGTTTAAATAGTTCGATATTTATATATTTCCTATATTTAAATAATTTAAAAAGATGATCTTTAACCAGTAGGCAAAGATTAGGAGTGATAATTTCGTCGGACAGTTCCTTGAGAAGGCCACCGACGCCGCCGCTGCCTCCCCCCCCCCCCCGCGATGCCATTCCTGTTGCCAAAAGGGCAGAATAGTCGGTGGATAGTCGTGGAACGGTATCGAAAACTGGCCCAAGCCGTCGAGTCGCGTCGAGTCCATTTGCCACAGCAAAGCACGATTTCACCCCCTCGTCTCGAGTCTCACCTGTTCCCAAGCGAAGGATGGGGGGTGGTGGCAAGCGAAGGAAGCAAGGCAAGAAGGGTGGAGAAGGCGAAATACATCAGGATTGCATCCCCACTCGGGACTATTTCCCCTTCTCGTGGTCGCAGCAAGGGGTAGGAAACCGGACGAGGGGGTGACTCGGTTGTGGCTGCGTTGAACGGGGTGTCGGCAGCCCCGCCCGTCATATTCCGCGAGGGCCAATCCCGCGTGTGCTTTTTATTAGATCCATAAATCCATCATATCGCGTTCACCCCCCGCGACTCAGCCATTGGCCAGGCTTATGACTTAGCCAACACTGAAAACGCGAACCGAGTTTTATGGCCATGGCGCATTGCGGACGTTCCCTCAGCCCGCCTCGTTATTAATATTGAATTTTTACCCGCGAACGAGACAAGAAGGCTGCAGGGTTAGCATCCAGGCGCACGCGCGCACTCGCCTCATCGTATCCTTCTGTCCACTGGTTTCCTAACAACCTCTCGAGACAAGCAGCCCGTCGCAACGAAACGCTTTCCGAACCGATCATCATCGCTCGTGTGTCCAAGCTTTGTCCGCCTGCATTCCGTACGCTACACAGTACACGCTGCTGTACAGACGAGACAGACGAAACAGTCGGACCGTACAGAATCTTGCTACTCGTGAAAAATGCAGGCCGTCATGTCGGGGCGAGATGATCGCGATGTAGTTTCTTCAAGAGGGTTGGAAGGGAGGGTGGACGAGTAGGAGGAAATGAAAGGGGGATGGCATGGCAGTGCGGCTAGAAGACCAGGGGACTCCTTGACGGACGCGGGGATCAATAACCTCCGATAGCATACTCGGAAAGCTATATACGGGGCCATTTCCAGCGGCAATAAAACGCCATAGCTACGTGTATTGCGATTCTCTTGCCTGCCTCCTATTGGCCGTAAAACACTGGCCGGCTGAAAGGTTGAATTTTATCGTAGGGGGGAAGAAATATCGATGGGAAAAGGAGAACGCTACCAACCCCCTCCATCTCGTCGTTCGGTCCCGGTCTAGAATACATGCATCCGGGGGTGTCTTTGGCCGGGCTTGAATTGTTGCAGGGGTGCGTTCCACGTTCCCTGAACAGAGCATTTGATAGGACAGGGGTAAAGAGTGGAAACGAGAGGGTCGTGTGTATGGTTTTCGGTTTCGCGCCGAAAATATTCGCGACTCTAGCAAGAGCTTCGAATCGACGTCTATCGTTTGAAACTATTCTGCAGGATATTTATTTGGACAACACGTAGTTGAAATGTCGACAGAATTTTCGTGCGGGTTTTAATCTTAAATATTGAATTCCTAAAAGAAATTATATATATATATATATATGAATATATCATTTATCATATGTACTTTATAACGTAATTTTAAAGATAATTCAGTCCTTTTAAAAACTTGCTGAACTTGTATCGCTTACCGTCAGTAAAATATGTGACTCCGTCTAATTGTGTAAGAACAAAATGTCGGAACGTCACATAGCAAATAAACTAATACCTTTACATATTACGTAGTACGTACTATCAACAAAGTCACGTAGCACTTACTTTCATAAACTCCAACGATATCGATAAAAACTATTTTTAACTTGAATTCCCCAAGAAGAGGGAGGCTGTAACGCTGTATACCTCGTACGGCACATCTTCTGTATCGGAGTTGATTGGACAAGCGTCGCGTCGCGTCGCGCGTCGTCAAATTGCAACGAGCAATAAATAATTTCTTAGAAAGCAACGATAAACGATAAATTGTAGTAATTCTCCACCTTTATTTGCCAGTAATTGGAAGAATGATTCAACAAGTAATCCAACAGAATCATTGAAAATATCTCGCAAAAGCATACCATATTCTGATATGATAAATGTTGTGCGTATCAAATAATAGATAATTGGTATAAGCATTTTTATTTAAACTACGATGCGCGAATTATTATAATTTGTTGAGAAAATAAACTAGGAAACAAATAGTGCAACAGTTCTTCTGGGAAACATTTTATTTAACTACGTGGTGGAATCGCGTGACAGGGTTGTAACATGAGATCGATTCAAATACCTAAACATCAGGGGCTGTTAACTTTAAGTCGAAGGGTAGTAGATGGGGAAGCAAATCCATAGATACTGGCTAGCGTTACTTTTTTCATTCCTGCGTTGTGCATTTTGTTCTTCTGTTTCGATGTTTTCAAATCTATCAAAACGTTATTAAGTATCTTTCAAAATCTGAGTGATAAATATTCTTACGAGGACTTATTTTCTTATCATCCCGATCATTAATTATCATTGCACCCCCCTCCCTCCGTTCTTACTTTGTTAGTTTCCAGTTTTGTTTTAATAGATAAGTCATAGATAAATAAAAAATACGGGCTATTAGTTTTAATTAGGGATAATATCGTATAGTTTATATGCTTGTTTAGAAAATCTGTAATGGAGGACATTTTATTTTGTTGTTAATTCGAATATCATGCTTGAAATTTCTCATTTCAATATTTCCGTTACTTTATAATTGATAATTATTTACTCTACTTTATAGGTATAACGGATGAAAACATTATATAGATCCTTGAAGATAGAATTTCGTACAAGTTTCTTCTACCAATAAGATTTCAGAGAAGTCAGGTTGAAGAGGGTAAGTTTCCAAGTGGAAGTAGGAGGCAGCGCGTACGAATATGAACGAAACTGGTTACGCGAGCTCATTGGATATTGCCAAGGTCCAATCATAAAATGGCACGATATGAACCAAGCTATGATATGATGTTATCATAACGCGAGCGGATTATTATTGGTCCAAGTCACCCTACTCCGGTTTTCCTTGCTCCTTCCTTTCTTCCGGCATTTCAGCCACCCCCAACGCATACGTTTCTCGGCCGTCGAGGTGGGGCTCAGCCCCGCCAGTCGTCCCTCAACCCTCTTCAACCCTCCCTTTGCCACCCACTCCGCCGACACCCTCCAACCCCCCGAATTATGAGGATCAATACACGAGGAAGCTTGCAAGGGCAGCGCCGACGCTACTCGCTTGTCGACCTCCTTCGAGCACGGACTCCCTCGACTCTCGACAAGCTGGACCATCCACGGCCTGATAGCTGCTCGACGGCTCACTCTTCCATTCGATCCACCTTCTCTCACCGTTCACCAGTTCACCTTCCCTCGCGTCTTCACCACGGATCTTTGTTCGTTCAACTTACCTATGTTTATACATATATATGTACATTGAAAAAATTTGAAAACAATCGGAGGCTGTGGATTCAATGGAATTTTTGTTTCATTCTTCGAATATCTTACTTTCTGCCGAGTTTCGTTTAATCATCGAAATATTCGGCAACTCCGTCTTTTGCAAATTTTTCGATTTCTATACCAATTGAACTCTTGAAGAATCCGAAAGATAAATCGATAAATCGCTTGATCGATCGTAACTCTAATCCCAAATCTATCGAGCGTAGACATAATAACTAAATTTTTCTTAATTTCGTGAAAAAAAAAAAAAAAGAGAAAAGAAAAAGAAAACAAAAGTCAACGCTAGGATATATCATTTTCCTTGTTGAGAAAGTGCATTCAACAATCTCTTAAGAATATATTGAAGATTTATAAATCTCCGTACTATTTCACCAATCCAATAATATTTATCGAACATAACAAGCCTCTGCCTAGGTACCGTTTCTCGAATTATACCCACAAAAAATACGGACTTGCATAAAACATCTCCAGCCGGTTTATTAGGACGTGTAAGCTAATATCTCTCGTTATCTCTTCTTCTCCGTTTCAGTGATAATCGAAGAGATAGGGGGTGCAAGCGATCCGAAAAACAGGCCGCGCGCCGCCTCAACTTACCTATCCCTGGTCAGGTTGGGACGTATCAACTGGTGGGGCATAGGCTGAATAAAAAACAAGCTGGAAAAGACGCGACGCGGCGCTGTTGGATACACGAATTCATCCCCTTGACGGGAGTTGCGCGGCCGCGGTCTCATATGTGCGTGGCTGGCATTATATCGCGGAACAATCGATACATGCCGTCAGCACCACCAACTCGCTGTTACGCGAACTAAACCAACCAATCCTTTGCATCTTCGCGACGACCACAAACTATCTCAAAGAGAGAAAAATTCGTCACAAAAGAGTTGAAATTATCGGTTCTTATTTTGAAAATTTCTTCAATATCAATGAAATAAGGAATCACAAAAGGAAAAGATTTTGAACCTCCAAAAATGAGACTTTTTTAAGTTATAAATACCTATATAATCTGATCTTATAGTTTGAGTTTGTATGAATATAAATATTTAGCTTAGAATATAGTTTAACCAAGAAAACATTATTTTACCGTTCTTTTCTTTTCTTTTTGTTTCTTTTTTTCTTTTACTATGTCACATATATCACACATATGTATATCGAGTATTGAGATATTTTGCGCTTATATTATTTGCAACTTTTCTACAAGATTCTATTACTTACTACCAATACTTTATCGAATATAACTCAGACATTAAATTATCGATGATATTTCATCGTATATTTTATGATTGAACAGTATCGTTGGCTACACCGATATCTACTCTTCCGCAGAAATCGTGCAGCTTTGTTAAACGAGAAGAAAGAAACCTATCCTCTCGTAATCAATTTACTAATATTTTAACATGTACCATCGACGCATCAATGCACACACACACACACACACACACACACACACACACACCTCTACTTCATCTCAAAAGTCGTGCAACCTAGCGTAACGAGGAAGAGAAAACCTATCTACGATATAACGGTCCGTTTCAACGGACCATGCACACCGCCAGCGGGCCACTCTCGACGAGACATCGAGGAACGGACCAAAGGTGTCGGCGTGTAAGTATTCCCTAGAAAATGGGACGTCGGGCCGCGCCGTCTTCGTCGTCGTCGTCGTCGTCGTCGTCGTCGTCGTCGTTGTTGTTGGACCAAGTGGTGAGGGGGTGGGTTTCGCAGGCTAGTGTGGGAGACGAGCCGGTGGTCGAGAGGAGGAAGTAAAGCGACCAGGTCCCCGGGCAAAAAGGAGGAAGCCGAGTGAATTTTTTATCGGTAAAAACTCCATTAGAGAGAGAGAAGTGCCGGTGTTTGTTATTGGTCATCCTCGTGGAGGCAAGACGGCGAGTTGGAGGGGTTTGTCCGGCGCAGAGATATCCATTGATCCAGGGGGATGGTAGATCGCGAACGGTACGCTCGTATCCCCTCTCCAGGCCCAGTAGTCGAAGCATCTACAATGTTCCTTTCGTGCGGCCGCTATCAAAGAAATCAATTACCCGGCAACACGCGCGAGTTCCAAGCCCCTGCGAGCTGCCGCCGGAACGGGAAGCTGAGTTCGCTGTTGCTCCACAAGGGAAGGAAAGGGAGGGATCAAGGTGGTGTGGAGATGAGGAGGAAGGTGGAACACCGCTTGGCCGTCGCACATATTTATTTTATACTGGCCGCTCCTTACGCCCCGGCATGGGATGGAATCCTTTATCAAGTTGAGCCGCGCGCCCGGAGAACTCCGCCTTTTTCTTTCGCTACCGATCGATCCCAGTCAGCCCCATCCCGATACTCCATATAGCTACACAAGCGATTTCAGCCGTTTTAAGTTTGCTTCACGGGCTAGTTTTCACGCAGGGTATAGTATGTCGGTTACAGGTTGAGATTCAGCAAATCTTTCGATCTTTCGATTTTATCAGACAGCAAGGCAGTTCTGATAAATAGACGAACGAAGTCTGTGCAAAATGAATACTTCTCTGCCAATAGATTGATTATTCATCCCTTGTCCTATGACTCTTTCAACAACTACGGGTAACCTGCACAATATTTTGTTCTTTAAAATTTATACCAATACTTGTATAACACAAACGTATATTGTACTATATTTATTTTACTAAGTAATTTGAAAAATCCAGCGGTCATTCGACCATTACTTTCTACTATATTATAATGAAAATGACGTTTGCGTATATTGTCGCATTGCGTACGAATATGGTGTAAGTAGCTTGGACAAAGATCGGCTACGATGCGCAATGCGTGCCAAATGAGCACACGAAAGCTGCACCAGCTGAAAATTCGAGGACCTTGATGATCTTCAACGTTACCGTTGTTAGGTCAGATCAGGGCAATATCGTGGTATGTATATACGGCGTTTGCCAATAGATCAAAATCGGTAAAAGAGGAAACTTTGTTCTGTCGTTCACAATTCATTTTACGAACGAAAAGGTTACAGATCCGAAACTCTTAAGCCGTAAGTATGCGATTTTGTAAATGTTGTTCTTCCATATCCACGTAATAGCGTGCTTGAGGCCAACAATCGTGAACCTACCCGCAAAGATTAACACAAACCGACAATCCCAATTTATCCTTTCTTGTTTCATTAACATTGCACTTGTGAAACTTATTATCTCAGTCTGTGCCGATCGAGACCGCAAGATTCAATCTCAGAAAAAGAATTTCTTTAAACCTTCGTCTTCATCTCCATCTTTTAACAAATTATCCTTCAACTGCCAAGAACCAACGAAAATCGATTATCCCTGATCTCGAGTTTGAAGAAACTCATGTCCCGTCTAGTAGCAAATAGTGCTAACAAACGATATCTCTGATTTCTCGAAAATCAGGTGAACGCGTCAAGTTGTGGCACAGTGAGTAGGGTGGGGTTGATCAGACAGGTGAACGAGCGAGGGTGGACCAGCACGATGAACGTCGGTCGGCTGCAGGAGACCGATAGGATATGGCGGGGGTGGCGGTGTAGGATCTCTTGACGCGTGCATCGATGTCCACTGGCTCCCGAGGGAAATCCACTTCATGATGGGAATCCCATTATTTCCCGGGCGATATAAAAGTAGGTAGTCCACGTGCTGTCCAGTTCAGGCCATTCCACTGGCTCTCTCACCCCCGATCCGCCTTCCCTCTCTGCCTACAGCCACCACCGACGACCGCCGCCTCCTTTCAACCGAGCTGCCTAGCTCCTCGCCATCCCCCTTTACTATTGTCTCTCGATCCATTCACAATTCATTTCGGATTCGGAATTGTCCATGGCCAAGACGACACGGAGCGTGAACAGTTTCTGCGTTCGATTAATATGCCGCCTTTTTTTTCGAACAGAATGAAATCAAATCGAATATGTTGTATGTATCGCATACTTGGAATTCTTGAACAATAACAGTGGAATATAATACAAGGGATGATACTATCAGCTTTGTGTAACTTTAACTAAAAGTAGCTTCTTTAGCACATAGTATATCGATGTTCAAAGATTTGTTTTCACTACAACTATTTTCAATAGTAAAAAGCAAAAGTGAAATTAATCGTATAAAAGGAAAATATCAGTTAATTATTGATCAGGTAAGTAAGATTTAGATAATATTACAAGATTTTTCGATTAATAGATACCGATCATACGAAATTAGTTGATTAGAAGCACATCATATGATTCTGATAAACTCCATTTTCGTTCTTGCTACGAATTATTTTGCTCGTAACGAATTTTTGATTTTTCATCCAATTGAAGTTGAAATTTTCGTTAAATTTTCACAATTTTGATCGATATAATAGGACACGATGCTATACAGCAGAAAAGTACGAATAATGCTTTCTGTCGATTATTTTATTCCATCGTGTCGGTTTAATGCGTCGCGTCGCGGTTCATTTTGAAACTCCTTTTACTAATTGATCGCACGACGATCAAAGATTTGCACAAACGAAACACGTATCAAAAGAAGAATTTATTTCAAAACGAATAAATTTTTGTGTGCGAAAACTGTAGGGGATAAAACATAGGTCTCCGTGAGCAACAACCTCCACGTGGTTAGACCTGGCCAATCGTTATTATTTAATTTACAATTATTATATTACATCTGACGAAAAGTTTTTTATCACACGTAACTATATAAAATAGACAAAGTCGCTAAGATTTATAGGGAGGGTAGCGTCACTTTATTAATTCATCATATTTTTGAAGCAATTGTGCTTCACTTCTTTCAAAGGTTAATTTACAATATCACAACTTTTAGGCCATTCTTTTTAATACCAAGCCACCCTTAATTTTTCTACCAATTTTAAGAATCTAATTGGTGTTATTGCACTCTATTAAAGACATTTTGTCAACATTGCATTTAATAACTATGATCCAATTACGAATTATATAGCGAAAGACACAAGTTAATTAGCTACGGTTGCAATTACGTTTTCAAATGTATAATCAGAATGGATTAAATTACAGCGAGACTCTCGTTAATTCCCGAAACTATAGATTAATATTAGATTCAGAGAAAAGCTTTTGCATTCTTTTTTTGGTAGTATGTATAACAAAGTAACGTATAGTCTCGTTAACTAAATGATTTTATTTCTAAAAATAACTCCGTTTTTCTTTCATTATAGCTGACTTAACCTTCTCACTTACATTCTCTATGACAGATTCTACTTAGTGTTACTGTTCTAATTAATCGTTAGTAGTAAGAATGGATGAATATTGTACACGTAGTTTGTTTTCGATTAGAAAATATCCGATTTTATATTTTAATTCTACATAATTTCATAATCAAATTCAGCTTTAAATTCCAATTACTAGTAATATAACACTCTTTGTCTATACGGTACCGATAACATCGCATGCGACACGAAAGTCACATAATGTCAAATCTCCTATTATCGACTGTTGTAGATAGATCAAATATTTTTTAACCATGATAGTGGTTAACTACTTTATCACAACATCTTTAACATTACAACATCGACGAGCCACTTACGGGATAGACGTGATATCGTTAACCAAGAACAGGACAGACGTGACATAAATAAATGGAGGAGTTTGTGTTTCTGTTTCTGAGATACCGACCTGAAAGAAACCAGTGTTCCTTACGTTCTCTGGATTTGTTATAGCGAACATAGGAATTAATAATTAACTCGATCATTGAAAGCCACAGTGTAATGTAAACAAATGTGTCCGTCGGGTGATTTACGATTATTTCCTGATAGTTTTCTAGCATTCTTTTTTGTAATGATGTCATTACAAAAATCTGTATTACCAACAGAGAATGAAACGAGAGTGTTCACGCTTATAAACCTGCTTGTTGCCGGACTAGTGCTGCACCATGCGGCCAAGCGCTGAGTTCAAGTGACGTTAGAGTATACAAGAACCTATTTCATCGTACGATCTATATCTTTCATATCTACTAGATCGTATCTACTTTTCTATCAGAGATAGACAAGTATAAGAATGATGAAAGTCGTCCAATAATGAAACTAATTGTAAGTTGCCCAAGGAAGAGAAATTAATTGTTTACTATATTTCTGAACGATGACACATAAATCAGGATTAGAAATAGTACAGAATGTTAGAATATAATAATTTGTTAACAAAAAAAAAAAAAAAAAAAAACGTAGAAAATAAATAAACTTCCGCCGTTAAGTAAGTCCCACCTACTGTTCGCTCTTCGCCCTTCCTATTGACTCTTGAGTCTTTGAAACCTTCTTTCTTGATCTATTCTCGGGCGCGGTAACTTGATGATTCTTCGGTAACTTGGGTGGAATTCGAAACACAATTATTTTGTAGGCCAACTTCATAGTGACAAATTGCCTTACCTTACGAATGAGAGTGTCAACGGGAAATCGCGTCCTATGCAGCACGAAGTAAACGAAGCCGTCAAACGATTAAACTCCAAGATAGCTGCTGCTATGGATGGAATACCTGGGCAAATAGTAAAATTAATAGCGGAACGTAGGCTCAGAATACTTCTAAAAACATGATAAATGATAATATGAATAGAACAGGTAAAATACCAAAAATTTATAAAGTGTCCAGGGATGGTGCTTTTTCCCAAACCTGGAAAGGACCCCCTCCACCCTATTTCATTCAGACCAATTAGCATCCTACTGGCACTGAGTGAAGCGTGAGAGAATACCTTCAAGGCCCTCATCGAAAAAGGATTGCCTTCTACGCCAATCAGTACAGGTTTCGAAAAGGGCGAAGTACCGTCGAGGCTGTGTCACATGTATGCAGGATCGTCGACACCTGTAGGAAGAAGAAGCAGAGTTATATTGTGCGACAAGGACAGTCATACATGACGTCACAGACAAGGAGAACTATATTGTGCGACACGGACAGACGTACTTTTCCCTCTAATTTCACGATTATTCCTTAATTACTCTTCCCTCTGGTAAAATTCATGAACAAAATCATATCTATCATTTACAAAAAAACAAAAAAAAAGAAAAAGAGAAAAAAACAGAAAAAGATCTGAAAATTCCCGAAATTTGATACGCGACGCTAATAAATATTAATTTACGCACTCGTATTTAAGCAATACGTAACACTAATAGCGAGAGATCCCAGATCTATTAATATTTAATATTAAACATAAATCGTATATTAAATGTTACCCATGCTCGGATAAAGAAAACGATATAATCGTTTATACACGGCTGTCTTAGTTAAGATAAATTAAACATTACCAAATTTCCATGAAAATTCATCGGATTGATCATCAACCGTCGTTGCGTCCATATATTAATATTCCTGTTGCTTGTATATTATCCCTGATATCGACCAATTACTTGCACAAAAAAATAACTAGAAGTTAAAACAAACGTATAAAATAATTAAACGATGTTGAAGTGGTCACCACTTCTAAGAAAACTCTACATCTGGTCTTTTTAGTTTTAGTTAGTATATACAGTTTCGAGTCTTGCAAAAGGGATATACGACTTGTTGTGCTAAACTATTTAACGTTCTATTTTCGCGACACTAAACTTTTGACAATATCGAAAAATTATAAACTCCGAGATGTCTGAATTAAATTTCCCTTAAAAGTAGGGAGAAGCCAAAAAGGAGCAGCAATCCACCAGAGAGTTAATTCAAAATTGCGGCGCGTACGAACGAGTTTGCGATCTTTCGAAAGAATCAACGGATCCACACGACGCGCACCCGTACGCAAATTAATAGATAAGGGTAAAAAAGGAAAAAGAAATAATCGAAAGGAGGATAGATCTTTGTATTTTGTTCCAAGTCAGATAAGTATCATTGTACAGAATGGGCTCACGATGAACTTGACATAGTCCAGACATATCTCACGGTGAACCACGGTGTCCCACGTTGCAATCCAGTCTATATCATCCAAAATTCTATCTGTGACTTCTGATGATCCAAACGGGACTGTATTTGCGTAGTTCTTGGCTTGGTATCGTTTTCCAAACATTAATCAACTGATTAATTTTTGGAAAACGATGCCAATTACCAGGTCTCACCACGAGGAGGTGGCTACGAGCGAGACCCGCCCATGGATTATTTAACATTACACATCGATCTCGACATTCAACCTATTGGCAGAATGTCGAGTTCCGACTCTACTTGACCATGGGCCTGCGTAAAGAAATAGTTGTTTCGTAGCCTAACTGCGAAACACATATCTCCAACGCAGCGCTTACATGAATCTTTACAAACGTAGAACAAAGCATACATAACGTAACATCTATCTCCCACACAACGATTACATCGATCAGTACAAATATCGTACAATAATTCGCATCTCTACTGGCAGCATTCGGTATTAAAGACACATTTATCTAACTTGGAACGAAAGAAAGAAAATGAAGCTACTGACACTGCATATACAATTTAAAGTCTTGCAAAAGATACATACGACTCGTTGTACTAAACTTATGAAAATATCGAGAAGTTATATACTCCAACGTGACCGCAAAATGTTTCTTTCAAAAATGGGAAAACAGGAAGAAACCTGAACAATCAGGCAATGAAAGAAAAATCATTTGGGTATCTAGCATACATATTTAATATGCTATGAAATTTTCAAATATGTAACTGAAATATATTTTCTGTAAATTGATAAATGTGAAACAAACATATTTGCTGGATTTATTATATGAAAGAAACAGGCATCTTTAAAACGAGAACATTTTATACATGAAAAATAAACTAGTACTAATGATCAATTATAGATCAAATTACTATTGATTAAATTTTAGCGAATATAGAGAATCATTTGTATCTTTTTAATCGAAACTAGGGTTACGTTGAAAACGAGTATTGTAAGTAATAGAATTTAAACTGAATTAAAAATTAAAAATTTCATTTAAAATAACTAAGATAAGAGAAAACCCGCTTATTAGAAAATCACTTGCTTCGTCTTTTAACTTTTAACAGTATCTGTTATTTCCTACAACAACATAGTGACTTGCAACATAATGTACCGAAAGAGATGCACATAAATAATTTTGTTCAGAATTTTTGTTACAAACGTGACGATTATCGCGAATGAACTTTTGTTTCATGCAAATTGTTACGCCACGAGGCTCAGTAGAGATCATATTTCCAACCGTCGCTCGCGGTCCTCCAGCGTCGCAGATATATCCTCTTATCTGCCCGACGAAAAACATACATTGTGTCGACGAGCGCATAGTTGCCGCCTGGCCGCGAGTTCCAGAAACGTCGATTTCGGTCCGTTCTTTATTTTCACAAAGAAGTCGGCATACGTGATCATCGGCGCGAGCGGCGGCGTGATCCGAGCGCGGTGGGGGTCGTCTCCCCGAGAGGACAAGGAAATTATCCAAGGGCAGTTAGTCTAAGTTCAAAATTCATTTCAAAACTCTGACGAACAAAGTCGCTTAGGATATCGGAAAATATCAAAAGTCAAGTTCTCGGTGCTCTACCCATCAAATCGATCAACCTTCGGGCCAATCAATTATTGTACTTTCCGACACGACGAAGTCAAACAATATCTGTCGACGCAACAAGTATTGTAGGCTGGTTAAATAAATAGATATAGATTATATAATTGTAGATTCCAGTTATATTTAAAACCAAAAACCCCTATTATCCTATAAGAAATAAGGGGATTGCCCTGCTCGTGGTGTCGATTCGTTTAATCGTAACGGGAATTTACAACTCCCGTTGACGCGCTTAAACGCTATCGCGTCTCCCCGCGACTGGACGAAAATACAGGGACAAACAGTCTTTCTCTTAGCAGTCCCTAAACCTATCACCTCCGAAGATACGAGAAATCTGCTTTTCTCACGTACGATGCTTCCCGCTAGCGTCTTTCTTTCAAGGGCAGTTAGCATTCTTTTCCAACCACCAACACAAAAATGAGCCAATTAGCAACGGCGTCCATTTTCCTCACTTTCCGAATCAAGGCTTTCCTCAACGAATCCGATGATCTCACATCCTAAGAGACACCCCAATACAGTTTTCCTTCGCGGCATCATCGTGACGGAAAGTCAGTCGTTACATATCGGTCCGAAGCAATAGTTGGTAGTTCGTAATAATTGATCGGAGTTCCACGGCATCTTAGGCAATCATCATCCGAGCTTATATCGCGCATCAATCAGAAATCGAATTTGTAATTGCGAATCGCGAACCGTTACGAATAATAATCGCGAACCACCAATATAACAATCGCGAGTTCTACACATCGTGTACACACAGAATATATTATAATAAATATCTATTGTTAAATATGTCTGAGTGATTTTTCAGTACCTATCACGACCCAACCACCTCACAACCAATAATTAACAATATTTAAGCAACTAATTAATAACAATTAAACTATTAATTTATAGCAATGGAAACATTTGTTAACAACATTTAAAACATTAATTTATAACAATCAAACCATTCTTCAAGGAATCAATAAGTCTCTCGCTAATAGCCTAATAGATCGTTTGATAGATCTAACGAAGAAATACCTAATCGCGATTACAGCCAATTAATTCATATTATTCGCTACATAATTAATATCAGTATCACGATGCAGGCGGTATCGAAGAAAAAAAGCCATTTTATGTTACAACTATACCGAGTAAATTTACTTGTTTAACTTAAGAGGAATTAAAAAGGTACCTGACTTTTAAGTAAGCATTAAATAAGAATTTTAAATATCGGACACACTGATGTAGGTGTTATTCAAGAAAAAAGAACATTTTCTTTTGTAATTAGCACGAGTAAATGAACCAATATCGATAATACAATATAATGTTTAATATGAATTTTATCTGTCTGATTATTTAATACCTTAACTTATTTCACAGTAACGTCATCGACTGCCGTTAGGCTTTTTTCCCTTTTTGTTCAAACTAATTGATAGTCGAAAACTAGTGTGAAAGAAGTGTGAAATTAGTCTTAGCTTGTAGAAACTATTAAAATGATAAAAATGGATATCATATTAAATCGTTGAAGGCGCCAATTTACGATAAAAATTAAGAAATTGTTCAATTTGATTTTGTTATAATGGAAAAACCGTCTTTTGCTTTGTTCAAAGGTCGATACCGTTTGATTGACATTTCGACACTTTGTAAAGGTATATAAGGAACACGAAAATCGCGCGCGAGCTCTTTTGCGCCTGAACTGCCGAAGAGTGAACGTCGAAGGACTTAAATGTAGAGGAAATAAACAAAAAATATTAACAATAACATTGAACTAGTAATTTATAACGTCTAAACCGTTAATTTACAACACTTAAGCTATTAATTTATAACATTTATGCTATTAATTTATAACATTTAAGCTATTAATTTATAACATTTAAGCTATTAATTTATAACATTTAAGCTATTAATTTATAACATTTAAGCTATTAATTTACAATATTTAAGCTATTAATTTACAACATTTAAACTGTTACTTTATGCACTTAAGCTATTAATTTACAACATTTAAACTATTAATTTATAGCATTTAAACTATTATTTTATACATGTAAGCCATAAATTTCTAACATTTAAACTATTAATTTATATCATCTAAGCCATTAATTTATAACATTTAAGCCATTAATCTAAAACAATTACTCCATTAATTCTTAACAATTATACCAATAATTTATAACCATACCCTGCCATTAATTCAAAGTAATTATGCTCTTAATTTATAACAGTTGTACCATTAATTGAAAGCAACTTTCATTCATTGATTCATTGATTTAAATGAATACCATCAATTCGTTGTGAGTAAATTAATGATTTATTTTGTTCTATTTAATATTTACGAAATCTTTCAAGCCCCTGAAGTGCTATTATATTTCTATATAGTATTATTTTTTAATTTTAATTTCTAAAGTATTTAATTTCTCATTTCACTGTTTCATATAAAACCAGTAGTAACGCAGAGTGTACCTATTTAGTGTTTATGGATGGAATGTAATTTTCTACGTCTGCTCAAAACCAAGGATACAGCACCGTATTCATGGAATCAAGGAAGCAAGTGCAATTTATTCGAAGGCAGCGACAACTCACCATTCATCCATACGCACTACAATTGGTATCTTGCATGGTTTCGTTTCTTCGATGATAAGTTCAATATTCAAGTATGATTATGCAGATCCACGTAATACAGCCATTCTAATTAATAAATTTCAATACACGCTACTTCTTTGTTATAAAATAATTTTGCATCTCTGCTTCCAATGCTTAAAAACTGTTTATGTACATGGGACCCGAGCGTAGTTACCTCCTCGTGGTGGGTCCCGGTAATTGGTATCGTTTTCCAAATAATAATACACCAAGTACTATTTTGAATATTAGTATTATTATTTGAAAAACGATATCAAGCTAAAAACTACTTGAATATAGTCTGGTCTTGATCATCCAAAATAATTTTGGTGATCTAGACTGGACTAAGACCCCCCCGCGGGGGCAACGTTGGACACCGTGGGACATCGTGGGACCCCGTGGGACACCGTGGGATGCGTGCGTTTTAGCTTTAATTAATCATAAGATAGTTAGCTATGTTATGTGCATTGTAAGCTCATTTCGTACAAAGATACTTATCCATCTTGGAACGAAAAATATAAATCTCGTCTCTCTTGATCCCCTCGCTTACCACGTTGGAAAAATTGTTCCCGCGATTTATCGGTTCGCGATCGCTCAGTTCTTTCAAACTGCCGCGTGGCGTACTCGCTCGCGCGTATCCCGGGTACGTGCGGGTCAACGTGCACTGGACAACTCCGTGGATTCGAATGTCGCCCAAGGACACCTCTTGTCTTGGTGACTACTCGACGACTGCTCGTTGTTTGCCTCGAATCGCGGGCTTTGTCATCACGCTGGTGATACCTGTGAATCTGTTGACGATTGAGTCGCAGTTCTGCAATACTGTCCGATTGGTACTTCGGTACTTGGACAGGGGACCTGCATTTAATGTCCTCCGTAATTCTGTTCGAACTCGCGGGGGTGGACCCCACTGTTCAGTTGGGGCCTTGCCTTTGTAATCCTGTTCAGCGGTCCCTTCCCGGGTTCAACTGTTCAGTTGGAGTGTGTTAAATTGCAGGCCCATTTGCTGGACACTGGTATCATCGGTAAGTGCCATCGACCGTGATAAGATCCAAACGACGTGACAGGAATCGAGCGAAGGTCAATGCTTGCGCTTCCACTGAATCTGTGAGTTATCTGGTGCACGGGGGTACGTCACGTAGGTTTGATAGATCTTTCGAGAGATCGCGATTACGTTCGTTCCGGGCGAGCCGCGGTTTTTCTTCATCGTCTGATTGTTGGGTCTCCTTTTCCATAGTAGCCCCATTTCCTTGCATTCGTTCCAAGTTAGAGAAATGTATCTTTGAAACGGAATGATGCCGATAGGGTTGCAAATTATTGTACGATGTTTGTACCGATCGATGTAATCGTGTGAGTGAGATAATGTTGCGTTGTGTGGGAGATATTGCGTCGTGTAAGCTTTGTTTTACGTTTGTGAAGATTCGTGTAACTGCTGCGTAGGAGATAGGTGTTTCGCGGTTAGGCTACGAAATAACTATCTCTTTACGCAGGCCCATGATCGAGTAGAGTCAGAACTCGACATTCTTGCCAATAGGTTGAATGTCGAGACCGATGCATAATGTTAAATAACTCATGGGCGGGTCTCGTGCGTAGTCACCTCCTCGTGGTGAGACCTGGTAATTGGCATCGTTTACCAAAAATTGATCAGTTGATTAATTTTTGGTAAACGATGCCAAGCCAAGAACTACGCACCAGTCCAGTTTGGGTCACCAAAAGCCGCGAAAAGAATTTTCGATGATCTAGACTGGACTGCAACGTGGGACGCCGTTGGACGCCGTTGGACACCGTTGGACACCGTTGGACACCGTGGGACACCGTTGGACACCGTAGGACACCGTTGGACACCGTGGGACACCGTTGGACACCGTGGGACACCGTTGGACACCGTGGGCAAGTGTATTGTAAGCCCATTCTGTACATCGATACTTTTCTGACTTGGAACGAAATATAAAAATCTATTCTTCTTTTCCACTGAATCTAGACTATAATTTCATTTAATTATTTTATACATTTGCTTTAATTTCTAGTAATTTTTCGAGTAACTTATTTGTCGATAGCAGAGATAATATAAAAGTAACAGAAAAATTGACATATGGATGCAAAGACTATTAACGATCAATCCGATAAATATATTTTAACTAAGACAGCTTTGTATGAATAATTCTGTTGTCTTTTTATTCGAATATGGATAACGTTTGATATACAATTTATATTTATTTTAAAGTATATTTGATACATATTTCATAATAGATAATTTCTTAATTATTTGGAATACTAAAATGAACATAAAGACGATTAAATAAATTATTGTTCTATTTCCGATGTATGAAATCATTCTCTTATTTCAAACGAATTTTTAACAAATTATCTTATTATTTCAAATTGAGTTATATCACAACAATTCACTTATCTAATTCAATTTCTTTTGCTATATTATGTGAATTTACTACAATTAACGTCATAAACTTGCAACTTAGTAACAGTTAGATTCAAATACCTCGAAACAAGGCTTCGCGTGCGTTTTTGCAGTATTCTTTATGTATATTTAGTGGCGAACTTTTGAATTCTAGCAAATATTTTCCAATATTTATAACACGCGACTACAGTGTATTAGTGGAATGTATATTTCGTATTCTAATAACGAAAATTCACAGTATATATTCTAATTGCGAACAGTATAATTCTCGCAAACGATTGCATTGCATTTACGGTATTCGTAAGCATTTGTTCGCTATCGAGAAATATCTCACAATTTTCAACTAAATAATATTTTTCAAACTTATTCCAATTTCTTAATAATAATTTTTGAGTGTAAAAAAATAGCAGTATTTTTTAAGTAAACGTCCGATAGGAAAAAGAAGAAAATTGTCGAAACGATGTTTCGCTTCTTTTTCACCCCCACCCCCACCCCCGCCCTTAAACAGTTTTATTTTCAGGAAATATTTGTGACCGCGCGCAATGCGGTTGTAGAGTCAGTGTTTGTTACGCGATACTTTCTTTTCAATATTTTAAAATCACGATAGTTTTGATTAAATTCGATCGAATAATCACACGCGAAAATAATAAAATTTTATAAATCAAATTTGTACGCGATATTAGAGTTCTTGTTCGCCGATTATAATTTACGCGGTCGTGGTAACGTAGTCTTTTCTTTTTCTTTTTTTATACATTTTTTTTTGAATATTCGTTTTCGGTATTAGAGTCAGTGCCACCCTCAAGAGGATGAAGCCTCTCCAAGAGCTCAAGAATGTAAGTAGTTTTATATATTGTATTTCAATTTGTTCTATTTATTATATTTTGCTTGAAATATTGTTAATTATAAAATAAAAATTATTGATATTTTAGAAAGCTATAAATGTCCTTTTTAATTGAAATAAAATCTTAAAGTCTTAATATTAAAGTACAATAAAACTGTCTGATACGCATAAAAAATCACTGAATGTTTTGTTCTCAAACTTTTGTATTAGAGTTCCAATTTATATACTTATTAGAGTTTAGTCTTTATTATTGTTTAAAGTTTGAAGTTTGTTATTATGTATTACCGATATTAATGATATCTTATGTTTTGTTATAGACATACCACTGTTTCAACTTCTTCATCTTCTTTCGGAATGTTCTAACAGTGGCTCAAAAACCAAGAATGTAAGTATTTTTACATATCGTACTTCAATTATGTCTATTCTGTATAATTTTCTTCGATCACTATCGATTAAGAAATACGATTTGATTGAAAATTTGGAAGGTTAGCATTTTTCGAGGTTATTCTTTTATTAAAATAAAATAAGTGTTAAAGTCTTCATACCGAATTACCAAACAAATGATTAACATATTTCAGAAATCATTAGATTCTTAATTTTTAGATTTTAAATTTTCATATTAAAGTTTGAGTTTTTATACTTATTAAAGTTTATTAGAATTTCAACCTTTATTATTACTAAAGTTACTAAAGTTAATAAACCTTCATTTTTCATTATCTTCAACTTTTCAAATAGTCAGTAAACACTTATCGTGTTTTCTTCTGTAACAGATTTTTGGCAACCTCTATTTTTTGTACCATTGGACTTTCAACGGTTCCAGCCTGGTGTTAGTCTTCCTGATGTTATTCGCTGGGATACCACAGCATCCAGGGTAACGTCCTCTGTTTCTTCGCATCGAACGGTGAGTCGCATGCATTTCTGTTCCTCCGGTCACTCAATCATGTCGTAGGATGAAAGGTCCGAATCGGCACGGGTGACCGGTTGTATTACGTAGAATTTCTTGCGAGCATAGTGACAGCGGGTATTTTTTATACCCGCGAGTAGTAACATTCTTTTTTCAAATTTATTAGTTTAGGATAGGTCTTCTTGCATATCGCGATTATAATAATTAGTTTTTTAATAGTTAGGTTAAACATATACATTTCCGAATATATTCGTGTTATTTATAAATATGCGTGTTAATATTCCGTAAGAATATTTGCAAATGGCAAATATCTACACGAATATACCTGTATGACATAAATATACTTGATTTTTAGCAATGAATTGATCGTGACAATATTAAGTCACGTTTATCAGGTAAGTCAATATTAAGTAAAATTCATTTTTTTCCGTACAAAAATGTGTGAAATCTTACGTGCAAGAAGACACTTCGCGACAGGCAGGCGTTTTAATCAAAGCAATAATTTTGAACACTGCTTCTGCATTTTCGAGTATGTGCTTTGATAAAGAGATCGCCTGAGATTATTTCTTTCTTAGTAATATATTTAGAGTAAACTGTTCCATTTGATCGAATCTTAATCTTTTTTCAATTAACGCTACCTCTTTCGCAATATTAAAATTTTGTTCTTATTTATGAAATTAATAAAGTAGAGTTATTACAATATGAAACGAAGTAATGAAATATAAAATCAAAGAAAGTTAGTCCGTTAAATAAAAATTGGACAAACTAATCATCTTTTTAGATCAGGATTTTCAGGTTTAACCATTTCCGTGCCCATTGTCAGGATCTCATTCACGTGCCCAGGTGCTACTTGAATGGGAGAAAGACATTGGGCACGATGATCTAGAATTAAGTAATGTAATAATTTCTCAGCGACTGACGATGCGTTAGCGTATCGTGCACGACGTAATTTCCACATTGTGTATGTGTGTTATTAGGCCGTGGAATTGCGTCGCTTTTTTTCATTCGTTAAAACTTCAAATATTAAAAATATCGAGACATATATCGATTCAATTTACGTCTCGATACAATCACATTTTGTGATAATATCATCCACGCGATTAAGTGTATATGCACTCATAATATTGCTATCAATTGCAATTATAATTTCAAGTTTACTTATATTCATTTAAAAAATATAATTTCTGTAGACGTGTCTTATCACGTTGTACGCAATGATCACTAGCCTTCGTCAGTCGATTTCAGGAAAAAGGTACGTACCCTTAGAGTGTACATGTTTGCTAAGCTCGGGTGTCGGAGGCGTCCCGGGACGTCCTCTCTAGTGTAGGACCTTTGCACCCGGGCGTTTGCGTGAGAACCGTGGAGCGAGTGTGTTGGTGTGTCCGTTTTGCCATTTTTTAAATATAGCGCTAGGTAGGATAGGTAGTATACTTTCTGGTGTGTCTGTTAATTATAAGTAGGTAGGGCCGGGCAGGTTGGCACAGTCTCTGGTCGGGTAGGCGCGTTTTCGTGTGACCAACCTGTTTCTGGAAATTGATTTGAAAAATCGACGGTGAAACCGGCACGAGTAGAGCATGCTCTCGTCTTTGGTTTTGCCTCTCGATTTTTCGAATTTCGCGGTCGCGGTCGCGAGTGGGCTCGAAACGAACGTTTATCGCTCGAGCACGCACATGCGAGTGGACAACGATCACAGCTGTGATCGTTGGCCAGTCCATGCGCACTTCCATCAGCTTCCGCGGTTTATATTTTTATTTCACCTTTATAAGTTTTTTTTTTTGTTTGCGATTTAGAAGTCTCGAGCTTAGATTTAAGTTTCAGCGGGCATTGCGCTCGAAGAAAGAAGAGGCTATATGCCGAAGAGGCCCGACAAACTGTCACTCAAGAGGGCAACTACCAATGGCTACCCATCCTCTGGGTCGTCCAGAGCATGGGAAGTCATTATGGTTACTACTTTGTCACGATGCTCGCTTTTAGTGTTTGTAGTAATAGTAGTAGTAGTTTTTGGCCGATGTATATATCGGTCCATCGTCCCATTGGGCCAATCGCGATTTTTCGTATTAGTGTTGCGACGAATTAATCACGGATTGTATTAGAGTTACGAAATAATATCGCGGCTTTGCATTAGTGTGGCGAGAAAATGATTACGGTTTGAATTAGAGTTGCGATAAAATGATAATCGCGTTTGCTTTAGAGTAGTGAATCGTCTTTTGCAAATTTTATTATGAATTTTTAGAATTTCTTATAGAACTATACGTATCAGAATTTATCCTTTTTTCTGTTGTTTAAAATTAGATTATAAAAATGTTAGTTTTCAATTAATTTTATAGTATTGCAAGTTTCAGCATCAGAATATTTGAAGTAGCTTTTTCATATAGTAAAGAATAATTTTCATTAAATTCACTTTAAGAGTTAGCGTTGCGATATTGTTCCATCGCGAGTTCTACTAATTTTTCCTGTTAGCGTTGCGATAATGAATGATCGCGTTTTCTTAAGTAGAGTTGCGTTTATAAAATGCCCAAACCCTCCGACTGCATTTGTCGGACACTGTTTCTGGCTCACACGATACAGCTGGAAGAGCTGTGCAAGTGTGATCGTTCATCGGCAACCTCCTAAATGGTTGCACTGCGATATGTCAGCCCTCCACTCGTGATTTTTCTTATTAGTGTTGCGATAAATTAATTACGGGTTGTATTAGAGTTGCGATAAAATGATAATCGCGTTTGCTTTAGAGTTGCGAATTACGATATCGCGATTGCCTTTTGCAATTTTTAGAATTTTTCCTGTTTTGCATTGTTTAAAATTAGATTATAAAAGTGTTTAATTAATTTTATAGTATTGCAAGTAGCAATACCAGAATATTTAATGTTGCTTTTTCATATAGTAAATAATAATTTTCATTAAATTCACTTTAAGAGTTAGCGTTGCGATGTTGTTCCATCGCGAGTTCTACTTATTTTTCCCTTTAGCGTTGCGACAACGAATGATCGCGTTTTGTTAAGTAGAGTTGCGTTTACAGAATGCCCAAACCTTCCGACTGTATTTGTCGGACACTGTTCCTGGATCACACGATACAGCTGTAAGAGCTGTGCAAGTGTGGTCGTTCATCAGCAACCTCCTAAATGGTTGCACTACGATCTCTCGCTATTAGTGTTGCGTATTGTTTAAATACGAGTGCGTAGATTTAAATTTATTAGCGTTGCGTCTCAAGTTTCGGGAATTTTTAGACTTTTCTTTTTTTTTTTTTTTTTTTTTTTAATGATAGATTAATTGATATTGCACATATAACAAAGCACTCTTCGCGTTTGATTTTGAGAATTTTTTGCTTCATAAATATTAGTAGTAAATTAGCGTTGCGAAACAAGAATATTCAGTTCCACTCTCGGCGCGTTGATCGGGTTTATATAGAGTGGAAGACGATCGAATTTTAGTAGCCCTTCTGGCTACTGCTTTGTTTCTTTTTCAGCGTCCCTTATTAATGCACCTCTTATTACTACGTTTATTACTGAAAATACTGCTATAAGACATATTCCTTTCTCAGCGTTAACGTTACCATGACTGCTAAAATACAGAACCTTATTACGAATGTATAATTTATATTTACATGTATATATTTACATTATTACATTACATACATTTCTTACATGTATATATATGTAATATATATTTACATGTATGAAATTGTGAGCGATTTCATGCGTAAAAAAGTATTATAATGAAATATCTTAATGTTGCTATGAAGGCTTGAAATATTTTTTAAAATTTAATTCAATGCTGGTGATTGTTCGTTCTTAGAACCATAACTTTTAGAATGTTTTCGACCGCGATATTTTTAATCTTTTAAGAGTAATGTAGAATTTTATAAATATTCGAATTTCATTTGTGTTACGCCACGAGGCTCAGTAGATATCATATTTCCAACCGTCGCTCGCGGTCCTCCAGCGTCGCAGATATATCCTCTTATCTGCCCCACGAAAAACATATATTGTATCGACGAGCGCATAGTTGTCACCAGGCAGCGAGTTCTGGAACCGTCGATTTCGGACCGTTATTTTAACAAAGAAGTCGGCCTGCGTGATCATTATGCGCTCGTCGATACAATCTATGTTTTTCGTCGGGCAGATAAGAGGATATATCTGCGACGCTGAAGGACCGCGAGCGACGGTTGGAAATATGATCTCTACTGAGCCTCGTGGCGTAACAATTTGCATGAAACAAAAGTTCATTTGCGATAATCGTCACGTTTGTAACAAAAATTCTGAACAAAATTATTTATGTGCATCTCTTTCGGTACATTATGTTGCAAGTCACTATGTTGTTGTAGGAAATAACAGATACTGTTAAAAGTTAAAAGACGAAGCAAGTGATTTTCTAATAAGCGGGTTTTCTCTCATCTTAGTTATTTTAAATGAAATTTTTAATTTTTAATTCAGTTTAAATTCTATTACTTAAAATTCTTGTTTTCAACGTAACCCTAGTTTCGATTAAAAAGATACAAATGATTCTCTATATTCGCTAAAATTTAATCAATAGTAATTTGATCTATAATTGATCATTAGTACTAGTTTATTTTTCATGTATAAAATGTTCTCGTTTTAAAGATGCCTGTTTCTTTCATATACTAAATCCAGTAAATATGTTTGTTTCAAATTTATCAATTTACAGAAAATACATTTCAGTTACATATTTGAAAATTTCATAGCATATTAAATATGTATGCTAGATACCCAAATGATTTTTCTTTCATTGCCTGATTGTTCAGGTTTCTTCCTGTTTTCCCATTTTCCCATTTTTAAAAGAAACATTTTGCGATCACGTTGGAGTAATATAACTTCTCGATATTCTCATAAGTTTAGTACAACAAGACTTTAAATTGCATATGCAGTGTCAATAGTTTCATTTTCCTTCTCTCGTTCCAAGTTAGACAAATGTATCTTTGATATAGAATGTTACCAGTACGATTGCGAATTATTGTACAACTTTGTACTGCTCAGTGTAATCTTTTTCGCAGATTAATCAGATGATTAATTTTTGGAAAACAATTATATCGATCAGTACAAACATTGTACAATAATTCGATACCAAGCTAAGAACCATGCTAATACAGTCCAGTTTAGATCAAGAAAAAATACGAAGAGAATTTTGGATAATCTAAACTGGACTGCAACGTGGGACACCGATGGACACCTTGGGACGCCTTGGGACACCGTGGGACACCGTGGGACGCCGTGGGACGCCGTGGGACACCGTGGGACGCCGTGGGACGCCGTGGGACACCGTGGGACGCCGTGGGACGCCGTGGGACACCGTGGGACGCCGTGGGACACCGTGGGACGCCGTGGGACACCGTGGGACGCCGTGGAACGACGTGGAACGCCGTGGGATGCTGTGGAACGCCGTGGGATGCTGTGGGACGCCGTGGGATGCTGTGGAACGACGTGCGACGCCGTTGGATGCTGTGGAACGACGTGTGACGCCGTTGGATGCTGTGGAACGACGTGCGACGCCGTTGGATACCGTTGGATACAGTTGGTCCAGTGTGGATATCCAAAAGCCGCCAAAAGAATTTTGGATGACCCACAATGGACTACAGCATGGGACACCGTGGGAGGCCGTGGAACGACGTGGGACGCCGTGGAACGACGTGGGACGCCGTGGAACGACGTCGGACGCCGTGGAACGACGTGCGACGCCGTGGAACGACGTGCGACGCCATGGAACGACGTGGGACGCTGTGTTACGCCGTGGGCGACGTGGGACGCTGTGTTACGCCGTGGGACGACGTGGGACGCTGTGTTACGCCGTGGGACGCTGTGTTACGCCGTTGGACACCGTTGGACACCGTTGGACACCGTTGGACACCGTTGGACGCCGTTGGATACCGTTGGTCCAGTGTGAATATTCAAAAGCCGCCAAAAGAATTTTGGATGACCTACACTGGACTGCAACGTGGGACGTCGAGGGACGTCGTGGGACGCCGTGGGACGCCGTGGGACGCCGTGGGACGCCGTGGGACGCCGTGGGACGCCGTGGGACGCCGTGGGACGCCGTGGGACGCCGTGGGACGACGTGGAACGACGTGGGACGACGTGGGACACCGTGGGACGACGTGGGACGACGTGGGACACCGTGGGACGACGTGGGACACCGTGGGACGACGTGGGACACCGTGGGACGACGTGGGACACCGTGGGACGACGTGGGACACCGTGGGACGACGTGGGACACCGTGGGACGACGTGGGACACCGTGGGACGCCGCTGGACATCGTTGGACATCGTGGGACAACGTGGGGCACCATGGAACACCGTTGGACACCGTGGGACAACGTGGGATGCGTGCGTTTTAGCCCTAATTAGTCATAAGGTAGATACCTATGTTATGTATTGTAATGCATTGTAAGCTCATTCTATAGAACGATACTTGTCTATCTTGGAATCCATTCTTCGAGTTTTATCTTTGAAAAAATAAAAATCTTTTCTCTCTTGATCACCTCGCTCACCACATTAGAAAAATTGTTCCCGCGATTTATCGTTTCACGATCGCTCAGTTCTTTCAAACTGCCGCGTGGCGTACTCGCTCGCGCGTATTCCGGGTACGCGCGGGTCAACGTACACGGGACAACTCTTTGGATTCGCTGGTCGCCCAAGGACACCTCTTGTCTTGGTGACTACTCGACGACTGCTCGTTGTTTGCCTCGAATCGCGGGCGTTGTCATCACGCTGGTGATACCTGTGAATCTGTTGACGATTGAGTCGCAGTTCTGCAATACTGTCCGATTGGTACTTCGGTACTTGGACAGGGGACCTGCATTTAATGTCCTCCGTAATTCTGTTCGAACTCGCGGGGGTGGACCCCACTGTTCAGTTGGGGCCTTGCCTTTGTAATCCTGTTCAGCGGTCCCTTCCCGGGTTCAACTGTTCAGTTGGAGTGTGTTAAATTGCAGGCCCATTTGCTGGACACTGGTATCATCGGTAAGTGCCATCGACCGTGATAAGATCCAAACGACGTGACAGGAATCGAGCGAAGGTCAATGCTTGCGCTTCCACTGAATCTGTGAGTTATCTGGTGCACGGGGGTACGTCACGTAGGTTTGATAGATCTTTCGAGAGATCGCGATTACGTTCGTTCCGGGCGAGCCGCGGTTTTTCTTCATCGTCTGATTGTTGGGTCTCCTTTTCCATAGTAGCCCCATTTCCTTGCATTCGTTCCAAGTTAGAGAAATGTATCTTTGAAACGGAATGATGCCGATAGGGTTGCAAATTATTGTACGATGTTTGTACCGATCGATGTAATCGTGTGAGTGAGATAATGTTGCGTTGTGTGGGAGATATTGCGTCGTGTAAGCTTTGTTTTACGTTTGTGAAGATTCGTGTAACTGCTGCGTAGGAGATAGGTGTTTCGCGGTTAGGCTACGAAATAACTATCTCTTTACGCAGGCCCATGATCGAGTAGAGTCAGAACTCGACATTCTTGCCAATAGGTTGAATGTCGAGACCGATGCATAATGTTAAATAACTCATGGGCGGGTCTCGTGCGTAGTCACCTCCTCGTGGTGAGACCTGGTAATTGGCATCGTTTACCAAAAATTGATCAGTTGATTAATTTTTGGTAAACGATGCCAAGCCAAGAACTACGCACCAGTCCAGTTTGGGTCACCAAAAGCCGCGAAAAGAATTTTCGATGATCTAGACTGGACTGCAACGTGGGACGCCGTTGGACACCGTTGAACCCCGCGGGACACGGTTGGACACCATTGGAGAACGTTGGACAGGGTTGGAAAACTTTGTACAGAGTTGGAATACGTTCTACAGAGATGGAATGCTCCGTACAGGGTTGGAATACTTTCTACAGAGTTGGAATGCTTTCTACAGAGTTGGAATGCTTTCTACAGGGTTCGAATGCTTTCTACAGGGTTGCAATACCTTTGTACAGGGTTGGAATACCTTTGTACAGGGTTGGAATACCTTTGTACAGGGTTGGAATGCTTCCGACAGAGTTGGAATACCTTTATACAGGGTTGGAATGCTCACTACAGGGTTGGAATGCTTTCGACAGAGTTGGTATACCTTTGCGCAGAGTTAGAATGTTATGTACTGGGTTGGAATGGTTTCGACAGAGTTGCAACACCTTTCTACAGAGTTGGAGTGCTTTCTACAGGGTTGGAATGCTTTCGACAGAGTTGGAATGCTTTCGACAGAGTTGGAATACCCTTGTACAGAGTTAGAATGTAATGTACAGGGTTGGAATGCTTTCCACAGGGTTGGAATGCTTTCCACAGGGTTGGAATGCTTTCCACAGGGTTGGAATGCTTTCCACAGGGTTGGAATGCTTTCCACAGGGTTGGAATGCTTTCCACAGGGTTGGAATGCTTTCCACAGGGTTGGAATGCTTTCGACAGAGTTGGAATACCTTTGTACAGAGATGGAATGCTTTCTACAGGGTTGGAAAGCTTTCTACAGGGTTGGAATGCTTTCCACAGGGTTGGCATGCTTTCCACAGGGTTGGTATGCTTTCCGCTGGGTTGGAATGCTTTCGACAGAGTTGGAATACCTTTGTACAGAGATGGAATGCTTTCTACAGTGTTGGAATGCTTTCTACAGGGTTGGAATGCTTTCGACAGAGTTGGAATACCTTTGTACAGAGATGGAATGCTTTCTACGGGGTTGGAATGCTTTCGACAGAGTTGGAATACCTTTGTACAGAGATGGAATGCTTTCTACAGGGTTGGAACGCTTTCTACAGGGTTGGAATGCTTTCTACAGGGTTGGAATGCTTTGGACAGAGTTGGAATACCTTTGTACAGAGATGGAATGCTTTCTACAGGGTTGGAATGCTTTCGACAGAGTTGGAATACCTTTGTACAGAGATGGAATGATTTCTACAGGGTTGGAATGCTTTCTACCGGGTTGGAATGCTTTCTACAGGGTTGGAATGCTTTCTACAGGGTTGGAATGCTTTCTACAGGGTTGGAATGCTTTCTACAGGGTTGGAATGCTTTCGACAGAGTTGGAATACCTTTGTACAGAGTTAGAAAGTAATGTACAGGGTTGGAATGCTTTCCACAGGGTTGGAATGCTTTCCACAGAGTTGGAATACCTTTGTACAGAGATGGAATGCTTTCTACAGGGTTGGAATGCTTTCGACAGAGTTGGAATACCTTTGTACAGAGATGGAATGCTTGCTACAGGGTTGGAATGATTTCGACAGAGTTGGAATACCTTGTACAGAGTTAGAATGTAATGTACAGGGTTGGAATGCTTTCCACAGGGTTGGAATGCTTTCCACAGGGTTGGAATGCTTTCCACAGGGTTGGAATGCTTTCGACAGAGTTGGAATGCTTTCGACAGAGTTGGAATGCTTTCGACAGAGTTGGAATACCTTTGTACAGAGATGGAATGCTTTCTACAGGGTTGGAATGCTTTCGACAGAGTTGGAATACCTTTGTACAGAGTTAGAATGTAATGTACAGGGTTGGAATGCTTTCCACAGTGTTGGAATGCTTTTCACAGGGTTGGAATGCTTTTCACAGGGTTGGAATGCTTTCCACAGGGTTGGAATGCTTTCCACAGGGTTGGAATGCTTTCGACAGAGTTGGAATACCTTTGTACAGAGATGGAATGCTTTCTACAGTGTTGGAATGCTTTCTACAGGGTTGGAATGCTTTCGACAGAGTTGGAATACCTTTGTACAGAGATGGAATGCTTTCTACGGGGTTGGAATGCTTTCGACAGAGTTGGAATACCTTTGTACAGAGATGGAATGCTTTCTACAGGGTTGGAACGCTTTCTACAGGGTTGGAATGCTTTCTACAGGGTTGGAATGCTTTGGACAGAGTTGGAATACCTTTGTACAGAGATGGAATGCTTTCTACAGGGTTGGAATGCTTTCGACAGAGTTGGAATACCTTTGTACAGAGATGGAATGATTTCTACAGGGTTGGAATGCTTTCTACAGGGTTGGAATGCTTTCTACAGGGTTGGAATGCTTTCTACAGGGTTGGAATGCTTTCTACAGGGTTGGAATGCTTTCTACAGGGTTGGAATGCTTTCGACAGAGTTGGAATACCTTTGTACAGAGTTAGAAAGTAATGTACAGGGTTGGAATGCTTTCCACAGGGTTGGAATGCTTTCCACAGAGTTGGAATACCTTTGTACAGAGATGGAATGCTTTCTACAGGGTTGGAATGCTTTCGACAGAGTTGGAATACCTTTGTACAGAGATGGAATGCTTGCTACAGGGTTGGAATGATTTCGACAGAGTTGGAATACCTTGTACAGAGTTAGAATGTAATGTACAGGGTTGGAATGCTTTCCACAGGGTTGGAATGCTTTCCACAGGGTTGGAATGCTTTCCACAGGGTTGGAATGCTTTCGACAGAGTTGGAATGCTTTCGACAGAGTTGGAATGCTTTCGACAGAGTTGGAATACCTTTGTACAGAGATGGAATGCTTTCTACAGGGTTGGAATGCTTTCGACAGAGTTGGAATACCTTTGTACAGAGTTAGAATGTAATGTACAGGGTTGGAATGCTTTCCACAGTGTTGGAATGCTTTTCACAGGGTTGGAATGCTTTTCACAGGGTTGGAATGCTTTCCACAGGGTTGGAATGCTTTCCACAGGGTTGGAATGCTTTCGACAGAGTTGGAATGCTTTCGACAGAGTTGGAATGCTTTCGACAGAGTTGGAACACCTTTGTACAGAGTTAGAATGTAATGTACAGGGTTGGAATGCTTTCTACAGGGTTGGAACGCTTTCTACAGGGTTGGAATGCTTTCTACAGGGTTCGAATGCTTTCTACAGGGTTGGAATACTTTTGTACAGGGTTCGAATACCTTTGTACAGGGTTGGAATACCTTTGTACAGGGTTGGAATGCTTCCGACAGAGTTGGAATACCTTTATACAGGGTTGGAATGCTCACTACAGGGTTGGAATGCTTTCGACAGAGTTGGTATACCTTTGCGCAGAGTTAGAATGTTATGTACTGGGTTGGAATGGTTTCGACAGAGTTGCAACACCTTTCTACAGAGTTGGAGTGCTTTCTACAGGGTTGGAATGCTTTCGACAGAGTTGGAATGCTGTCGACAGAGTTGGAATACCCTTGTACAGAGTTAGAATGTAATGTACAGGGTTGGAATGCTTTCCACAGGGTTGGAATGCTTTCCACAGGGTTGGAATGCTTTCCACAGGGTTGGAATGCTTTCCACAGGGTTGGAATGCTTTCCACAGGGTTGGAATGCTTTCGACAGAGTTGGAATACCTTTGTACAGAGATGGAATGCTTTCGACAGAGTTGGAATACCTTTGTACAGAGATGGAATGCTTTCTACAGGGTTGGAAAGCTTTCTACAGGGTTGGAATGCTTTCGACAGAGTTGGAATGCTTTCGACAGAGTTGGAATGCTTTCGACAGAGTTGGAATACCTTTGTACAGAGATGGAATGCTTCCTACAGGGTTGGAATGCTTTCGACAGAGTTGGAATACCTTTCTACAGAGTTAGAATGTAATGTACAGGGTTGGAATGCTTTCTACAGGGTTGGAATGCTTTGGACAGAGTTGGAATACCTTTGTACAGAGTTAGAATGTAATGTACAGGGTTGGAATGCTTTCCACAGGGTTGGAATGCTTTCGACAGAGTTGGAATACCTTTGTACAGAGATGGAATGCTTTCTACAGGGTTGGAAAGCTTTCTACAGGGTTGGAATGCTTTCGACAGAGTTGGAATACCTTTGTACAGAGTTAGAATGCAATGTACAGGGTTGGAATGCTTTCCACAGGGTTGGAATGCTTTCCACAGGGTTGGAATGCTTTCCACAGGGTTGGCATGCTTTCCACAGGGTTGGTATGCTTTCCACTGGGTTGGAATGCTTTCGACAGAGTTGGAATACCTTTGTACAGAGATGGAATGCTTTCTACAGTGTTGGAATGCTTTCTACAGTGTTGGAATGCTTTCTACAGGGTTGGAATGCTTTCGACAGAGTTGGAATACCTTTGTACAGAGATGGAATGCTTTCTACGGGGTTGGAATGCTTTCCACAGGGTTGGAATGCTTTCCACAGGGTTGGAATGCTTTCGACAGAGTTGGAATGCTTTCGACAGAGTTGGAATGCATTCGACAGAGTTGGAACACCTTTGTACAGAGTTAGAATGTAATGTACAGGGTTGGAATGCTTTCTACAGGGTTGGAACGCTTTCTACAGGGTTGGAATGTTTTCTACAGGGTTCGAATGCTTTCTACAGGGTTGGAATACTTTTGTACAGGGTTGGAATACCTTTGTACAGGGTTGGAATACCTTTGTACAGGGTTGGAATGCTCACTACAGGGTTGGAATGCTTTCGACAGAGTTGGTATACCTTTGCGCAGATTTAGAATGTTATGTACTGGGTTGGAATGGTTTCGACAGAGTTGCAACACCTTTCTACAGAGTTGGAGTGCTTTCTACAGGGTTGGAATGCTTTCGACAGAGTTGGAATGCTGTCGACAGAGTTGGAATACCCTTGTACAGAGTTAGAATGTAATGTACAGGGTTGGAATGCTTTCCACAGGGTTGGAATGCTTTCCACAGGGTTGGAATGCTTTCCACAGGGTTGGAATGCTTTCCACAGGGTTGGAATGCTTTCCACAGGGTTGGAATGCTTTCGACAGAGTTGGAATACCTTTGTACAGAGATGGAATGCTTTCGACAGAGTTGGAATACCTTTGTACAGAGATGGAATGCTTTCTACAGGGTTGGAAAGCTTTCTACAGGGTTGGAATGCTTTCGACAGAGTTGGAATGCTTTCGACAGAGTTGGAATGCTTTCGACAGAGTTGGAATACCTTTGTACAGAGTTGGAATACCTTTGTACAGAGATGGAATGCTTTCTACAGGGTTGGAATGCTTTCGACAGAGTTGGAATACCTTTGTACAGAGTTAGAATGTAATGTACAGGGTTGGAATGCTTTCTACAGGGTTGGAATGCTTTGGACAGAGTTGGAATACCTTTGTACAGAGTTAGAATGTAATGTACAGGGTTGGAATGCTTTCCACAGGGTTGGAATGCTTTCGACAGAGTTGGAATACCTTTGTACAGAGATGGAATGCTTTCTACAGGGTTGGAAAGCTTTCTACAGGGTTGGAATGCTTTCGACAGAGTTGGAATACCTTTGTACAGAGTTAGAATGCAATGTACAGGGTTGGAATGCTTTCCACAGGGTTGGAATGCTTTCCACAGGGTTGGAATGCTTTCCACAGGGTTGGCATGCTTTCCACAGGGTTGGTATGCTTTCCACTGGGTTGGAATGCTTTCGACAGAGTTGGAATACCTTTGTACAGAGATGGAATGCTTTCTACAGTGTTGGAATGCTTTCTACAGTGTTGGAATGCTTTCTACAGGGTTGGAATGCTTTCGACAGAGTTGGAATACCTTTGTACAGAGATGGAATGCTTTCTACGGGGTTGGAATGCTTTCGACAGAGTTGGAATGCTTTCGACAGAGTTGGAATGCTTTCGACAGAGTTGGAATACCTTTGTACAGAGATGGAATGCTTTCTACAGGGTTGGAATGCTTTCGACAGAGTTGGAATACCTTTGTACAGAGTTAGAATGTAATGTACAGGGTTGGAATGCTTTCCACAGGGTTGGAATGCTTTTCACAGTGTTGGAATACTTTCCACAGTGTTGGAATGCTTTCCACAGGGTTGGAATGCTTTCGACAGAGTTGGAATGCTTTCGACAGAGTTGGAATGCTTTCGACAGAGTTGGAATACCTTTGTACAGAGATGGAATGCTTTCTACAGGGTTGGAATGCTTTCGACAGAGTTGGAATACCTTTGTACAGAGGTAGAATGTAATGTACAGGGTTGGAATGCTTTCTACAGGGTTGGAATGCTTTGGACAGAGTTGGAATACCTTTGTACAGAGTTAGAATGTAATGTACAGGGTTGGAATGCTTTCCACAGTGTTGGAATGCTTTCCACAGTGTTGGAATGCTTTCGACAGAGTTGGAATACCTTTGTACAGAGTTAGAATGTAATGTACAGGGTTGGAATGCTTTCCACACGGTTGGAATGTTTTCCACAGGGTTGGAATGTTTTCCACAGGGTTGGAATGTTTTCCACAGGGTTGGAATGTTTTCCACAGGGTTGGAATGCTTTCCACAGGGTTGGAATGCTTTCGACAGTGTTGGAATACCTTTGTACAGAGTTAGAATGTAATGTACAGGGTTGGAATGCTTTCCACAGGGTTGGACTGCTTTCGACAGAGTTGGAATACCTTTATACAGAGATGGAATGCTTTCGACAGAGTTGGAATACCTTTGTACAGAGATGGAATGCTTTCTACAGGGTTGGAATGCGTTCCACAGGGTTGGAATGCTGTCCACAGGGTTGGAATGCTTTCCACAGGGTTGGAATGCTTTCGACAGAGTTGGAATACCTTTATACAGAGATGGAATGCTTTCGACAGAGTTGGAATACCTTTGTACAGAGATGGAATGCTTTCTACAGGGTTGGAAAGCTTTCTACAGGGTTGGAATGCTTTCGACAGAGTTGGAATACCTTTGTACAGAGATGGAATGCTTTCTACAGGGTTGGAATGCTTTCTACAGGGTTGGAATGCTTTCTACAGGGTTGGAATGCTTTCTACAGGGTTGGAATGCTTTCTACAGGGTTGGAATGCTTTCTACAGGGTTGGAATGCTTTCGACAGAGTTGGAATACCTTTGTACAGAGTTAGAATGTAATGTACAGGGTTGGAATGCTTTCCACAGGGTTGGACTGCTTTCCACAGAGTTGGAATGCTTTCCACAGAGTTGGAATAGCTTTGTACAGAGATGGAATGCTTTCTACAGGGTTGGAATGCTTTCGACAGAGTTGGAATACCTTTGTTCAGCGATGGAATGCTTTCTACAGGGTTGGAATGCTTTCTACAGGGTTGGAATGCTTTCTACAGGGTTGGAATGCTTTCTACAGGGTTGGAATGCTTTCTACAGGGTTGGAATGCTTTCTACAGTGTTGGAATGCTTTCGACAGATTTGGAATACCTTTGTACAGAGTTAGAATGTAATGTACAGGGTTGGAATGCTTTCCACAGGGTTGGAATGCTTCCCACAGGGTTGGAATGCTTTCCACAGGGTTGGAATGCTTTCCACAGGGTTGGAATGCTTTCGACAGAGTTGGAATGCTTTCGACAGAGTTGGAATGCTTTCGACAGAGTTGGAATGCTTTCGACAGAGTTGGAATGCTTTCGACAGAGTTGGAATACCTTTGTACAGAGTTAGAATGTAATGTACAGGGTTGGAATGCTTCCGAAAGGGTTGGAATGTTTTTCACAGGGTTGGAATGTTTTTCACAGGGTTGGAATGCTTTCCACAGGGTTGGAATGCTTTCCACAGGGTTGGAATGTTTTCGACAGAGTTGGAATACCTTTGTACAGAGATGGAATGCTTTCTACAGGGTTGGAATGCTTTCGACAGAGTTGGAATACCTTTGTACAGAGATGGAATGCTTTCTACAGGGTTGGAAAGCTTTCTACAGGGTTGGAATGCTTTCGACAGAGTTGGAATACCTTTGTACAGAGTTAGAATGTAATGTACAGGGTTGGAATGCTTTCCACAGGGTTGGAATGCTTTCCACAGGGTTGGAATGCTTTGCACAGGGTTGGAATGCTTTCCACAGGGTTGGAATGCTTTCCACAGGGTTGTAATGCTTTCCACAGGGTTGGAATGCTTTCCACAGAGTTGGAATACCTTTGTACAGGGTTGGAATGCTTTCGACAGAGTTGGAATACCTTTGTACAGAGTTAGAATGTAATGTACAGGGTTGGAATGCTTTCCACAGGGTTGGAATGCTTTCGACAGAGTTGGAATACCTTTGTACAGAGATGGAATGCTTTCAACAGGGTTGGAATACCTTTGTACAGAGATGGAATGCTTTCTACAGGGTTGGAATACCTTTGTACAGAGATGGAATGCTTTCTACAGGGTTGGAAAGCTTCCTACAGGGTTGGAATGCTTTTGACAGAGTTGGAATACCTTTGTACAGAGTTAGAATGTAATGTACAGAGTTGGAATGCTTTCCACAGGGTGGGAATGCTTTCCACAGGGTTGGAATGCTTTCCACAGGGTTGGAATGCTTTCCACAGGGTTGGAATGCTTTCCACAGGGTTGGAATGCTTTCCACAGGGTTGGAATGCTTTCCACAGGGTTGGAATGCTTTCCACAGGGTTGGAATGCTTTCCACAGGGTTGGAATGCTTTCGACAGAGTTGGAATACCTTTGTACAGAGATGGAATGCTTTCTACAGGGTTGGAAAGCTTTCTACAGGGTTGGAATGCTTTCCACAGGGTTTGCATGCTTTCCACAGGGTTGGTATGCTTTCCACTGGGTTGGAATGCTTTCGACAGAGTTGGAATACCTTTGTACAGAGATGGAATGCTTTCTACAGTGTTGGAATGCTTTCTACAGGGTTGGAATGCTTTCGACAGAGTTGGAATACCTTTGTACAGAGATGGAATGCTTTCTACAGGGTTGGAAAGCTTCCTACAGGGTTGGAATGCTTTTGACAGAGTTGGAATACCTTTGTACAGAGTTAGAATGTAATGTACAGAGTTGGAATGCTTTCCACAGGGTGGGAATGCTTTCCACAGGGTTGGAATGCTTTCCACAGGGTTCGAATGCTTTCCACAGGGTTGGTATGCTTTCGACAGAGTTGGAATACCTTTGTACAGAGATGGAATGCTTTCTACAGGGTTGGAATACCTTTGTACAGAGATGGAATGCTTTCTACAGGGTTGGAATACCTTTGTACAGAGATGGAATGCTTTCTACAGGGTTGGAAAGCTTCCTACAGGGTTGGAATGCTTTTGACAGAGTTGGAATACCTTTGTACAGAGTTAGAATGTAATGTACAGAGTTGGAATGCTTTCCACAGGGTGGGAATGCTTTCCACAGGGTTGGAATGCTTTCCACAGGGTTGGAATGCTTTCCACAGGGTTGGAATGCTTTCCACAGGGTTGGAATGCTTTCCACAGGGTTGGAATGCTTTCCACAGGGTTGGAATGCTTTCCACAGGGTTGGAATGCTTTCCACAGGGTTGGAATGCTTTCGACAGAGTTGGAATACCTTTGTACAGAGATGGAATGCTTTCTACAGGGTTGGAAAGCTTTCTACAGGGTTGGAATGCTTTCCACAGGGTTGGCATGCTTTCCACAGGGTTGGTATGCTTTCCACTGGGTTGGAATGCTTTCGACAGAGTTGGAATACCTTTGTACAGAGATGGAATGCTTTCTACAGTGTTGGAATGCTTTCTACAGGGTTGGAATGCTTTCGACAGAGTTGGAATACCTTTGTACAGAGATGGAATGCTTTCTACAGGGTTGGAAAGCTTCCTACAGGGTTGGAATGCTTTTGACAGAGTTGGAATACCTTTGTACAGAGTTAGAATGTAATGTACAGAGTTGGAATGCTTTCCACAGGGTGGGAATGCTTTCCACAGGGTTGGAATGCTTTCCACAGGGTTGGAATGCTTTCCACAGGGTTGGAATGCTTTCCACAGGGTTGGAATGCTTTCCACAGGGTGGGAATGCTTTCCACAGGGTTGGAATGCTTTCCACAGGGTTGGAATGCTTTCCACAGTGTTGGAATGCTTTCCACAGGGTTGGAATGCTTTCCACAGGGTTGGAATGCTTTCGACAGAGTTGGAATACCTTTGTACAGAGATGGAATGCTTTCTACAGGGTTGGAAAGCTTTCTACAGGGTTGGAATGCTTTCCACAGGGTTGGCATGCTTTCCACAGGGTTGGTATGCTTTCGACAGAGTTGGAATAACTTTGTACAGAGATGGAATGCTTTCTACAGTGTTGGAATGCTTTCTATAGGGTTGGAATGCTTTCGACAGAGTTGGAATACCTTTGTACAGAGATGGAATGCCTTCTACGGGGTTGGAATGCTTTCGACAGAGTTGGAATACCTTTATACAGGGTTGGAATGCTCACTACAGGGTTGGAATGCTTTCGACAGAGTTGGTATACCTTTGCGCAGAGTTAGAATGTTATGTACTGGGTTGGAATGGTTTCGACAGAGTTGCAACACCTTTCTACAGAGTTGGAGTGCTTTCTACAGGGTTGGAATGCTTTCGACAGAGTTGGAATGCTTTCGACAGAGTTGGAATACCCTTGTACAGAGTTAGAATGTAATGTACAGGGTTGGAATGCTTTCCACAGGGTTGGAATGCTTCCCACAGGGTTGGAATGCTTTCCACAGGGTTGGAATGCTTTCCACAGGGTTGGAATGCTTTCGACAGAGTTGGAATACCTTTGTACAGAGATGGAATGCTTTCTACAGGGTTGGAAAGCTTTCTACAGGGTTGGAATGCTTTCCACAGGGTTGGCATGCTTTCCACAGGGTTGGTATGCTTTCGACAGAGTTGGAATAACTTTGTACAGAGATGGAATGCTTTCTACAGTGTTGGAATGCTTTCTATAGGGTTGGAATGCTTTCGACAGAGTTGGAATACCTTTGTACAGAGATGGAATGCCTTCTACGGGGTTGGAATGCTTTCGACAGAGTTGGAATACCTTTATACAGGGTTGGAATGCTCACTACAGGGTTGGAATGCTTTCGACAGAGTTGGTATACCTTTGCGCAGAGTTAGAATGTTATGTACTGGGTTGGAATGGTTTCGACAGAGTTGCAACACCTTTCTACAGAGTTGGAGTGCTTTCTACAGGGTTGGAATGCTTTCGACAGAGTTGGAATGCTTTCGACAGAGTTGGAATACCCTTGTACAGAGTTAGAATGTAATGTACAGGGTTGGAATGCTTTCCACAGGGTTGGAATGCTTCCCACAGGGTTGGAATGCTTTCCACAGGGTTGGAATGCTTTCCACAGGGTTGGAATGCTTTCCACAGAGTTGGAATACCTTTGTACAGAGATGGAATGCTTTCTACAGGGTTGGAATGCTTTCGACAGAGTTGGAATACCTTTGTACAGAGATGGAATGCTTGCTACAGGGTTGGAATGATTTCGACAGAGTTGGAATACCTTGTACAGAGTTAGAATGTAATGTACAGGGTTGGAATGCTTTCCACAGGGTTGGAATGCTTTCCACAGGGTTGGAATGCTTTCCACAGGGTTGGAATGCTTTCCACAGGGTTGGAATGCTTTCGACAGAGTTGGAATGCTTTCGACAGAGTTGGAATGCTTTCGACAGAGTTGGAATGCTTTCGACAGAGTTGGAATACCTTTGTACAGAGATGGAATGCTTTCTACAGGGTTGGAATGCTTTCGACAGAGTTGGAATACCTTTGTACAGAGTTAGAATGTAATGTACAGGGTTGGAATGCTTTCCACAGTGTTGGAATGCTTTTCACAGGGTTGGAATGCTTTTCACAGGGTTGGAATGCTTTCCACAGGGTTGGAATGCTTTCCACAGGGTTGGAATGCTTTCGACAGAGTTGGAATGCTTTCGACAGAGTTGGAATGCTTTCGACAGAGTTGGAACACCTTTGTACAGAGATGGAATGCTTTCTACAGGGTTGGAAAGCTTTCTACAGGGTTGGAATGCTTTCGACAGAGTTGGAATACCTTTGTACAGAGTTAGAATGCAATGTACAGGGTTGGAATGCTTTCCACAGGGTTGGCATGCTTTCCACAGGGTTGGAATGCTTTCTACAGGGTTGGAATGCTTTCTACAGGGTTCGAATGCTTTCTACAGGGTTGGAATACCTTTGTACAGGGTTGGAATACCTTTGTACAGGGTTGGAATACCTTTGTACAGGGTTGGAATGCTTCCGACAGAGTTGGATTACCTTTATACAGGGTTGGAATGCTCACTACAGGGTTGGAATGCTTTCGACAGAGTTGGTATACCTTTGCGCAGAGTTAGAATGTTATGTACTGGGTTGGACTGGTTTCGACAGAGTTGCAACACCTTTCTACAGAGTTGGAGTGCTTTCTACAGGGTTGGAATGCTTTCGACAGGGTTGGAATGCTTTCGACAGAGTTGGAATGCTGTCGACAGAGTTGGAATACCCTTGTACAGAGTTAGAATGTAATGTACAGGGTTGGAATGCTTTCCACAGGGTTGGAATGCTTTCCACAGGGTTGGAATGCTTTCCACAGGGTTGGAATGCTTTCCACAGGGTTGGAATGCTTTCCACAGGGTTGGAATGCTTTCGACAGAGTTGGAATACCTTTGTACAGAGATGGAATGCTTTCTACAGGGTTGGAAAGCTTTCTACAGGGTTGGAATGCTTTCGACAGAGTTGGAATACCTTTGTACAGAGTTAGAATGCAATGTACAGGGTTGGAATGCTTTCCACAGGGTTGGCATGCTTTCCACAGGGTTGGTATGCTTTCCACTGGGTTGGAATGCTTTCGACAGTGTTGGAATACCTTTGTACAGAGATGGAATGCTTTCTACAGTGTTGGAATGCTTTCTACAGGGTTGGAATGCTTTCTACAGGGTTGGAATGCTTTCGACAGAGTTGGAATACCTTTGTACAGAGATGGAATGCTTTCTACGGGGTTGGAATGCTTTCGACAGAGTTGGAATACCTTTGTACAGAGATGGAATGCTTTCTACAGGGTTGGAACGCTTTCGACAGAGTTGGAATACCTTTGTACAGAGATGGAATGCTTTCTACAGGGTTGGAAAGCTTTCTACAGGGTTGGAATGCTTTCGACAGAGTTGGAATACCTTTGTACAGAGTTAGAATGCAATGTACAGGGTTGGAATGCTTTCCACAGGGTTGGCATGCTTTCCACAGGGTTGGTATGCTTTCCACTGGGTTGGAATGCTTTCGACAGTGTTGGAATACCTTTGTACAGAGATGGAATGCTTTCTACAGTGTTGGAATGCTTTCTACAGGGTTGGAATGCTTTCTACAGGGTTGGAATGCTTTCGACAGAGTTGGAATACCTTTGTACAGAGATGGAATGCTTTCTACGGGGTTGGAATGCTTTCGACAGAGTTGGAATACCTTTGTACAGAGATGGAATGCTTTCTACAGGGTTGGAACGCTTTCTACAGGGTTGGAATGCTTTCTACAGGGTTGGAATGCTTTGGACAGAGTTGGAATACCTTTGTACAGAGATGGAATGCTTTCTACAGGGTTGGAATGCTTTCGACAGAGTTGGAATACCTTTGTACAGAGATGGAATGCTTTCTACATTGTTGGAATGCTTTCTACATTGTTGGAATGCTTTCTACAGGGTTGGAATGCTTTCTACAGGGTTGGAATGCTTTCTACAGGGTTGGAATGCTTTCTACAGGGTTGGAATGCTTTCGACAGAGTTCGAATACCTTTGTACAGAGTTAGAATGTAATGTACAGGGTTGGAATGCTTTCCACAGGGTTGGAATGCTTTCCACAGAGTTGGAATACCTTTGTACAGAGATGGAATGCTTTCTACAGGGTTGGAATGCTTTCGACAGAGTTGGAATACCTTTGTACAGAGATGGAATGCTTGCTACAGGGTTGGAATGATTTCGACAGAGTTGGAATACCTTTGTACAGAGTTAGAATGTAATGTACAGGGTTGGAATGCTTTCCACAGGGTTGGAATGCTTTCCACAGGGTTGGAATGTTTTCGACAGAGTTGGAATGCTTTCGACAGAGTTGGAATGCTTTCGACAGAGTTGTAATACCTTTGTACAGAGATGGAATGCTTTCTACAGGGTTGGAATGCTTTCGACAGAGTTGGAATACCTTTGTACAGAGTTAGAATGTAATGTACAGGGTTGGAATGCTTTCCACAGAGTTGGAATGCTTTTCACAGGGTTGGAATGCTTTCGACAGAGTTCGAATACCTTTGTACAGAGTTAGAATGTAATGTACAGGGTTGGAATGCTTTCCACAGGGTTGGAATGCTTTCCACAGGGTTGGAATGCTTTCGACAGAGTTGGAATGCTTTCGACAGAGTTGGAATGCTTTCGACAGTGTTGGAATACCTTTGTACAGAGATGGAATGCTTTCTACAGGGTTGGAATGCTTTCGACAGAGTTGGAATACCTTTGTACAGAGATGGAATGCTTTCTACATTGTTGGAATGCTTTCTACATTGTTGGAATGCTTTCTACAGGGTTGGAATGCTTTCTACAGGGTTGGAATGCTTTCTACAGGGTTGGAATGCTTTCTACAGGGTTGGAATGCTTTCGACAGAGTTCGAATACCTTTGTACAGAGTTAGAATGTAATGTACAGGGTTGGAATGCTTTCCACAGGGTTGGAATGCTTTCCACAGGGTTGGAATGCTTTCGACAGAGTTGGAATGCTTTCGACAGAGTTGGAATGCTTTCGACAGTGTTGGAATACCTTTGTACAGAGATGGAATGCTTTCTACAGGGTTGGAATGCTTTCGACAGAGTTGGAATACCTTTGTACAGAGTTAGAATGTAATGTACAGGGTTGGAATGCTTTCTACAGGGTTGGAACGCTTTCTACAGGGTTGGAATGCTTTCTACAGAGTTGGAATACCTTTATACAGGGTTGGAATGCTCACTACAGGGTTGGAATGCTTTCGACAGAGTTGGTATACCTTTGCGCAGAGTTAGAATGTTATGTACTGGGTTGGAATGGTTTCGACAGAGTTGCAACACCTTGCTACAGAGTTGGAGTGCTTTCTACAGGGTTGGAATGCTTTCGACAGAGTTGGAATGCTTTCGACAGAGTTGGAATACCCTTGTACAGAGTTAGAATGTAATGTACAGGGTTGGAATGCTTTCCACAGGGTTGGAATGCTTTCCACAGGGTTGGAATGCTTTCCACAGGGTTGGAATGCTTTCTACAGAGTTGGAATACCTTTGTACAGAGATGGAATGCTTTCTACAGGGTTGGAATGCTTTCGACAGAGTTGGAATACCTTTGTACAGAGATGGAATGCTTTCTACAGGGTTGGAATGCTTTCTACAGGGTTGGAATGCTTTCTACAGGGTTGGAATGCTTTCTACAGGGTTGGAATGCTTTCTACAGGGTTGGAATGCTTTCTACAGGGTTGGAATGCTTTCTACAGGGTTGGAATGCTTTCTACAGGGTTGGAATGCTTTCTGCAGGGTTGGAATGCTTTCGACAGAGTTGGAATACCTTTGTACAGAGTTAGAAAGTAATGTACAGGGTTGGAATGCTTTCCACAGGGTTGGAATGCTTTCCACAGAGTTGGAATACCTTTGTACAGAGATGGAATGCTTTCTACAGGGTTGGAATGCTTTCGACAGAGTTGGAATACCTTTGTACAGAGATGGAATGCTTGCTACAGGGTTGGAATGATTTCGACAGAGTTGGAATACCTTTGTACAGAGTTAGAATGTAATGTACAGGGTTGGAATGCTTTCCACAGGGTTGGAATGCTTTCCACAGGGTTGGAATGCTTTCCACAGGGTTGGAATGCTTTCGACAGAGTTGGAATGCTTTCGACAGAGTTGGAATGCTTTCGACAGAGTTGGAATGCTTTCGACAGAGTTGGAATGCTTTCGACAGAGTTGGAATGCTTTCGACAGAGTTGGAATACCTTTGTACAGAGATGGAATGCTTTCTACAGGGTTGGAATGCTTTCTACAGGGTTGGAATGCTTTCGACAGAGTTGGAATACCTTTGTACAGAGATGGAATGCTTTCTACAGGGTTGGAAAGCTTCCTACAGGGTTGGAATGCTTTTGACAGAGTTGGAATACCTTTGTACAGAGTTAGAATGTAATGTACAGAGTTGGAATGCTTTCCACAGGGTGGGAATGCTTTCCACAGGGTTGGAATGCTTTCCACAGGGTTCGAATGCTTTCCACAGGGTTGGTATGCTTTCGACAGAGTTGGAATACCTTTGTACAGAGATGGAATGCTTTCTACAGGGTTGGAATACCTTTGTACAGAGATGGAATGCTTTCTACAGGGTTGGAATACCTTTGTACAGAGATGGAATGCTTTCTACAGGGTTGGAAAGCTTCCTACAGGGTTGGAATGCTTTTGACAGAGTTGGAATACCTTTGTACAGAGTTAGAATGTAATGTACAGAGTTGGAATGCTTTCCACAGGGTGGGAATGCTTTCCACAGGGTTGGAATGCTTTCCACAGGGTTGGAATGCTTTCCACAGGGTTGGAATGCTTTCCACAGGGTTGGAATGCTTTCCACAGGGTTGGAATGCTTTCCACAGGGTTGGAATGCTTTCCACAGGGTTGGAATGCTTTCCACAGGGTTGGAATGCTTTCCACAGGGTTGGAATGCTTTCGACAGAGTTGGAATACCTTTGTACAGAGATGGAATGCTTTCTACAGGGTTGGAAAGCTTTCTACAGGGTTGGAATGCTTTCCACAGGGTTGGCATGCTTTCCACAGGGTTGGTATGCTTTCCACTGGGTTGGAATGCTTTCGACAGAGTTGGAATACCTTTGTACAGAGATGGAATGCTTTCTACAGTGTTGGAATGCTTTCTACAGGGTTGGAATGCTTTCGACAGAGTTGGAATACCTTTGTACAGAGATGGAATGCTTTCTACAGGGTTGGAAAGCTTCCTACAGGGTTGGAATGCTTTTGACAGAGTTGGAATACCTTTGTACAGAGTTAGAATGTAATGTACAGAATTGGAATGCTTTCCACAGGGTGGGAATGCTTTCCACAGGGTTGGAATGCTTTCCACAGGGTTGGAATGCTTTCCACAGGGTTGGAATGCTTTCCACAGGGTTGGAATGCTTTCCACAGGGTGGGAATGCTTTCCACAGGGTTGGAATGCTTTCCACAGGGTTGGAATGCTTTCCACAGTGTTGGAATGCTTTCCACAGGGTTGGAATGCTTTCCACAGGGTTGGAATGCTTTCGACAGAGTTGGAATACCTTTGTACAGAGATGGAATGCTTTCTACAGGGTTGGAAAGCTTTCTACAGGGTTGGAATGCTTTCCACAGGGTTGGCATGCTTTCCACAGGGTTGGTATGCTTTCGACAGAGTTGGAATAACTTTGTACAGAGATGGAATGCTTTCTACAGTGTTGGAATGCTTTCTATAGGGTTGGAATGCTTTCGACAGAGTTGGAATACCTTTGTACAGAGATGGAATGCCTTCTACGGGGTTGGAATGCTTTCGACAGAGTTGGAATACCTTTATACAGGGTTGGAATGCTCACTACAGGGTTGGAATGCTTTCGACAGAGTTGGTATACCTTTGCGCAGAGTTAGAATGTTATGTACTGGGTTGGAATGGTTTCGACAGAGTTGCAACACCTTTCTACAGAGTTGGAGTGCTTTCTACAGGGTTGGAATGCTTTCGACAGAGTTGGAATGCTTTCGACAGAGTTGGAATACCCTTGTACAGAGTTAGAATGTAATGTACAGGGTTGGAATGCTTTCCACAGGGTTGGAATGCTTCCCACAGGGTTGGAATGCTTTCCACAGGGTTGGAATGCTTTCCACAGGGTTGGAATGCTTTCGACAGAGTTGGAATACCTTTGTACAGAGATGGAATGCTTTCTACAGGGTTGGAAAGCTTTCTACAGGGTTGGAATGCTTTCCACAGGGTTGGCATGCTTTCCACAGGGTTGGTATGCTTTCGACAGAGTTGGAATAACTTTGTACAGAGATGGAATGCTTTCTACAGTGTTGGAATGCTTTCTATAGGGTTGGAATGCTTTCGACAGAGTTGGAATACCTTTGTACAGAGATGGAATGCCTTCTACGGGGTTGGAATGCTTTCGACAGAGTTGGAATACCTTTATACAGGGTTGGAATGCTCACTACAGGGTTGGAATGCTTTCGACAGAGTTGGTATACCTTTGCGCAGAGTTAGAATGTTATGTACTGGGTTGGAATGGTTTCGACAGAGTTGCAACACCTTTCTACAGAGTTGGAGTGCTTTCTACAGGGTTGGAATGCTTTCGACAGAGTTGGAATGCTTTCGACAGAGTTGGAATACCCTTGTACAGAGTTAGAATGTAATGTACAGGGTTGGAATGCTTTCCACAGGGTTGGAATGCTTCCCACAGGGTTGGAATGCTTTCCACAGGGTTGGAATGCTTTCCACAGGGTTGGAATGCTTTCCACAGAGTTGGAATACCTTTGTACAGAGATGGAATGCTTTCTACAGGGTTGGAATGCTTTCGACAGAGTTGGAATACCTTTGTACAGAGATGGAATGCTTGCTACAGGGTTGGAATGATTTCGACAGAGTTGGAATACCTTGTACAGAGTTAGAATGTAATGTACAGGGTTGGAATGCTTTCCACAGGGTTGGAATGCTTTCCACAGGGTTGGAATGCTTTCCACAGGGTTGGAATGCTTTCCACAGGGTTGGAATGCTTTCGACAGAGTTGGAATGCTTTCGACAGAGTTGGAATGCTTTCGACAGAGTTGGAATGCTTTCGACAGAGTTGGAATACCTTTGTACAGAGATGGAATGCTTTCTACAGGGTTGGAATGCTTTCGACAGAGTTGGAATACCTTTGTACAGAGTTAGAATGTAATGTACAGGGTTGGAATGCTTTCCACAGTGTTGGAATGCTTTTCACAGGGTTGGAATGCTTTTCACAGGGTTGGAATGCTTTCCACAGGGTTGGAATGCTTTCCACAGGGTTGGAATGCTTTCGACAGAGTTGGAATGCTTTCGACAGAGTTGGAATGCTTTCGACAGAGTTGGAACACCTTTGTACAGAGATGGAATGCTTTCTACAGGGTTGGAAAGCTTTCTACAGGGTTGGAATGCTTTCGACAGAGTTGGAATACCTTTGTACAGAGTTAGAATGCAATGTACAGGGTTGGAATGCTTTCCACAGGGTTGGCATGCTTTCCACAGGGTTGGAATGCTTTCTACAGGGTTGGAATGCTTTCTACAGGGTTCGAATGCTTTCTACAGGGTTGGAATACCTTTGTACAGGGTTGGAATACCTTTGTACAGGGTTGGAATACCTTTGTACAGGGTTGGAATGCTTCCGACAGAGTTGGATTACCTTTATACAGGGTTGGAATGCTCACTACAGGGTTGGAATGCTTTCGACAGAGTTGGTATACCTTTGCGCAGAGTTAGAATGTTATGTACTGGGTTGGACTGGTTTCGACAGAGTTGCAACACCTTTCTACAGAGTTGGAGTGCTTTCTACAGGGTTGGAATGCTTTCGACAGGGTTGGAATGCTTTCGACAGAGTTGGAATGCTGTCGACAGAGTTGGAATACCCTTGTACAGAGTTAGAATGTAATGTACAGGGTTGGAATGCTTTCCACAGGGTTGGAATGCTTTCCACAGGGTTGGAATGCTTTCCACAGGGTTGGAATGCTTTCCACAGGGTTGGAATGCTTTCCACAGGGTTGGAATGCTTTCGACAGAGTTGGAATACCTTTGTACAGAGATGGAATGCTTTCTACAGGGTTGGAAAGCTTTCTACAGGGTTGGAATGCTTTCGACAGAGTTGGAATACCTTTGTACAGAGTTAGAATGCAATGTACAGGGTTGGAATGCTTTCCACAGGGTTGGCATGCTTTCCACAGGGTTGGTATGCTTTCCACTGGGTTGGAATGCTTTCGACAGTGTTGGAATACCTTTGTACAGAGATGGAATGCTTTCTACAGTGTTGGAATGCTTTCTACAGGGTTGGAATGCTTTCTACAGGGTTGGAATGCTTTCGACAGAGTTGGAATACCTTTGTACAGAGATGGAATGCTTTCTACGGGGTTGGAATGCTTTCGACAGAGTTGGAATACCTTTGTACAGAGATGGAATGCTTTCTACAGGGTTGGAACGCTTTCGACAGAGTTGGAATACCTTTGTACAGAGATGGAATGCTTTCTACAGGGTTGGAAAGCTTTCTACAGGGTTGGAATGCTTTCGACAGAGTTGGAATACCTTTGTACAGAGTTAGAATGCAATGTACAGGGTTGGAATGCTTTCCACAGGGTTGGCATGCTTTCCACAGGGTTGGTATGCTTTCCACTGGGTTGGAATGCTTTCGACAGTGTTGGAATACCTTTGTACAGAGATGGAATGCTTTCTACAGTGTTGGAATGCTTTCTACAGGGTTGGAATGCTTTCTACAGGGTTGGAATGCTTTCGACAGAGTTGGAATACCTTTGTACAGAGATGGAATGCTTTCTACGGGGTTGGAATGCTTTCGACAGAGTTGGAATACCTTTGTACAGAGATGGAATGCTTTCTACAGGGTTGGAACGCTTTCTACAGGGTTGGAATGCTTTCTACAGGGTTGGAATGCTTTGGACAGAGTTGGAATACCTTTGTACAGAGATGGAATGCTTTCTACAGGGTTGGAATGCTTTCGACAGAGTTGGAATACCTTTGTACAGAGATGGAATGCTTTCTACATTGTTGGAATGCTTTCTACATTGTTGGAATGCTTTCTACAGGGTTGGAATGCTTTCTACAGTGTTGGAATGCTTTCTACAGGGTTGGAATGCTTTCTACAGGGTTGGAATGCTTTCGACAGAGTTCGAATACCTTTGTACAGAGTTAGAATGTAATGTACAGGGTTGGAATGCTTTCCACAGGGTTGGAATGCTTTCCACAGAGTTGGAATACCTTTGTACAGAGATGGAATGCTTTCTACAGGGTTGGAATGCTTTCGACAGAGTTGGAATACCTTTGTACAGAGATGGAATGCTTGCTACAGGGTTGGAATGATTTCGACAGAGTTGGAATACCTTTGTACAGAGTTAGAATGTAATGTACAGGGTTGGAATGCTTTCCACAGGGTTGGAATGCTTTCCACAGGGTTGGAATGCTTTCGACAGAGTTGGAATGCTTTCGACAGAGTTGGAATGCTTTCGACAGAGTTGTAATACCTTTGTACAGAGATGGAATGCTTTCTACAGGGTTGGAATGCTTTCGACAGAGTTGGAATACCTTTGTACAGAGTTAGAATGTAATGTACAGGGTTGGAATGCTTTCCACAGAGTTGGAATGCTTTTCACAGGGTTGGAATGCTTTCGACAGAGTTCGAATACCTTTGTACAGAGTTAGAATGTAATGTACAGGGTTGGAATGCTTTCCACAGGGTTGGAATGCTTTCCACAGGGTTGGAATGCTTTCGACAGAGTTGGAATGCTTTCGACAGAGTTGGAATGCTTTCGACAGTGTTGGAATACCTTTGTACAGAGATGGAATGCTTTCTACAGGGTTGGAATGCTTTCGACAGAGTTGGAATACCTTTGTACAGAGATGGAATGCTTTCTACATTGTTGGAATGCTTTCTACATTGTTGGAATGCTTTCTACAGGGTTGGAATGCTTTCTACAGGGTTGGAATGCTTTCTACAGGGTTGGAATGCTTTCTACAGGGTTGGAATGCTTTCGACAGAGTTCGAATACCTTTGTACAGAGTTAGAATGTAATGTACAGGGTTGGAATGCTTTCCACAGGGTTGGAATGCTTTCCACAGGGTTGGAATGCTTTCGACAGAGTTGGAATGCTTTCGACAGAGTTGGAATGCTTTCGACAGTGTTGGAATACCTTTGTACAGAGATGGAATGCTTTCTACAGGGTTGGAATGCTTTCGACAGAGTTGGAATACCTTTGTACAGAGTTAGAATGTAATGTACAGGGTTGGAATGCTTTCTACAGGGTTGGAACGCTTTCTACAGGGTTGGAATGCTTTCTACAGAGTTGGAATACCTTTATACAGGGTTGGAATGCTCACTACAGGGTTGGAATGCTTTCGACAGAGTTGGTATACCTTTGCGCAGAGTTAGAATGTTATGTACTGGGTTGGAATGGTTTCGACAGAGTTGCAACACCTTGCTACAGAGTTGGAGTGCTTTCTACAGGGTTGGAATGCTTTCGACAGAGTTGGAATGCTTTCGACAGAGTTGGAATACCCTTGTACAGAGTTAGAATGTAATGTACAGGGTTGGAATGCTTTCCACAGGGTTGGAATGCTTTCCACAGGGTTGGAATGCTTTCCACAGGGTTGGAATGCTTTCTACAGAGTTGGAATACCTTTGTACAGAGATGGAATGCTTTCTACAGGGTTGGAATGCTTTCGACAGAGTTGGAATACCTTTGTACAGAGATGGAATGCTTTCTACAGGGTTGGAATGCTTTCTACAGGGTTGGAATGCTTTCTACAGGGTTGGAATGCTTTCTACAGGGTTGGAATGCTTTCTACAGGGTTGGAATGCTTTCTACAGGGTTGGAATGCTTTCTACAGGGTTGGAATGCTTTCTACAGGGTTGGAATGCTTTCTGCAGGGTTGGAATGCTTTCGACAGAGTTGGAATACCTTTGTACAGAGTTAGAAAGTAATGTACAGGGTTGGAATGCTTTCCACAGGGTTGGAATGCTTTCCACAGAGTTGGAATACCTTTGTACAGAGATGGAATGCTTTCTACAGGGTTGGAATGCTTTCGACAGAGTTGGAATACCTTTGTACAGAGATGGAATGCTTGCTACAGGGTTGGAATGATTTCGACAGAGTTGGAATACCTTTGTACAGAGTTAGAATGTAATGTACAGGGTTGGAATGCTTTCCACAGGGTTGGAATGCTTTCCACAGGGTTGGAATGCTTTCCACAGGGTTGGAATGCTTTCGACAGAGTTGGAATGCTTTCGACAGAGTTGGAATGCTTTCGACAGAGTTGGAATGCTTTCGACAGAGTTGGAATGCTTTCGACAGAGTTGGAATGCTTTCGACAGAGTTGGAATACCTTTGTACAGAGATGGAATGCTTTCTACAGGGTTGGAATGCTTTCGACAGAGTTGGAATACCTTTGTACAGAGTTAGAATGTAATGTACAGGGTTGGAATGCTTTCCACAGGGTTGGAATGCTTTTCACAGGGTTGGACTGCTTTCCACAGGGTTGGAATGCTTTCCACAGGGTTGGAATGTTTTCGACAGAGTTGGAATGCTTTCGACAGAGTTGGAATGCTTTCGACAGAGTTGGAATACCTTTGTACAGAGTTAGAATGTAATGTACAGGGTTGGAATGCTTTCTACAGGGTTGGAACGCTTTCTACAGGGTTGGAATGCTTTCTACAGGGTTCGAATGCTTTCTACAGGGTTGGAATACCTTTGTACAGGGTTGGAATACCTTTGTACAGGGTTGGAATACCTTTGTACAGGGTTGGAATGCTTCCGACAGAGTTGGAATACCTTTATACAGGGTTGGAATGCTCACTACAGGGTAGGAATGCTTTCGACAGAGTTGGTATACCTTTGCGCAGAGTTAGAATGTTATGTACTGGGTTGGAATGGTTTCGACAGAGTTGCAACACCTTTCTACAGAGTTGGAGTGCTTTCTACAGGGTTGGAATGCTTTCGACAGAGTTGCAATGCTGTCGACAGAGTTGGAATACCCTTGTACAGAGTTAGAATGTAATGTACAGGGTTGGAATGCTTTCCACAGGGTTGGAATGCTTTCCACAGGGTTGGAATGCCTTCCACAGGGTTGGAATGCTTTCCACAGGGTTGGAATGCTTTCCACAGGGTTGGAATGCTTTCCACAGGGTTGGAATGCTTTCCACAGGGTTGGAATGCTTTCGACAGAGTTGGAATACCTTTGTACAGAGATGGAATGCTTTCTACAGGGTTGGAAAGCTTTCTACAGGGTTGGAATGCTTTCGACAGAGTTGGAATACCTTTGTACAGAGTTAGAATGCAATGTACAGGGTTGGAATGCTTTCCACAGGGTTGGAATGCTTTCCACAGGGTTGGAATGCTTTCCACAGGGTTGGCATGCTTTCCACAGGGTTGGTATGCTTTCCACTGGGTTGGAATGCTTTCGACAGAGTTGGAATACCTTTGTACAGAGATGGAATGCTTTCTACAGTGTTGGAATGCTTTCTACAGTGTTGGAATGCTTTCTACAGGGTTGGAATGCTTTCTACAGGGTTGGAATGCTTTCGACAGAGTTGGAATACCTTTGTACAGAGATGGAATGCTTTCTACGGGGTTGGAATGCTTTCGACAGAGTTGGAATGCTTTCGACAGAGTTGGAATACCTTTGTACAGAGATGGAATGCTTTCTACAGGGTTGGAATGCTTTCGACAGAGTTGGAATACCTTTGTACAGAGTTAGAATGTAATGTACAGGGTTGGAATGCTTTCTACAGGGTTGGAATGCTTTGGACAGTGTTGGAATACCTTTGTACAGAGTTAGAATGTAATGTACAGGGTTGGCATGCTTTCCACAGTGTTGGAATGCTTTCCACAGTGTTGGAATGCTTTCGACAGAGTTGGAATACCTTTGTACAGAGATGGAATGCTTTCTACAGGGTTGGAATGCTTTCGACAGAGTTGGAATACCTTTGTACAGAGTTAGAATGTAATGTACAGGGTTGGAATGCTTTTCACAGTGTTGGAATACTTTCCACAGGGTTGGAATGCTTTCCACAGGGTTGGAATGCTTTCGACAGAGTTGGAATGCTTTCGACAGAGTTGGAATGCTTTCGACAGAGTTGGAATGCTTTCGACAGAGTTGGAATACCTTTGTACAGAGATGGAATGCTTTCTACAGGGTTGGAATGCTTTCGACAGAGTTGGAATACCTTTGTACAGAGTTAGAATGTAATGTACAGGGTTGGAATGCTTTCTACAGGGTTGGAATGCTTTGGACAGTGTTGGAATACCTTTGTACAGAGTTAGAATGTAATGTACAGGGTTGGCATGCTTTCCACAGTGTTGGAATGCTTTCCACAGTGTTGGAATGCTTTCGACAGAGTTGGAATACCTTTGTACAGAGTTAGAATGTAATGTACAGGGTTGGAATGCTTTCCACAGGGTTGGAATGTTTTCCACAGGGTTGGAATGTTTTCCACAGGGTTGGAATGCTTTCCACAGGGTTGGAATGCTTTCGACAGTGTTGGAATACCTTTGTACAGAGTTAGAATGTAATGTACAGGGTTGGAATGCTTTCCACAGGGTTGGACTGCTTTCGACAGAGTTGGAATACCTTTATACAGAGATGGAATGCTTTCGACAGAGTTGGAATACCTTTGTACAGAGATGGAATGCTTTCTACAGGGTTGGAATGCGTTCCACGGGGTTGGAATGCTTTCCACAGGGTTGGAATGCTTTCGACAGAGTTGGAATACCTTTATACAGAGATGGAATGCTTTCTACAGGGTTGGAATTCTTTCTACAGGGTTGGAATTCTTTCTACAGGGTTGGAATGCTTTCTACAGGGTTGGAATGCTTTCTACAGGGTTGGAATGCTTTCGACAGAGTTGGAATACCTTTGTACAGAGTTAGAATGTAATGTACAGGGTTGGAATGCTTTCCACAGGGTTGGACTGCTTTCCACAGGGTTGGAATGCTTTCCACAGAGTTGGAATAGCTTTGTACAGAGATGGAATGCTTTCTACAGGGTTGGAATGCTTTCGACAGAGTTGGAATACCTTTGTGCAGCGATGGAATGCTTTCTACAGGGTTGGAATGCTTTCTACAGGGTTGGAATGCTTTCTACAGGGTTGGAATGCTTTCTACAGGGTTGGAATGCTTTCTACAGGGTTGGAATGCTTTCTACAGGGTTGGAATGCTTTCCACAGGGTTGGAATGCTTCCCACAGGGTTGGAATGCTTTCCACAGGGTTGGAATGCTTTCCACAGGGTTGGAATGCTTTCGACAGAGTTGGAATGCTTTCGACAGAGTTGGAATGCTTTCGACAGAGTTGGAATGCTTTCGACAGAGTTGGAATGCTTTCGACAGAGTTGGAATACCTTTGTACAGAGTTAGAATGTAATGTACAGGGTTGGAATGCTTCCCAAAGGGTTGGAATGTTTTTCACAGGGTTGGAATGTTTTTCACAGGGTTGGAATGCTTTCCACAGGGTTGGAATGCGTTCCACAGGGTTGGAATGTTTTCGACAGAGTTGGAATACCTTTGTACAGAGATGGAATGCTTTCTACAGGGTTGGAATGCTTTCGACAGAGTTGGAATACCTTTGTACAGAGATGGAATGCTTTCTACAGGGTTGGAAAGCTTTCTACAGGGTTGGAATGCTTTCGACAGAGTTGGAATACCTTTGTACAGAGTTAGAATGTAATGTACAGGGTTGGAATGCTTTCCACAGGGTTGGAATGCTTTCCACAGGGTTGGAATGCTTTGCACAGGGTTGGAATACTTTCCACAGGGTTGTAATGCTTTCCACAGGGTTGGAATGCTTTCCACTGAGTTGGAATACCTTTGTACAGGGTTGGAATGCTTTCGACAGAGTTGGAATACCTTTGTACAGAGTTAGAATGTAATGTACAGGGTTGGAATGCTTTCCACAGGGTTGGAATGCTTTCGACAGAGATGGAATACCTTTGTACAGAGATGGAATGCTTTCTACAGGGTTGGAATACCTTTGTACAGAGATGGAATGCTTTCTACAGGGTTGGAATACCTTTGTACAGAGATGGAATGCTTTCTACAGGGTTGGAAAGCTTCCTACAGGGTTGGAATGCTTTTGACAGAGTTGGAATACCTTTGTACAGAGTTAGAATGCAATGTACAGAGTTGGAATGCTTTCCACAGGGTGGGAATGCTTTCCACAGGGTTGGAATGCTTTCCACAGGGTTGGAATGCTTTCCACAGGGTTGGAATGCTTTCGACAGAGTTGGAATACCTTTGTACAGAGATGGAATGCTTTCTACAGGGTTGGAAAGCTTCCTACAGGGTTGGAATGCTTTCGACAGAGTTGGAATACCTTTTGTACAGAGTTAGAATGTAATGTACAGGGTTGGAATGCTTTCCACAGGGTTGGAATGCTTTCCACAGGGTTGGAAAGCTTTCTACAGGGTTGGAAAGCTTTCTACAGGGTTGGAAAGCTTTCTACAGGGTTGGAATGCTTTCGACAGAGTTGGAATGCTTTCGACAGAGTTGGAATACCTTTGTACAGAGTTGGAATACCTTTGTACAGAGTTAGAATGTAATGTACAGGGTTGGAATGCTTTCCACAGGGTTGGAATGCTTTCCACAGGGTTGGAGTGCTTTCCACATGGTTGGAATGCTTTCCACATGGTTGGAATGCTTTCCACATGGTTGGAATGCTTTCCACAGGGTTGGAATGCTTTCCACAGGGTTGGAATGCTTTCGACAGAGTTGGAATACCTTTGTACAGAGATGGAGTGCTTTCTACAGGTTTGGATCGCTTTCTACAGGGTTGGAATGCTTTCCACAGGGTTGGAATGCTTCCGACAGGGTTGGAATACCTTTGTACAGAGATGGAATGCTTTCCACAGGGTTGGAGTGCTTTCCACAGGGTTGGAGTGCTTTCCACAGGGTTGGAATGCTTTCCACAGAGTTGGAATGCTTTCGACAGAGTTGGAATACCTTTGTACAGAGTTAGAATGTAATGTACAGGGTTGGAATGCTTTCCACAGGGTTGGAATGCTTTCCACAGGGTTGGAATGCTTTCCACAGTGTTGGAATGCTTTCGACAGAGTTGGAATACCTTTGTACAGAGATGGAATGCTTTCTACAGGGTTGGAATGCTTTCGACAGAGTTGGAATACCTTTGTACAGAGATGGAATGCTTTCTACAGGGTTGGAAAGCTTTCTACAGGGTTGGAATGCTTTCGACAGAGTTGGAATACCTTTGTACAGAGTTAGAATGTAATGTACAGGGTTGGAATGCTTTCCACAGGGTTGGAATGCTTTCCACAGGGTTGGAGTGCTTTCCACAGGGTTGGAATGCTTTCCACAGGGTTGGAATGCTTTCCACAGGGTTGGAATGCTTTCCACAGGGTTGGAATGCTTTCGACAGAGTTGGAATACCTTTGTACAGAGATGGAATGCTTTCTACAGGGTTGGAATGCTTTATACAGGGTTGGAATTCTTTCTACAGGGTTGGAATGCTTTCTACAGTGTTGGAATACCTTTGTACAGAGATGGAATGCTTTCTACAGTGTTGGATTGCTTTCGACAGAGTTGGAATACCTTTGTACAGAGATGGAATGCTTTCCACAGGGTTGGAATGCTTTCCACAGGGTTGGAATGCTTTCGACAGAGTTGGAATACCTTTGTACAGAGATGGAATGCTTTCTACAGGGTTGGAACGCTTTCTACAGGGTTGGAATGCTTTCTACAGGGTTGGAATGCTTTGGACAGAGTTGGAATATCTTTGTACAGAGTTAGAGTGTTATGTACAGGGTTGGAATACCTTTGTACAGGATTGGAATGCTTGCTACAGGGTTTGAATGCTTTCGACAGAGTTGGAATGCTTTCCACAGGGTTGGAATGCTTTCCACAGGGTTGGAATGCTTTCCACAGGGTTGGAATGCTTTCCACAGGGTTGGAATGCTTTCCACAGGGTTGGAATGCTTTCGACAGAGTTGGAATACCTTTGTACAGAGATGGAATGCTTTCTACAGGGTTGGAATGCTTTCGACAGAGTTGGAATACCTTTGTACAGAGATGGAATGCTTTCTACAGGGTTGGAAAGCTTTCTACAGGGTTGGAATGCTTTCGACAGAGTTGGAATACCTTTGTACAGAGTTAGAATGTAATGTACAGGGTTGGAATGCTTTCCACAGGGTTGGAATGCTTTCCACAGGGTTGGAGTGCTTTCCACAGGGTTGGAATGCTTTCCACAGGGTTGGAATGCTTTCCACAGGGTTGGAATGCTTTCCACAGAGTTGGAATACCTTTGTACAGAGATGGAATGCTTTCTACAGGGTTGGAATGCTTTCGACAGAGTTGGAATACCTTTGTACAGAGATGGAATGCTTGCTACAGGGTTGGAATGATTTCGACAGAGTTGGAATACCTTTGTACAGAGTTAGAATGTAATGTACAGGGTTGGAATGCTTTCCACAGGGTTGGAATGCTTTCCACAGGGTTGGAATGTTTTCGACAGAGTTGGAATGCTTTCGACAGAGTTGGAATGCTTTCGACAGAGTTGTAATACCTTTGTACAGAGATGGAATGCTTTCTACAGGGTTGGAATGCTTTCGACAGAGTTGGAATACCTTTGTACAGAGTTAGAATGTAATGTACAGGGTTGGAATGCTTTCCACAGAGTTGGAATGCTTTTCACAGGGTTGGAATGCTTTCGACAGAGTTCGAATACCTTTGTACAGAGTTAGAATGTAATGTACAGGGTTGGAATGCTTTCCACAGGGTTGGAATGCTTTCCACAGGGTTGGAATGCTTTCGACAGAGTTGGAATGCTTTCGACAGAGTTGGAATGCTTTCGACAGTGTTGGAATACCTTTGTACAGAGATGGAATGCTTTCTACAGGGTTGGAATGCTTTCGACAGAGTTGGAATACCTTTGTACAGAGATGGAATGCTTTCTACATTGTTGGAATGCTTTCTACATTGTTGGAATGCTTTCTACAGGGTTGGAATGCTTTCTACAGGGTTGGAATGCTTTCTACAGGGTTGGAATGCTTTCTACAGGGTTGGAATGCTTTCGACAGAGTTCGAATACCTTTGTACAGAGTTAGAATGTAATGTACAGGGTTGGAATGCTTTCCACAGGGTTGGAATGCTTTCCACAGGGTTGGAATGCTTTCGACAGAGTTGGAATGCTTTCGACAGAGTTGGAATGCTTTCGACAGTGTTGGAATACCTTTGTACAGAGATGGAATGCTTTCTACAGGGTTGGAATGCTTTCGACAGAGTTGGAATACCTTTGTACAGAGTTAGAATGTAATGTACAGGGTTGGAATGCTTTCTACAGGGTTGGAACGCTTTCTACAGGGTTGGAATGCTTTCTACAGAGTTGGAATACCTTTATACAGGGTTGGAATGCTCACTACAGGGTTGGAATGCTTTCGACAGAGTTGGTATACCTTTGCGCAGAGTTAGAATGTTATGTACTGGGTTGGAATGGGGTTAGGTTGGGGTTAGGTTGGGGTTAGGTTGGGGTTAGGTTGGGGTTAGGTTGGGGTTAGGTTGGGGTTAGGTTGGGGTTAGGTTGGGGTTAGGTTGGGGTTAGGTTGGGGTTAGGTTGGGGTTAGGTTGGGGTTAGGTTGGGGTTAGGTTGGGGTTAGGTTGGGGTTAGGTTGGGGTTAGGTTGGGGTTAGGTTGGGGTTAGGTTGGGGTTAGGTTGGGGTTAGGTTGGGGTTAGGTTGGGGTTAGGTTGGGGTTAGGTTGGGGTTAGGTTGGGGTTAGGTTGGGGTTAGGTTGGGGTTAGGTTGGGGTTAGGTTGGGGTTAGGTTGGGGTTAGGTTGGGGTTAGGTTGGGGTTAGGTTGGGGTTAGGTTGGGGTTAGGTTGGGGTTAGGTTGGGGTTAGGTTGGGGTTAGGTTGGGGTTAGGTTGGGGTTAGGTTGGGGTTAGGTTGGGGTTAGGTTGGGGTTAGGTTGGGGTTAGGTTGGGGTTAGGTTGGGGTTAGGTTGGGGTTAGGTTGGGGTTAGGTTGGGGTTAGGTTGGGGTTAGGTTGGGGTTAGGTTGGGGTTAGGTTGGGGTTAGGTTGGGGTTAGGTTGGGGTTAGGTTGGGGTTAGGTTGGGGTTAGGTTGGGGTTAGGTTGGGGTTAGGTTGGGGTTAGGTTGGGGTTAGGTTGGGGTTAGGTTGGGGTTAGGTTGGGGTTAGGTTGGGGTTAGGTTGGGGTTAGGTTGGGGTTAGGTTGGGGTTAGGTTGGGGTTAGGTTGGGGTTAGGTTGGGGTTAGGTTGGGGTTAGGTTGGGGTTAGGTTGGGGTTAGGTTGGGGTTAGGTTGGGGTTAGGTTGGGGTTAGGTTGGGGTTAGGTTGGGGTTAGGTTGGGGTTAGGTTGGGGTTAGGTTGGGGTTAGGTTGGGGTTAGGTTGGGGTTAGGTTGGGGTTAGGTTGGGGTTAGGTTGGGGTTAGGTTGGGGTTAGGTTGGGGTTAGGTTGGGGTTAGGTTGGGGTTAGGTTGGGGTTAGGTTGGGGTTAGGTTGGGGTTAGGTTGGGGTTAGGTTGGGGTTAGGTTGGGGTTAGGTTGGGGTTAGGTTGGGGTTAGGTTGGGGTTAGGTTGGGGTTAGGTTGGGGTTAGGTTGGGGTTAGGTTGGGGTTAGGTTGGGGTTAGGTTGGGGTTAGGTTGGGGTTAGGTTGGGGTTAGGTTGGGGTTAGGTTGGGGTTAGGTTGGGGTTAGGTTGGGGTTAGGTTGGGGTTAGGTTGGGGTTAGGTTGGGGTTAGGTTGGGGTTAGGTTGGGGTTAGGTTGGGGTTAGGTTGGGGTTAGGTTGGGGTTAGGTTGGGGTTAGGTTGGGGTTAGGTTGGGGTTAGGTTGGGGTTAGGTTGGGGTTAGGTTGGGGTTAGGTTGGGGTTAGGTTGGGGTTAGGTTGGGGTTAGGTTGGGGTTAGGTTGGGGTTAGGTTGGGGTTAGGTTGGGGTTAGGTTGGGGTTAGGTTGGGGTTAGGTTGGGGTTAGGTTGGGGTTAGGTTGGGGTTAGGTTGGGGTTAGGTTGGGGTTAGGTTGGGGTTAGGTTGGGGTTAGGTTGGGGTTAGGTTGGGGTTAGGTTGGGGTTAGGTTGGGGTTAGGTTGGGGTTAGGTTGGGGTTAGGTTGGGGTTAGGTTGGGGTTAGGTTGGGGTTAGGTTGGGGTTAGGTTGGGGTTAGGTTGGGGTTAGGTTGGGGTTAGGTTGGGGTTAGGTTGGGGTTAGGTTGGGGTTAGGTTGGGGTTAGGTTGGGGTTAGGTTGGGGTTAGGTTGGGGTTAGGTTGGGGTTAGGTTGGGGTTAGGTTGGGGTTAGGTTGGGGTTAGGTTGGGGTTAGGTTGGGGTTAGGTTGGGGTTAGGTTGGGGTTAGGTTGGGGTTAGGTTGGGGTTAGGTTGGGGTTAGGTTGGGGTTAGGTTGGGGTTAGGTTGGGGTTAGGTTGGGGTTAGGTTGGGGTTAGGTTGGGGTTAGGTTGGGGTTAGGTTGGGGTTAGGTTGGGGTTAGGTTGGGGTTAGGTTGGGGTTAGGTTGGGGTTAGGTTGGGGTTAGGTTGGGGTTAGGTTGGGGTTAGGTTGGGGTTAGGTTGGGGTTAGGTTGGGGTTAGGTTGGGGTTAGGTTGGGGTTAGGTTGGGGTTAGGTTGGGGTTAGGTTGGGGTTAGGTTGGGGTTAGGTTGGGGTTAGGTTGGGGTTAGGTTGGGGTTAGGTTGGGGTTAGGTTGGGGTTAGGTTGGGGTTAGGTTGGGGTTAGGTTGGGGTTAGGTTGGGGTTAGGTTGGGGTTAGGTTGGGGTTAGGTTGGGGTTAGGTTGGGGTTAGGTTGGGGTTAGGTTGGGGTTAGGTTGGGGTTAGGTTGGGGTTAGGTTGGGGTTAGGTTGGGGTTAGGTTGGGGTTAGGTTGGGGTTAGGTTGGGGTTAGGTTGGGGTTAGGTTGGGGTTAGGTTGGGGTTAGGTTGGGGTTAGGTTGGGGTTAGGTTGGGGTTAGGTTGGGGTTAGGTTGGGGTTAGGTTGGGGTTAGGTTGGGGTTAGGTTGGGGTTAGGTTGGGGTTAGGTTGGGGTTAGGTTGGGGTTAGGTTGGGGTTAGGTTGGGGTTAGGTTGGGGTTAGGTTGGGGTTAGGTTGGGGTTAGGTTGGGGTTAGGTTGGGGTTAGGTTGGGGTTAGGTTGGGGTTAGGTTGGGGTTAGGTTGGGGTTAGGTTGGGGTTAGGTTGGGGTTAGGTTGGGGTTAGGTTGGGGTTAGGTTGGGGTTAGGTTGGGGTTAGGTTGGGGTTAGGTTGGGGTTAGGTTGGGGTTAGGTTGGGGTTAGGTTGGGGTTAGGTTGGGGTTAGGTTGGGGTTAGGTTGGGGTTAGGTTGGGGTTAGGTTGGGGTTAGGTTGGGGTTAGGTTGGGGTTAGGTTGGGGTTAGGTTGGGGTTAGGTTGGGGTTAGGTTGGGGTTAGGTTGGGGTTAGGTTGGGGTTAGGTTGGGGTTAGGTTGGGGTTAGGTTGGGGTTAGGTTGGGGTTAGGTTGGGGTTAGGTTGGGGTTAGGTTGGGGTTAGGTTGGGGTTAGGTTGGGGTTAGGTTGGGGTTAGGTTGGGGTTAGGTTGGGGTTAGGTTGGGGTTAGGTTGGGGTTAGGTTGGGGTTAGGTTGGGGTTAGGTTGGGGTTAGGTTGGGGTTAGGTTGGGGTTAGGTTGGGGTTAGGTTGGGGTTAGGTTGGGGTTAGGTTGGGGTTAGGTTGGGGTTAGGTTGGGGTTAGGTTGGGGTTAGGTTGGGGTTAGGTTGGGGTTAGGTTGGGGTTAGGTTGGGGTTAGGTTGGGGTTAGGTTGGGGTTAGGTTGGGGTTAGGTTGGGGTTAGGTTGGGGTTAGGTTGGGGTTAGGTTGGGGTTAGGTTGGGGTTAGGTTGGGGTTAGGTTGGGGTTAGGTTGGGGTTAGGTTGGGGTTAGGTTGGGGTTAGGTTGGGGTTAGGTTGGGGTTAGGTTGGGGTTAGGTTGGGGTTAGGTTGGGGTTAGGTTGGGGTTAGGTTGGGGTTAGGTTGGGGTTAGGTTGGGGTTAGGTTGGGGTTAGGTTGGGGTTAGGTTGGGGTTAGGTTGGGGTTAGGTTGGGGTTAGGTTGGGGTTAGGTTGGGGTTAGGTTGGGGTTAGGTTGGGGTTAGGTTGGGGTTAGGTTGGGGTTAGGTTGGGGTTAGGTTGGGGTTAGGTTGGGGTTAGGTTGGGGTTAGGTTGGGGTTAGGTTGGGGTTAGGTTGGGGTTAGGTTGGGGTTAGGTTGGGGTTAGGTTGGGGTTAGGTTGGGGTTAGGTTGGGGTTAGGTTGGGGTTAGGTTGGGGTTAGGTTGGGGTTAGGTTGGGGTTAGGTTGGGGTTAGGTTGGGGTTAGGTTGGGGTTAGGTTGGGGTTAGGTTGGGGTTAGGTTGGGGTTAGGTTGGGGTTAGGTTGGGGTTAGGTTGGGGTTAGGTTGGGGTTAGGTTGGGGTTAGGTTGGGGTTAGGTTGGGGTTAGGTTGGGGTTAGGTTGGGGTTAGGTTGGGGTTAGGTTGGGGTTAGGTTGGGGTTAGGTTGGGGTTAGGTTGGGGTTAGGTTGGGGTTAGGTTGGGGTTAGGTTGGGGTTAGGTTGGGGTTAGGTTGGGGTTAGGTTGGGGTTAGGTTGGGGTTAGGTTGGGGTTAGGTTGGGGTTAGGTTGGGGTTAGGTTGGGGTTAGGTTGGGGTTAGGTTGGGGTTAGGTTGGGGTTAGGTTGGGGTTAGGTTGGGGTTAGGTTGGGGTTAGGTTGGGGTTAGGTTGGGGTTAGGTTGGGGTTAGGTTGGGGTTAGGTTGGGGTTAGGTTGGGGTTAGGTTGGGGTTAGGTTGGGGTTAGGTTGGGGTTAGGTTGGGGTTAGGTTGGGGTTAGGTTGGGGTTAGGTTGGGGTTAGGTTGGGGTTAGGTTGGGGTTAGGTTGGGGTTAGGTTGGGGTTAGGTTGGGGTTAGGTTGGGGTTAGGTTGGGGTTAGGTTGGGGTTAGGTTGGGGTTAGGTTGGGGTTAGGTTGGGGTTAGGTTGGGGTTAGGTTGGGGTTAGGTTGGGGTTAGGTTGGGGTTAGGTTGGGGTTAGGTTGGGGTTAGGTTGGGGTTAGGTTGGGGTTAGGTTGGGGTTAGGTTGGGGTTAGGTTGGGGTTAGGTTGGGGTTAGGTTGGGGTTAGGTTGGGGTTAGGTTGGGGTTAGGTTGGGGTTAGGTTGGGGTTAGGTTGGGGTTAGGTTGGGGTTAGGTTGGGGTTAGGTTGGGGTTAGGTTGGGGTTAGGTTGGGGTTAGGTTGGGGTTAGGTTGGGGTTAGGTTGGGGTTAGGTTGGGGTTAGGTTGGGGTTAGGTTGGGGTTAGGTTGGGGTTAGGTTGGGGTTAGGTTGGGGTTAGGTTGGGGTTAGGTTGGGGTTAGGTTGGGGTTAGGTTGGGGTTAGGTTGGGGTTAGGTTGGGGTTAGGTTGGGGTTAGGTTGGGGTTAGGTTGGGGTTAGGTTGGGGTTAGGTTGGGGTTAGGTTGGGGTTAGGTTGGGGTTAGGTTGGGGTTAGGTTGGGGTTAGGTTGGGGTTAGGTTGGGGTTAGGTTGGGGTTAGGTTGGGGTTAGGTTGGGGTTAGGTTGGGGTTAGGTTGGGGTTAGGTTGGGGTTAGGTTGGGGTTAGGTTGGGGTTAGGTTGGGGTTAGGTTGGGGTTAGGTTGGGGTTAGGTTGGGGTTAGGTTGGGGTTAGGTTGGGGTTAGGTTGGGGTTAGGTTGGGGTTAGGTTGGGGTTAGGTTGGGGTTAGGTTGGGGTTAGGTTGGGGTTAGGTTGGGGTTAGGTTGGGGTTAGGTTGGGGTTAGGTTGGGGTTAGGTTGGGGTTAGGTTGGGGTTAGGTTGGGGTTAGGTTGGGGTTAGGTTGGGGTTAGGTTGGGGTTAGGTTGGGGTTAGGTTGGGGTTAGGTTGGGGTTAGGTTGGGGTTAGGTTGGGGTTAGGTTGGGGTTAGGTTGGGGTTAGGTTGGGGTTAGGTTGGGGTTAGGTTGGGGTTAGGTTGGGGTTAGGTTGGGGTTAGGTTGGGGTTAGGTTGGGGTTAGGTTGGGGTTAGGTTGGGGTTAGGTTGGGGTTAGGTTGGGGTTAGGTTGGGGTTAGGTTGGGGTTAGGTTGGGGTTAGGTTGGGGTTAGGTTGGGGTTAGGTTGGGGTTAGGTTGGGGTTAGGTTGGGGTTAGGTTGGGGTTAGGTTGGGGTTAGGTTGGGGTTAGGTTGGGGTTAGGTTGGGGTTAGGTTGGGGTTAGGTTGGGGTTAGGTTGGGGTTAGGTTGGGGTTAGGTTGGGGTTAGGTTGGGGTTAGGTTGGGGTTAGGTTGGGGTTAGGTTGGGGTTAGGTTGGGGTTAGGTTGGGGTTAGGTTGGGGTTAGGTTGGGGTTAGGTTGGGGTTAGGTTGGGGTTAGGTTGGGGTTAGGTTGGGGTTAGGTTGGGGTTAGGTTGGGGTTAGGTTGGGGTTAGGTTGGGGTTAGGTTGGGGTTAGGTTGGGGTTAGGTTGGGGTTAGGTTGGGGTTAGGTTGGGGTTAGGTTGGGGTTAGGTTGGGGTTAGGTTGGGGTTAGGTTGGGGTTAGGTTGGGGTTAGGTTGGGGTTAGGTTGGGGTTAGGTTGGGGTTAGGTTGGGGTTAGGTTGGGGTTAGGTTGGGGTTAGGTTGGGGTTAGGTTGGGGTTAGGTTGGGGTTAGGTTGGGGTTAGGTTGGGGTTAGGTTGGGGTTAGGTTGGGGTTAGGTTGGGGTTAGGTTGGGGTTAGGTTGGGGTTAGGTTGGGGTTAGGTTGGGGTTAGGTTGGGGTTAGGTTGGGGTTAGGTTGGGGTTAGGTTGGGGTTAGGTTGGGGTTAGGTTGGGGTTAGGTTGGGGTTAGGTTGGGGTTAGGTTGGGGTTAGGTTGGGGTTAGGTTGGGGTTAGGTTGGGGTTAGGTTGGGGTTAGGTTGGGGTTAGGTTGGGGTTAGGTTGGGGTTAGGTTGGGGTTAGGTTGGGGTTAGGTTGGGGTTAGGTTGGGGTTAGGTTGGGGTTAGGTTGGGGTTAGGTTGGGGTTAGGTTGGGGTTAGGTTGGGGTTAGGTTGGGGTTAGGTTGGGGTTAGGTTGGGGTTAGGTTGGGGTTAGGTTGGGGTTAGGTTGGGGTTAGGTTGGGGTTAGGTTGGGGTTAGGTTGGGGTTAGGTTGGGGTTAGGTTGGGGTTAGGTTGGGGTTAGGTTGGGGTTAGGTTGGGGTTAGGTTGGGGTTAGGTTGGGGTTAGGTTGGGGTTAGGTTGGGGTTAGGTTGGGGTTAGGTTGGGGTTAGGTTGGGGTTAGGTTGGGGTTAGGTTGGGGTTAGGTTGGGGTTAGGTTGGGGTTAGGTTGGGGTTAGGTTGGGGTTAGGTTGGGGTTAGGTTGGGGTTAGGTTGGGGTTAGGTTGGGGTTAGGTTGGGGTTAGGTTGGGGTTAGGTTGGGGTTAGGTTGGGGTTAGGTTGGGGTTAGGTTGGGGTTAGGTTGGGGTTAGGTTGGGGTTAGGTTGGGGTTAGGTTGGGGTTAGGTTGGGGTTAGGTTGGGGTTAGGTTGGGGTTAGGTTGGGGTTAGGTTGGGGTTAGGTTGGGGTTAGGTTGGGGTTAGGTTGGGGTTAGGTTGGGGTTAGGTTGGGGTTAGGTTGGGGTTAGGTTGGGGTTAGGTTGGGGTTAGGTTGGGGTTAGGTTGGGGTTAGGTTGGGGTTAGGTTGGGGTTAGGTTGGGGTTAGGTTGGGGTTAGGTTGGGGTTAGGTTGGGGTTAGGTTGGGGTTAGGTTGGGGTTAGGTTGGGGTTAGGTTGGGGTTAGGTTGGGGTTAGGTTGGGGTTAGGTTGGGGTTAGGTTGGGGTTAGGTTGGGGTTAGGTTGGGGTTAGGTTGGGGTTAGGTTGGGGTTAGGTTGGGGTTAGGTTGGGGTTAGGTTGGGGTTAGGTTGGGGTTAGGTTGGGGTTAGGTTGGGGTTAGGTTGGGGTTAGGTTGGGGTTAGGTTGGGGTTAGGTTGGGGTTAGGTTGGGGTTAGGTTGGGGTTAGGTTGGGGTTAGGTTGGGGTTAGGTTGGGGTTAGGTTGGGGTTAGGTTGGGGTTAGGTTGGGGTTAGGTTGGGGTTAGGTTGGGGTTAGGTTGGGGTTAGGTTGGGGTTAGGTTGGGGTTAGGTTGGGGTTAGGTTGGGGTTAGGTTGGGGTTAGGTTGGGGTTAGGTTGGGGTTAGGTTGGGGTTAGGTTGGGGTTAGGTTGGGGTTAGGTTGGGGTTAGGTTGGGGTTAGGTTGGGGTTAGGTTGGGGTTAGGTTGGGGTTAGGTTGGGGTTAGGTTGGGGTTAGGTTGGGGTTAGGTTGGGGTTAGGTTGGGGTTAGGTTGGGGTTAGGTTGGGGTTAGGTTGGGGTTAGGTTGGGGTTAGGTTGGGGTTAGGTTGGGGTTAGGTTGGGGTTAGGTTGGGGTTAGGTTGGGGTTAGGTTGGGGTTAGGTTGGGGTTAGGTTGGGGTTAGGTTGGGGTTAGGTTGGGGTTAGGTTGGGGTTAGGTTGGGGTTAGGTTGGGGTTAGGTTGGGGTTAGGTTGGGGTTAGGTTGGGGTTAGGTTGGGGTTAGGTTGGGGTTAGGTTGGGGTTAGGTTGGGGTTAGGTTGGGGTTAGGTTGGGGTTAGGTTGGGGTTAGGTTGGGGTTAGGTTGGGGTTAGGTTGGGGTTAGGTTGGGGTTAGGTTGGGGTTAGGTTGGGGTTAGGTTGGGGTTAGGTTGGGGTTAGGTTGGGGTTAGGTTGGGGTTAGGTTGGGGTTAGGTTGGGGTTAGGTTGGGGTTAGGTTGGGGTTAGGTTGGGGTTAGGTTGGGGTTAGGTTGGGGTTAGGTTGGGGTTAGGTTGGGGTTAGGTTGGGGTTAGGTTGGGGTTAGGTTGGGGTTAGGTTGGGGTTAGGTTGGGGTTAGGTTGGGGTTAGGTTGGGGTTAGGTTGGGGTTAGGTTGGGGTTAGGTTGGGGTTAGGTTGGGGTTAGGTTGGGGTTAGGTTGGGGTTAGGTTGGGGTTAGGTTGGGGTTAGGTTGGGGTTAGGTTGGGGTTAGGTTGGGGTTAGGTTGGGGTTAGGTTGGGGTTAGGTTGGGGTTAGGTTGGGGTTAGGTTGGGGTTAGGTTGGGGTTAGGTTGGGGTTAGGTTGGGGTTAGGTTGGGGTTAGGTTGGGGTTAGGTTGGGGTTAGGTTGGGGTTAGGTTGGGGTTAGGTTGGGGTTAGGTTGGGGTTAGGTTGGGGTTAGGTTGGGGTTAGGTTGGGGTTAGGTTGGGGTTAGGTTGGGGTTAGGTTGGGGTTAGGTTGGGGTTAGGTTGGGGTTAGGTTGGGGTTAGGTTGGGGTTAGGTTGGGGTTAGGTTGGGGTTAGGTTGGGGTTAGGTTGGGGTTAGGTTGGGGTTAGGTTGGGGTTAGGTTGGGGTTAGGTTGGGGTTAGGTTGGGGTTAGGTTGGGGTTAGGTTGGGGTTAGGTTGGGGTTAGGTTGGGGTTAGGTTGGGGTTAGGTTGGGGTTAGGTTGGGGTTAGGTTGGGGTTAGGTTGGGGTTAGGTTGGGGTTAGGTTGGGGTTAGGTTGGGGTTAGGTTGGGGTTAGGTTGGGGTTAGGTTGGGGTTAGGTTGGGGTTAGGTTGGGGTTAGGTTGGGGTTAGGTTGGGGTTAGGTTGGGGTTAGGTTGGGGTTAGGTTGGGGTTAGGTTGGGGTTAGGTTGGGGTTAGGTTGGGGTTAGGTTGGGGTTAGGTTGGGGTTAGGTTGGGGTTAGGTTGGGGTTAGGTTGGGGTTAGGTTGGGGTTAGGTTGGGGTTAGGTTGGGGTTAGGTTGGGGTTAGGTTGGGGTTAGGTTGGGGTTAGGTTGGGGTTAGGTTGGGGTTAGGTTGGGGTTAGGTTGGGGTTAGGTTGGGGTTAGGTTGGGGTTAGGTTGGGGTTAGGTTGGGGTTAGGTTGGGGTTAGGTTGGGGTTAGGTTGGGGTTAGGTTGGGGTTAGGTTGGGGTTAGGTTGGGGTTAGGTTGGGGTTAGGTTGGGGTTAGGTTGGGGTTAGGTTGGGGTTAGGTTGGGGTTAGGTTGGGGTTAGGTTGGGGTTAGGTTGGGGTTAGGTTGGGGTTAGGTTGGGGTTAGGTTGGGGTTAGGTTGGGGTTAGGTTGGGGTTAGGTTGGGGTTAGGTTGGGGTTAGGTTGGGGTTAGGTTGGGGTTAGGTTGGGGTTAGGTTGGGGTTAGGTTGGGGTTAGGTTGGGGTTAGGTTGGGGTTAGGTTGGGGTTAGGTTGGGGTTAGGTTGGGGTTAGGTTGGGGTTAGGTTGGGGTTAGGTTGGGGTTAGGTTGGGGTTAGGTTGGGGTTAGGTTGGGGTTAGGTTGGGGTTAGGTTGGGGTTAGGTTGGGGTTAGGTTGGGGTTAGGTTGGGGTTAGGTTGGGGTTAGGTTGGGGTTAGGTTGGGGTTAGGTTGGGGTTAGGTTGGGGTTAGGTTGGGGTTAGGTTGGGGTTAGGTTGGGGTTAGGTTGGGGTTAGGTTGGGGTTAGGTTGGGGTTAGGTTGGGGTTAGGTTGGGGTTAGGTTGGGGTTAGGTTGGGGTTAGGTTGGGGTTAGGTTGGGGTTAGGTTGGGGTTAGGTTGGGGTTAGGTTGGGGTTAGGTTGGGGTTAGGTTGGGGTTAGGTTGGGGTTAGGTTGGGGTTAGGTTGGGGTTAGGTTGGGGTTAGGTTGGGGTTAGGTTGGGGTTAGGTTGGGGTTAGGTTGGGGTTAGGTTGGGGTTAGGTTGGGGTTAGGTTGGGGTTAGGTTGGGGTTAGGTTGGGGTTAGGTTGGGGTTAGGTTGGGGTTAGGTTGGGGTTAGGTTGGGGTTAGGTTGGGGTTAGGTTGGGGTTAGGTTGGGGTTAGGTTGGGGTTAGGTTGGGGTTAGGTTGGGGTTAGGTTGGGGTTAGGTTGGGGTTAGGTTGGGGTTAGGTTGGGGTTAGGTTGGGGTTAGGTTGGGGTTAGGTTGGGGTTAGGTTGGGGTTAGGTTGGGGTTAGGTTGGGGTTAGGTTGGGGTTAGGTTGGGGTTAGGTTGGGGTTAGGTTGGGGTTAGGTTGGGGTTAGGTTGGGGTTAGGTTGGGGTTAGGTTGGGGTTAGGTTGGGGTTAGGTTGGGGTTAGGTTGGGGTTAGGTTGGGGTTAGGTTGGGGTTAGGTTGGGGTTAGGTTGGGGTTAGGTTGGGGTTAGGTTGGGGTTAGGTTGGGGTTAGGTTGGGGTTAGGTTGGGGTTAGGTTGGGGTTAGGTTGGGGTTAGGTTGGGGTTAGGTTGGGGTTAGGTTGGGGTTAGGTTGGGGTTAGGTTGGGGTTAGGTTGGGGTTAGGTTGGGGTTAGGTTGGGGTTAGGTTGGGGTTAGGTTGGGGTTAGGTTGGGGTTAGGTTGGGGTTAGGTTGGGGTTAGGTTGGGGTTAGGTTGGGGTTAGGTTGGGGTTAGGTTGGGGTTAGGTTGGGGTTAGGTTGGGGTTAGGTTGGGGTTAGGTTGGGGTTAGGTTGGGGTTAGGTTGGGGTTAGGTTGGGGTTAGGTTGGGGTTAGGTTGGGGTTAGGTTGGGGTTAGGTTGGGGTTAGGTTGGGGTTAGGTTGGGGTTAGGTTGGGGTTAGGTTGGGGTTAGGTTGGGGTTAGGTTGGGGTTAGGTTGGGGTTAGGTTGGGGTTAGGTTGGGGTTAGGTTGGGGTTAGGTTGGGGTTAGGTTGGGGTTAGGTTGGGGTTAGGTTGGGGTTAGGTTGGGGTTAGGTTGGGGTTAGGTTGGGGTTAGGTTGGGGTTAGGTTGGGGTTAGGTTGGGGTTAGGTTGGGGTTAGGTTGGGGTTAGGTTGGGGTTAGGTTGGGGTTAGGTTGGGGTTAGGTTGGGGTTAGGTTGGGGTTAGGTTGGGGTTAGGTTGGGGTTAGGTTGGGGTTAGGTTGGGGTTAGGTTGGGGTTAGGTTGGGGTTAGGTTGGGGTTAGGTTGGGGTTAGGTTGGGGTTAGGTTGGGGTTAGGTTGGGGTTAGGTTGGGGTTAGGTTGGGGTTAGGTTGGGGTTAGGTTGGGGTTAGGTTGGGGTTAGGTTGGGGTTAGGTTGGGGTTAGGTTGGGGTTAGGTTGGGGTTAGGTTGGGGTTAGGTTGGGGTTAGGTTGGGGTTAGGTTGGGGTTAGGTTGGGGTTAGGTTGGGGTTAGGTTGGGGTTAGGTTGGGGTTAGGTTGGGGTTAGGTTGGGGTTAGGTTGGGGTTAGGTTGGGGTTAGGTTGGGGTTAGGTTGGGGTTAGGTTGGGGTTAGGTTGGGGTTAGGTTGGGGTTAGGTTGGGGTTAGGTTGGGGTTAGGTTGGGGTTAGGTTGGGGTTAGGTTGGGGTTAGGTTGGGGTTAGGTTGGGGTTAGGTTGGGGTTAGGTTGGGGTTAGGTTGGGGTTAGGTTGGGGTTAGGTTGGGGTTAGGTTGGGGTTAGGTTGGGGTTAGGTTGGGGTTAGGTTGGGGTTAGGTTGGGGTTAGGTTGGGGTTAGGTTGGGGTTAGGTTGGGGTTAGGTTGGGGTTAGGTTGGGGTTAGGTTGGGGTTAGGTTGGGGTTAGGTTGGGGTTAGGTTGGGGTTAGGTTGGGGTTAGGTTGGGGTTAGGTTGGGGTTAGGTTGGGGTTAGGTTGGGGTTAGGTTGGGGTTAGGTTGGGGTTAGGTTGGGGTTAGGTTGGGGTTAGGTTGGGGTTAGGTTGGGGTTAGGTTGGGGTTAGGTTGGGGTTAGGTTGGGGTTAGGTTGGGGTTAGGTTGGGGTTAGGTTGGGGTTAGGTTGGGGTTAGGTTGGGGTTAGGTTGGGGTTAGGTTGGGGTTAGGTTGGGGTTAGGTTGGGGTTAGGTTGGGGTTAGGTTGGGGTTAGGTTGGGGTTAGGTTGGGGTTAGGTTGGGGTTAGGTTGGGGTTAGGTTGGGGTTAGGTTGGGGTTAGGTTGGGGTTAGGTTGGGGTTAGGTTGGGGTTAGGTTGGGGTTAGGTTGGGGTTAGGTTGGGGTTAGGTTGGGGTTAGGTTGGGGTTAGGTTGGGGTTAGGTTGGGGTTAGGTTGGGGTTAGGTTGGGGTTAGGTTGGGGTTAGGTTGGGGTTAGGTTGGGGTTAGGTTGGGGTTAGGTTGGGGTTAGGTTGGGGTTAGGTTGGGGTTAGGTTGGGGTTAGGTTGGGGTTAGGTTGGGGTTAGGTTGGGGTTAGGTTGGGGTTAGGTTGGGGTTAGGTTGGGGTTAGGTTGGGGTTAGGTTGGGGTTAGGTTGGGGTTAGGTTGGGGTTAGGTTGGGGTTAGGTTGGGGTTAGGTTGGGGTTAGGTTGGGGTTAGGTTGGGGTTAGGTTGGGGTTAGGTTGGGGTTAGGTTGGGGTTAGGTTGGGGTTAGGTTGGGGTTAGGTTGGGGTTAGGTTGGGGTTAGGTTGGGGTTAGGTTGGGGTTAGGTTGGGGTTAGGTTGGGGTTAGGTTGGGGTTAGGTTGGGGTTAGGTTGGGGTTAGGTTGGGGTTAGGTTGGGGTTAGGTTGGGGTTAGGTTGGGGTTAGGTTGGGGTTAGGTTGGGGTTAGGTTGGGGTTAGGTTGGGGTTAGGTTGGGGTTAGGTTGGGGTTAGGTTGGGGTTAGGTTGGGGTTAGGTTGGGGTTAGGTTGGGGTTAGGTTGGGGTTAGGTTGGGGTTAGGTTGGGGTTAGGTTGGGGTTAGGTTGGGGTTAGGTTGGGGTTAGGTTGGGGTTAGGTTGGGGTTAGGTTGGGGTTAGGTTGGGGTTAGGTTGGGGTTAGGTTGGGGTTAGGTTGGGGTTAGGTTGGGGTTAGGTTGGGGTTAGGTTGGGGTTAGGTTGGGGTTAGGTTGGGGTTAGGTTGGGGTTAGGTTGGGGTTAGGTTGGGGTTAGGTTGGGGTTAGGTTGGGGTTAGGTTGGGGTTAGGTTGGGGTTAGGTTGGGGTTAGGTTGGGGTTAGGTTGGGGTTAGGTTGGGGTTAGGTTGGGGTTAGGTTGGGGTTAGGTTGGGGTTAGGTTGGGGTTAGGTTGGGGTTAGGTTGGGGTTAGGTTGGGGTTAGGTTGGGGTTAGGTTGGGGTTAGGTTGGGGTTAGGTTGGGGTTAGGTTGGGGTTAGGTTGGGGTTAGGTTGGGGTTAGGTTGGGGTTAGGTTGGGGTTAGGTTGGGGTTAGGTTGGGGTTAGGTTGGGGTTAGGTTGGGGTTAGGTTGGGGTTAGGTTGGGGTTAGGTTGGGGTTAGGTTGGGGTTAGGTTGGGGTTAGGTTGGGGTTAGGTTGGGGTTAGGTTGGGGTTAGGTTGGGGTTAGGTTGGGGTTAGGTTGGGGTTAGGTTGGGGTTAGGTTGGGGTTAGGTTGGGGTTAGGTTGGGGTTAGGTTGGGGTTAGGTTGGGGTTAGGTTGGGGTTAGGTTGGGGTTAGGTTGGGGTTAGGTTGGGGTTAGGTTGGGGTTAGGTTGGGGTTAGGTTGGGGTTAGGTTGGGGTTAGGTTGGGGTTAGGTTGGGGTTAGGTTGGGGTTAGGTTGGGGTTAGGTTGGGGTTAGGTTGGGGTTAGGTTGGGGTTAGGTTGGGGTTAGGTTGGGGTTAGGTTGGGGTTAGGTTGGGGTTAGGTTGGGGTTAGGTTGGGGTTAGGTTGGGGTTAGGTTGGGGTTAGGTTGGGGTTAGGTTGGGGTTAGGTTGGGGTTAGGTTGGGGTTAGGTTGGGGTTAGGTTGGGGTTAGGTTGGGGTTAGGTTGGGGTTAGGTTGGGGTTAGGTTGGGGTTAGGTTGGGGTTAGGTTGGGGTTAGGTTGGGGTTAGGTTGGGGTTAGGTTGGGGTTAGGTTGGGGTTAGGTTGGGGTTAGGTTGGGGTTAGGTTGGGGTTAGGTTGGGGTTAGGTTGGGGTTAGGTTGGGGTTAGGTTGGGGTTAGGTTGGGGTTAGGTTGGGGTTAGGTTGGGGTTAGGTTGGGGTTAGGTTGGGGTTAGGTTGGGGTTAGGTTGGGGTTAGGTTGGGGTTAGGTTGGGGTTAGGTTGGGGTTAGGTTGGGGTTAGGTTGGGGTTAGGTTGGGGTTAGGTTGGGGTTAGGTTGGGGTTAGGTTGGGGTTAGGTTGGGGTTAGGTTGGGGTTAGGTTGGGGTTAGGTTGGGGTTAGGTTGGGGTTAGGTTGGGGTTAGGTTGGGGTTAGGTTGGGGTTAGGTTGGGGTTAGGTTGGGGTTAGGTTGGGGTTAGGTTGGGGTTAGGTTGGGGTTAGGTTGGGGTTAGGTTGGGGTTAGGTTGGGGTTAGGTTGGGGTTAGGTTGGGGTTAGGTTGGGGTTAGGTTGGGGTTAGGTTGGGGTTAGGTTGGGGTTAGGTTGGGGTTAGGTTGGGGTTAGGTTGGGGTTAGGTTGGGGTTAGGTTGGGGTTAGGTTGGGGTTAGGTTGGGGTTAGGTTGGGGTTAGGTTGGGGTTAGGTTGGGGTTAGGTTGGGGTTAGGTTGGGGTTAGGTTGGGGTTAGGTTGGGGTTAGGTTGGGGTTAGGTTGGGGTTAGGTTGGGGTTAGGTTGGGGTTAGGTTGGGGTTAGGTTGGGGTTAGGTTGGGGTTAGGTTGGGGTTAGGTTGGGGTTAGGTTGGGGTTAGGTTGGGGTTAGGTTGGGGTTAGGTTGGGGTTAGGTTGGGGTTAGGTTGGGGTTAGGTTGGGGTTAGGTTGGGGTTAGGTTGGGGTTAGGTTGGGGTTAGGTTGGGGTTAGGTTGGGGTTAGGTTGGGGTTAGGTTGGGGTTAGGTTGGGGTTAGGTTGGGGTTAGGTTGGGGTTAGGTTGGGGTTAGGTTGGGGTTAGGTTGGGGTTAGGTTGGGGTTAGGTTGGGGTTAGGTTGGGGTTAGGTTGGGGTTAGGTTGGGGTTAGGTTGGGGTTAGGTTGGGGTTAGGTTGGGGTTAGGTTGGGGTTAGGTTGGGGTTAGGTTGGGGTTAGGTTGGGGTTAGGTTGGGGTTAGGTTGGGGTTAGGTTGGGGTTAGGTTGGGGTTAGGTTGGGGTTAGGTTGGGGTTAGGTTGGGGTTAGGTTGGGGTTAGGTTGGGGTTAGGTTGGGGTTAGGTTGGGGTTAGGTTGGGGTTAGGTTGGGGTTAGGTTGGGGTTAGGTTGGGGTTAGGTTGGGGTTAGGTTGGGGTTAGGTTGGGGTTAGGTTGGGGTTAGGTTGGGGTTAGGTTGGGGTTAGGTTGGGGTTAGGTTGGGGTTAGGTTGGGGTTAGGTTGGGGTTAGGTTGGGGTTAGGTTGGGGTTAGGTTGGGGTTAGGTTGGGGTTAGGTTGGGGTTAGGTTGGGGTTAGGTTGGGGTTAGGTTGGGGTTAGGTTGGGGTTAGGTTGGGGTTAGGTTGGGGTTAGGTTGGGGTTAGGTTGGGGTTAGGTTGGGGTTAGGTTGGGGTTAGGTTGGGGTTAGGTTGGGGTTAGGTTGGGGTTAGGTTGGGGTTAGGTTGGGGTTAGGTTGGGGTTAGGTTGGGGTTAGGTTGGGGTTAGGTTGGGGTTAGGTTGGGGTTAGGTTGGGGTTAGGTTGGGGTTAGGTTGGGGTTAGGTTGGGGTTAGGTTGGGGTTAGGTTGGGGTTAGGTTGGGGTTAGGTTGGGGTTAGGTTGGGGTTAGGTTGGGGTTAGGTTGGGGTTAGGTTGGGGTTAGGTTGGGGTTAGGTTGGGGTTAGGTTGGGGTTAGGTTGGGGTTAGGTTGGGGTTAGGTTGGGGTTAGGTTGGGGTTAGGTTGGGGTTAGGTTGGGGTTAGGTTGGGGTTAGGTTGGGGTTAGGTTGGGGTTAGGTTGGGGTTAGGTTGGGGTTAGGTTGGGGTTAGGTTGGGGTTAGGTTGGGGTTAGGTTGGGGTTAGGTTGGGGTTAGGTTGGGGTTAGGTTGGGGTTAGGTTGGGGTTAGGTTGGGGTTAGGTTGGGGTTAGGTTGGGGTTAGGTTGGGGTTAGGTTGGGGTTAGGTTGGGGTTAGGTTGGGGTTAGGTTGGGGTTAGGTTGGGGTTAGGTTGGGGTTAGGTTGGGGTTAGGTTGGGGTTAGGTTGGGGTTAGGTTGGGGTTAGGTTGGGGTTAGGTTGGGGTTAGGTTGGGGTTAGGTTGGGGTTAGGTTGGGGTTAGGTTGGGGTTAGGTTGGGGTTAGGTTGGGGTTAGGTTGGGGTTAGGTTGGGGTTAGGTTGGGGTTAGGTTGGGGTTAGGTTGGGGTTAGGTTGGGGTTAGGTTGGGGTTAGGTTGGGGTTAGGTTGGGGTTAGGTTGGGGTTAGGTTGGGGTTAGGTTGGGGTTAGGTTGGGGTTAGGTTGGGGTTAGGTTGGGGTTAGGTTGGGGTTAGGTTGGGGTTAGGTTGGGGTTAGGTTGGGGTTAGGTTGGGGTTAGGTTGGGGTTAGGTTGGGGTTAGGTTGGGGTTAGGTTGGGGTTAGGTTGGGGTTAGGTTGGGGTTAGGTTGGGGTTAGGTTGGGGTTAGGTTGGGGTTAGGTTGGGGTTAGGTTGGGGTTAGGTTGGGGTTAGGTTGGGGTTAGGTTGGGGTTAGGTTGGGGTTAGGTTGGGGTTAGGTTGGGGTTAGGTTGGGGTTAGGTTGGGGTTAGGTTGGGGTTAGGTTGGGGTTAGGTGGGTTAGGTTGGGGTTAGGTTGGGGTTAGGTTGGGGTTAGGTTGGGGTTAGGTTGGGGTTAGGTTGGGGTTAGGTTGGGGTTAGGTTGGGGTTAGGTTGGGGTTAGGTTGGGGTTAGGTTGGGGTTAGGTTGGGGTTAGGTTGGGTTAGGTTGGGGTTAGGTTGGGGTTAGGTTGGGGTTAGGTTGGGGTTAGGTTGGGGTTAGGTTGGGGTTAGGTTGGGGTTAGGTTGGGGTTAGGTTGGGTTAGGTTGGGGTAGTTGGGGTTAGGTTGGGGTTAGGTTGGGGTTAGGTTGGGGTTAGGTTGGGGTTAGGTTGGGGTTAGGTTGGGGTTAGGTTGGGTTAGGTTGGGGTTAGGTTGGGGTTAGGTTGGGGTTAGGTTGGGTTAGGTTGGGGTTAGGTTGGGGTTAGGTTGGGGTTAGGTTGGGGTTAGGTTGGGGTTAGGTTGGGGTTAGGTTGGGGTTAGGTTGGGGTTAGGTTGGGGTTAGGTTGGGGTTAGGTTGGGGTTAGGTTGGGGTTAGGTTGGGGTTAGGTTGGGGTTAGGTTGGGGTTAGGTTGGGTTAGGTTGGGGTTAGGTTGGGGTTAGGTTGGGTTAGGTTGGGGTTAGGTTGGGGTTAGGTTGGGGTTAGGTTGGGGTTAGGTTGGGGTTAGGTTGGGGTTAGGTTGGGGTTAGGTTGGGGTTAGGTTGGGGTTAGGTTGGGGTTAGGTTGGGGTTAGGTTGGGGTTAGGTTGGGGTTAGGTTGGGGTTAGGTTGGGGTTAGGTTGGGGTTAGGTTGGGGTTAGGTTGGGGTTAGGTTGGGGTTAGGTTGGGGTTAGGTTGGGGTTAGGTTGGGGTTAGGTTGGGGTTAGGTTGGGGTTAGGTTGGGGTTAGGTTGGGTTAGGTTGGGGTTAGGTTGGGGTTAGGTTGGGGTTAGGTTGGGGTTAGGTTGGGTTAGGTTGGGGTTAGGTTGGGGTTAGGTTGGGGTTAGGTTGGGGTTAGGTTGGGGTTAGGTTGGGGTTAGGTTGGGGTTAGGTTGGGGTTAGGTTGGGGTTAGGTTGGGGTTAGGTTGGGGTTAGGTTGGGTTAGGTTGGGGTTAGGTTGGGGTTAGGTTGGGGTTAGGGGTTAGGTTGGGTTAGGTTGGGGTTAGGTTGGGGTTAGGTTGGGGTTAGGTTGGGGTTAGGTTGGGGTTAGGTTGGGGTTAGGTTGGGTTAGGTTGGGGTTAGGTTGGGGTTAGGTTGGGGTTAGGTTGGGGTTAGGTTGGGGTTAGGTTGGGGTTAGGTTGGGGTTAGGTTGGGGTTAGGTTGGGGTTAGGTTGGGGTTAGGTTGGGGTTAGGTTGGGTTAGGTTGGGGTTAGGTTGGGGTTAGGTTGGGGTTAGGTTGGGGTTAGGTTGGGGTTAGGTTGGGGTTAGGTTGGGGTTAGTTGGGTTAGGTTGGGGTTAGGTTGGGGTTAGGTTGGGGTTAGGTTGGGGTTAGGTTGGGGTTAGGTTGGGGTTAGGTTGGGGTTAGGTTGGGGTTAGGTTGGGGTTAGGTTGGGGTTAGGTTGGGGTTAGGTTGGGGTTAGGTTGGGGTTAGGTTGGGGTTAGGTTGGGGTTAGGTTGGGGTTAGGTTGGGGTTAGGTTGGGGTTAGGTTGGGGTTAGGTTGGGGTTAGGTTGGGGTTAGGTTGGGGTTAGGTTGGGGTTAGGTTGGGGTTAGGTTGGGGTTAGGTTGGGGTTAGGTTGGGGTAGGTTGGGGTTAGGTTGGGGTTAGGTTGGGGTTAGGTTGGGGTTAGGTTGGGGTTAGGTTGGGGTTAGGTTGGGGTTAGGTTGGGGTTAGGTTGGGGTTAGGTTGGGGTTAGGTTGGGGTTAGGTTGGGGTTAGGTTGGGGTTAGGTTGGGGTTAGGTTGGGGTTAGGTTGGGGTTAGGTTGGGGTTAGGTTGGGGTTAGGTTGGGGGTTAGGTTGGGGTTAGGTTGGGTTAGGTTGGGGTTAGGTTGGGGTTAGGTTGGGGTTAGGTTGGGGTTAGGTTGGGGTTAGGTTGGGGTTAGGTTGGGGTTAGGTTGGGGTTAGGTGGGGTTAGGTTGGGGTTAGGTTGGGGTTAGGTTGGGGTTAGGTTGGGGTTAGGTTGGGGTTAGGTTGGG